>NC_056733.1:1454659213-1454939213 GCF_019279795.1 Protopterus annectens
AGGAGTCTAATTAATATATATGTGTGTGTGTGTGTGTGTGTGTGTGTGTGTGTGTGTGTGTGTGTGTGTGTGTGTGTGTGTGTGTGTGTGTGTGTGTGTGTGTGTGTGTGTGTGTGTGTGTGTGTGTGTTATGTGTTTGTGCGGGTGCGTGTGTATCCTAAAATGGAAGGAAATAAATGATGGTCAAGTGACAATCTGTAGTACCGATGCTGTTGAATGGTGGTACTATGTAAACAGACCTGAGCCCACCTTTTCTCACCTGTCATGTGCATTCACAGGAAGTGCTGAGGTAAGTAGACTGGCTGAAGTGTATCTTAAATTGACTGCTGACATGGAGGTGAGGGATTTAATAATTTAAGCTGATCCAATAGTTAGCCATGAAAAAGTGAATTTAGAATGTAAGGTTGTACACTGTTATCTGATGTCTATGCCATATTTTACTCTTCCTTGTGAATAAAGGACACAGTAAGGTATAGGATTAAAGTTAATGGGTCATAAAAATGCACTGAAAATGCTTTGATCATCATTCTGAAGCATATAAGCACCGATCCACAAGTCAGCAATACCCACCTCACACAACAAAATTGCCTGAACTGCCTGTACCACAATAAAACAAATATAACTGACAGACTATAATTAAAACAAACAATAATTACGTTATATAGAGAAATACAAATAAACCAAAATGAAATAAGTCGAAACAAAAATGCTTTACAAAGAGTGCCCCAAACACCCCCCAACACTGAAACATCACCTGCACACTCCCTTACGTATATATACTAACTCCAGGGTCTATAGTCAGAAAAAGATCCAGTTCTAACACTTTTACTGATAGTTTGAAAACCCTTCCACAAAAGCATCAATCAACAAATGTATCTACTTCCTTTCTCAGATAAGGAATAAATGAGTTGTCCTGCAAAGTCTGGCACTGAGTCACAATTACAGAAGAAGCAGGCTGAGGGAAGCATGCATTGTGTAGCTCACTTTGGTACTGCTATAATAAACATTTCCAAATGCAAAGTATACAAAGTTTTGTACTCTTCATCCTCTGAGGCAAACTCCAAGGAAAATATTTTTTATAGCTGGAGTTAACTTTTTCTTCTTCTTTTTCTTACTGTGGTCTAGAAAAGTATCATATATGATTTTTGCCTGTCCTGATTCTTTCATCTTTTCTTCAGCACTAAATAAATGGACTCTGTACTATGCATAGTTTTGTTTTCCGTGTATCACCAATTTCATCTCAGAGGATATAAGCCATTTCAGTCATTATGGCTACATTTTATCCATAAAACTCTGCTAAGCATAATTTGTTTCATCCATTTTTTAACATTGTATTCTGCTTCTTGAACTAAATGTTGTAGCATATTCTTGTATCTGTAAGTATGTATATGTATTTTTTTTTGGTATATCATTGTATCTGTGAATACATTTAGTTCACTTCTTATATGATCCTATTCACCCAGGCTGTGCCTGCAAATGGTCCATGGAGATCAGTGCTCTACCCCGATAAACAAATATAAATAAATAAATAAGTAAATAAACCAACATGGCAATATAACATCATTATGTTGTGAATAGTGCGAGAATGTTCTACATATATACCTGCACTAAGGTAATAAAAAAAAAGACTAGAAGATCAGTTCTTTAGCCAAGAATATCCTTTGAGAAGTTCATTATGACAAAAGGGTGTAAAGAATTTCATTCGGCAATGTATTTGAAACAGAGAGCTACATTTGCACCTGTTCTAGTTGAACTTATCCATTGATACACAACCCCTTTTTCCCACATGGGATTGGGTTGTCACTTCAACAGTGACAATCATCTAGAAACAAGGTTTGAACAGCAGGTTGGCAAGGCCTGCCTTAGTAATTCTTCCACACCACACATTTGCACACACACTCATGACCAGTTTAGAGTGTCCAATCTACCTACTGCATGCCTTTGCAATATGGGAGGAAACCGGAGCATCTGGAGGAAAACCATGTGAATATGGGGAGGACATGCAGACTCTGCACAGAAGGCACCCTTACTGAGAATTGAACTGGGGAACCTCTTGCTGTGAGATGGCAACATTAACTAACTGAGCCTCTGTGCCACCCCCTGTTCAATTTAAACCATTTTTTATGTTAATATTCTAATATTTTTTGAGTAGAACAGCACCTGGAAAAAATAAATAATTAACCAGAGAGAAAATGCTCTGTGTGTCATGCAACTGTGTGAGAAATCACGATTCATCAAAAAGTGTAATGGGAGAAAAACAGGTTCTGCAGACAAACATATTCCATCATTCTAGTTTTATTTTATTATTATCTTTTTATTTTATTATTTTTTCTTCAGTCTTTTCTTCATGGAATTTAGTTTTCAGTCAGAAATTACAGACAGAAATAATAAATGGCTTTGGAGAGAAGTGCTTAGCCAAGTCCAAGTTATAATCAATGAGATTAGTACCGACTTTGAGAGACTCTTCAAACTAGTTAACACAGAGACTATAGATGGATGGTAGAACAAAATTATTGCCAAACACCTTCGAGTGCTTTATTCCAGTGTTAGCATTGTAAATGCTCCAGCTGCTCTTTCAAGCATACAAGCTGTAATGTAAAGCACTGTATGTATGAATGTATGAGGTTAAATGTACACATGGCTAGGGTTAAACAGTTTTAACATTTCAAGAAATGGACCCATTCAGTGTCTTGCAGAGAACAATGTTATTCAAACAGAAATAACAGCAAGTCAAGTTTTATTAGATCTTTAAATAATGCCGCTCAAAGTGAATGAATGCAACAATCAATAATCTTGCAGTTTCACAAATGTTTGGTAAACTTTATTCATTTAATTTATCAGAATATCTTACAGAAACACATTTATTTCCTAACAAAGGCACAACCTGCCATTAATCTACGTTCATTTAAATATACTAATGATCTACAGATTAAATAAAAAGCATCTATCTTTAGACAGATATGGTCAGGAAAAGTCTTACTTCCTCTAAATAGCTTATGTATGTCAAAGTGTTTTTGGACAGTATCCCTTAGAAAGGAAATACGGTACTACATAATCCTTTATGTAAAACAGACAGAGTATGGGTTCATACTACCATAAAGAAATAAGGTACTACATAATCCATGTAAACCAGATAGATTATGGGTTCATACTACAACTGCGGTGGTGGTGCTGCGGTAGCATTGTTGCCTCACAGTTAGATGTTGCCTGTTAGATTCTCAGTTAGAGCATCTACTGTGTGACGACATGCGTGAATAGGCATTCCTTCGTTGAAGGTTGTGCGTTAGGCCCAGCAAGCCAGCACGTAAAACTCTACTGCCAATCATTAGTGGACCGGAGTTCTGTTGTGGCGACCCCTAACCGGGAAAAGCCGAAAGACACACACACACACACACACACACACACACACACACACACACACACATACACACACACACTACAATTTTATCTGTCTTGGTATAGCTTCCTATATAACTGCTTATTTACATGAATACAGATAGCTTGGCTTAGTTAGTATCCTTATAACTATATTACAATTGCCAGGTATTTGGAAGAAAACATTTAGCAATTAAGAAAGAGAACTACTGAACATATATATGCAATGAGGCATTTTATTATGTTAGCTAGTTAATATACATTTCTCAGAGGTCTCTGTGCAATACAAAATGTTCAAAAGGTCGGTAAAATATTTTATTGTTGCATAATGCATTTAATAACAGAAACAAGTTAAAAGATATAGATGCTGAAAAACTTACATAATGAACATTTTAATATGGTAAAAAAAGTAAGTAGAAAAGAGAAAATGAATTCTTTAAATAACTCCTGAATTATAAACATAATATTACAGAGTAGATTTAAAGGCATTCTGGAACAATAGTCCATTTTACAGTACTCCATGAAGGTATCTCCTTCATACTAATCGGCAAGAAATGTTTCATGTCAGGCTACTTGAATCAAAATCAATCCATCCTGCAGTTCACCTGTGTTGTAGAACTACAAAATGGGATGTCTCCGGGATCTACAAAAGGCTTGAGATGAAACAACAGGAAAAGTACCAAGGTGTTGGGGGAAAATAGCAAGAACACAAAGGATTATAATCAGTTCAGCAATAATAGCATGCTTATTATGTGTCCGAGACTCAGTGCACCAATGATAACCTGTTTATTGTATGTTCGAGACTTAGTGCACCAATCATAACCTGTCTATTATGTGTTCGAGACTCAGTGCACCAATCATAACCTGTTTATTGTATGTTCGAGACTTAGTGCACCAATCATAACCTGTCTATTATGTGTTCGAGACTCAGTGCACCAATCATAACCTGTTTATTGTATGTTCGAGACTTAGTGCACCAATCATAACCTGTCTATTATGGGTTCGAGACTCAGTGCACCAATCATAACCTGTTTATTGTATGTTCGAGACTTAGTGCACCAATCATAACCTGTCTATTATGTGTCCGAGACTCAGTGCACCAATGATAACCTGTTTATTGTATGTTCGAGACTTAGTGCACCAATCATAACCTGTTTTTATGTGTATGAAGCATGGAAATTAAGAAATTAACTTCAAGAGTGAAGCTGGAGAGGTGAATCTTGGCATCCATGTCAAGAACACATCATTTAGGGTTATGATCTCAGATCAATCATAATTCTTTGTAGTGCATGGAGCTTTATCTGCTCCATGTACTACTAGTAACAGTAAAATTAGGTAAGACAAAAGGTTATGTATTTTGCCGGCATTCAAAGCTGCAAAGCACTTAGTGACTTTGCAAGGTCTGACAGAAAGGCAACTTAACACACAAGTCCCCTTACATTTACACGCACCTTCCATACCTTTTCTCTGTCCAGATTTTTGGAGAAATAAACTTATGTTGTATAAACTGAATGGATAGATTGTCAGTCTCCTACTTTCCAGATTTTTGCTTCATTGCTTTTGTCTGTTCCGCATAAAAGCTCAACCAATTCATAAAGGATTGAAGTCACTAAATAGTGACATACATTTGAGTTTCACAGTTCCTACCCATCCAAGAAAATGCAGGCAAACACACATCCTGTTATTCTAGTAACTTTCTTAGTTTGCAACAGGAAGGGACACTTTATTGGAACAGAGAGTAGGCAGCACCAAATCCTTTATTCTGCCACTGTCATTTATCAACCAGTGCTGGCAGATCTGACTGCCTAGCATAGGACCCAACCTTAACAACTTCAGCAGGAGGTGCTTAACATTTTCACACTAGGCTAGTCCTTAAATTATTTAAGTTTTTCTGAATATCGGAGCATAATTGCCATGCACTACAAAAGGATTAAAGTTTAACGTGGGTCATGACTGTGTAACATGCCAGAACAAAGGCCTGTTGCTCAGTTATTTAACACTGGGGGTAGATAACAAACAGTGACACAATGACAATTATAATGTAAAAGGAAGATTTATAACGACCTGTCAGGAGAAATCTGTCCTATATGGCGTACTTCTTTGGCACTCCTTCCAGCTAATGTTTTTTTTACAAAATGTTTGACAGCTTACTTCTAACTGTCAACACTTGCAAACTGTCAGTGTTATTTTTAAAAGATGCTTTAACTTCCTTTAAAAAACAGGACAGTTTAACTGTCAGTTTACAAGCTGTCTATTTCATGATTATCACTTGACAGCTCACATGCTGTTATTTTTAGATGTTCATTTCCCAGTGCATCTTGTTGCATGGAGCAGGTACCTCATTTCTTCACCAATGCTATAAAGCTGTGTTTAATTGCACCATTTCTTATTTAAGAAAATGTTGTGTTTGGGTCTGAGTTAAACATTTTGCTTCCTGAGCTCGGCTAACAGTTATGTTTGCAGCTCATGATCAGGTCAGGATGATTATGGTTGTCTGACTAACAATCTGGGTGCAGTGGTGACTAACAAAGCTTTCCAGTATTTATTCACTTTGAATTTTTCAGACTTTGTCCACTTTGATTGACAGTGTTTTGCCAATTGTGACGACTGGGTAGAGATGGGAGAAGGCTGCCAGCCTAGTCATATAGAATTTGATATATAATTCTGGCATTTGTAAATAAATGTAAAATACAGGCATGTTTTCTTGATAATAAATGTAAAATACAGGCATGTTTCTTGAGTCTAAAGAACACTGTGAAATGTGGAACTGCAAAATATGTGACAACATTGCACTCTACTGGCCCAGTGAAGCATGTTGTGACCCTTTCATGTTAGAATTTGGCTCCAGTGTGGCTGGATGAAGGTTTCATGCCCATTGTTTTAAGGCTAAAGTTTATGACCAGAATTTAGATGTGAAATGTGCTTTATTGCTCTAGGTCCTGTTAGAATATACATGCAAAATGCTTTGTATTATTGTAAGTTCTGAGCAGGTGTTAGATTGCTAAATAATGCAGTTTTTGTCCTGAGAACTCAGATCAGGTGTTAAGATGACACAATATGAATACTGGGAAAACTTAAGTGTCAAAAATGATGTAATTTGGGAGGGCCTTAGAGACATGCTTGTTAGTAATGTTTCAATATTATTTCTCACAAGAGACTGGGAGCATTTTTGATCTTGATATCCAACTTATCAGCACTCTGCCTTGTGCTCACATGTAAGTTTTAGCACTGCGATTTCTTGTAGGAATAGTTAAAGCTAGTAAAGATTAATTGGGTATTTTTCTTTGAAATCGGACCTGTCCTACTGTATTATTTTAAGTTTCTGTGTGATCTCTGAACTCTTAGATATCTCTGTGGTGTAGTAATTTTGTCTTATGTTTTAATTATTTATTATTAAATATTTTTAAAACCTTCTACCTGTGGCTGATTTGTGTAGAGATAAGCTCTAGAGTACATTGCATATTTATAGAGGTTATTGTAATAGGCCACTCTAAAGTAAGCCTTGCCTGTTACTCATATTACCATTGTATTATAATATTGCACACTAATAATTGGACACCCTTTTAAGGGCCTTTTAGTAGCTGATATTATTAGTTGGGTGGTGGCAGTAATTACTACTGTAGAGTCTGGGTAAAGGGGCACAGCTGGAGAATCTGTGTCAGCCTTTCCCAAAAGTGTCTGTGAAGTTGTATAAATAATTATCTCAAAGTGTGTGTGTGTTGTGTCACCTACTTGGCAGGGGCGTGAAGCACTGGTTGGACAGAGAGGGTACTGGAGGTTTTAGCTTGACCAACAAGGCTGAGACCTGGACCCTATAGCTGTGCTGGGGGAGTCTTATTGGGGACCTGGTGAGCAAGGGAGCAACCAGCCCCAGACTGACTGTGATCTCTGTGTGCACTTAAGGGAAATTGTACTTTCTTGTGTGTATTAGTTATCATTTTCTCTTCTAGGAGACAATCTCCCTGGTGTTAGTGGTGAGGATTGAGGTTCCTTGATTGCTGGGCCAGGGCACAGTCGTCACAACAATTGTATGCCATGAAATAAATAGTCCATTTTGACTTCTATCATTGAAGTAACACTTTTGAATTTATGCAAAAGCTGAAAGATTACTTTTCAGGAAACTTAACCACATTTTTAAATACAAAGGGTTTCTAAATTAGACTTCATCTCTATGTGCAGCAAAGCTTTCATTTTTCAAAGGCACTCATCAATGCAGAAGTCAGACACATGTAAAATAAATAAATAAGTAAACAAATAAATATGAAATAAAGAGGCAATGAAAAAAATATGACCAGTTTTTTTGAACAGCCACAAACATTTTGTAAAACTTGGGATTATGCCATCTGTTACTTCATGGATTCCCTTAAATTGTCTGTTGTATATCACTGTAGTATGTCTTTTAGCTTTTCCTGGTTAGGGGTCGCCACAGCAGAACTCCGGTCCGCTAATGACTGGCAGTGGATTTTTACGGTGCCGAGTTGTCAACCCGGCACCCAACCTTCAAAAAGGCACACCCATTCACACACACACACCTGCCTGCATTTCTTTAAACATCACTCAACCATGGGGAGGACATGCAGACTTTACACAGAAGATGCTCCAGCTGAGAATTGAATGGGGGAACCTCTTCCCGCCAGGCGATAACGCTAACCACTGCACCACCATGGCCTGTCTGTTGTATATCACTAAATTTTTAAAATGATTATCTTTCTGAAATGTGGTAATCCAGCAGAAGCACAGCATGTGACTGGCAGAAGGTGGAAGAATTTCTCTTCAAGTTTCAGTCCTCTCACAAGCTAATATGGGAATTAATTTGTGTAACCTAGTCATAGAACAGAATAATGAACAGGGAGTGATGGGGTGAGAAATGACTGTTAAACATTGCTTGTCAAGCTACAGCATAGATTCATATTTATGCTTTATTTAAACTTCCAGGCAATGAATACAACATACTTGGTTACAGACAGAAAAGCTGGAATATATAGTTTAGTTTTCAAGTAGGACCCAGTGCACCCACTCCACTGTTCAAGCCAAAATAAACTTATGTTGTATAAAATGAATGCATGAATTGTTAATTTCCTACCTGATAGTACAATCTGGGTCCTATATGGGAAATCAGTAGGAACATGCATTGTAAGGAATTGCTGACATGAGCACTATAATGCAAAGCAGATTTAGGCAAAACATAGAAAGTTCTGACCTGGATTACTGCAATGCACAATAGACCTCTGGCACTGATGAATCAGGTTTAGGATTTCTTGCTTAGTGCAATTAGCAGGATAAGACAAAAAGATGGTATGTCTTGAACTGTTTCATCCATCCATCCATCTTCAACCCCTTTTTCCCATTTTACCCATGGGGTCAGGGTATCACTTCCACAGTGACAATCATCTTGAACTGTTTCTCTGTAGTTATTTCACAATCTGCATCCCTGTCTTTGAAAGCAATAGTTTTGGATATACTATAAATCATGAGCTACTTCTGTCTTATCTCACTTTTCTGTAAATATAAGAGTGAAGTTTTTGGGATACCTTCGGATTGTCTGGCTTGCAGACTTGAACAACGAGTAGGCACTACCACAATACAAAGTACAAACTAGGTTTTTAACCATTTTCACTGCATATACATCAGATTTTGCATGCAGTGTATCAAACAATTAGGCCTTTTTCTTGAAGCACTTTGTATCTGATGAATAAATAATACTGAATTAAATACCATCTTTGTTTGTATATAAACAACAAAATTGGGGTAATATATATTATGACCATGCAATAATTTTGCTCTTGTCTTTGCAGCCTGCTTTGCATATTATAGGGCCAGAGTGGATCATTCACACCACAAAGTGTTGCATTTCAGGAAGCAATATTTTCTTTTATTTTGCTAAAGTGGGGGAGGGGTCCAGTTTTATACCAGTCTATATAAAGAAGAGTTCCATCAAAGTCATTCCATGACTCCATTCCCACTTGTTTATTCTGGTCCAGCCTGGAACCTATACAAATGTTCACAAACTTGCTTTGTTCTGCTAGCTTGAATCCATGTGGCCTGAAGACAGACACTGCGATGAGCCAATAAATACACTGTCTGAAGCCAAAACATTAACAAACTACTCATTTTCCATCTGCTAGTGCTGGCATTAATAAATGCTGTCCACACAGTGAGCAGCATGCTAGTACATAATCTTAATATCGCAAAAGATACGTGTGGTGTACTTCTAAGTAGTCAGCCAAATCTAATTCTAGCACAGACATTAGGCAAAAGAGCTCAGCAAGTGACTAGCTTTTTTTGCATCTAACATGCAGAAAAAAATATATGCAATATTTGCCATCTAACATGCAGAAAATAAATGTATGCAATAGAGTTCCTAAGCATGGACTGCCATTTGTTTTCCTGACACAGATTAGTTCCTTACTTATCTCTGGAATTAGTGTAAGTGCAATAGATGAACAACAACTCATGCTAATAATGTTGCATGATGTGTAGCATATTAAGTTAGATCACAGGCATACGCTGCACATTCCTTCTATAAAGGAAGAACTTACTTATATACAGACTGATGGATCACCAGCCCAACAGCAGCAAGGCATACAGCTTGCATATGTAATGATAGCACATCCGTAAGAGTTTAGCATGAAGTTTTTGCTGGCAGGAGGATTATACTAGTGTTGGTGTCCTTAGCACAGGACAGTGGCATGGACAGGGATTAATACTACATAATCAAAATATTGGAACATAAGGGTGTGTGTGTGTGGGGTATGTACATGTCTGATGCAATCAGCAAAGATATAAAAACACACACACATTCACATTCACATACATAATATGTAACAAAATAAATACAGTGATTTTGCAAATGAATAACAATAATAGTAAATTAAAACATAAAAAACATTGCACATACATACAATGTTTACAGCCAAAGAAGTTTCACTGACTATTTATTTTTCTATAAAACAGACAGGTATTCAGTGAAAGAAATATTTTTACCTTTTTTGCAGGAAAAAGTTACTTGCTATAAAAAGGAAATAACTGCTGCATGACAGAAGTATGAAACCCACAACTGTAAAGTCCAATTTGTTTTGGTCCCCTTCAATAAACACACCACACCAAATGACATTTGATGACCTTTATTAAACTTCCATAAACATAACTTTGTTGAATAATATTTCAATTTATTGATCACAGCATGAACATCCATATAACCATTTACTAGTGCAGCGTAACCGCACTCACCCTAGCTAAATAAGCAGCATCCTCAACTCTGCTCACTTACTGTTACTTATCAAGCAGCATCCTCACCTTTGCTTGCTTACTTTTACTTATCAAGCACTGTCCCATCACTCACTTTTATTCCCCAACTCATTGAATTAAATATCCAACACCACAGGGGGAACAGAAGAGGGACAAACCTGTCCTTCTTTTCTGCCAACCAGCCTGACACAGGCTGTTCCTCCTCATTCACTCCAAAATTGTCAGCAAACCCTCAAAAAAAAAAAACATAAGTGCACATTAAAGAAGTGTTACCAAAATCATTCAGGTGTACTCCATCCTCTCCAACCCAAACCTGATCCCTGACATTAACATTCCAATGCCCTATCTAGCCTAAAATTAACAAACTGATGAGTCATCTCCAAAGCCAAAATAACTGTGTTACTACCTCTACCACACAATATACCTACCTGGGTATAACTTCTTTAATCTAAACAGATCCTCACATATCCTAACTACCAACTGAAGCTTAAGAATTATTCCCAGATCATTACCTGCCAAATGTACAACCAGGACTCTAAGGAGCTCAATGTCACCAGAAACAATGCAAGCCCAATTTTGTGCCATCTGCCTAACTGCAGCCCCCTTTTGCTGCTCAACAGATCTAAGACTGGCCAAAATGAGATTTCTTTTCCTTGAAAATTAATTTAATAGTAAGCCAATCACCGTACCCAATTATCTAATATAGGACAAGAAAGCATCTGATGACCAACAACTCACCCTCTTAATCTTCCTTCCTTTGCTAAAATCAATACCCTCCCAATGCATAAAGAATGAGAGCAAAATCTCATTCCTGAAAAAACAACACTCTGAAAAGCTCTTCTCACCATATATACAAACTGATTACATGTCATCACTTTGCCCCCTACTAATTAAAATGAAGTCCTGAGGAATCCCAACATGAGACCAAAGCAACCTGTTAGTCCAACCCACCAGGCAGAACCAATAATTCCTGTTTTTTCCCAGTACTATCTGCCTGCCCTTTGCCAACTCATCTGCTTTAGATCTACACATCCAAATATGCACGGAAGCAAAAAAACACTGAAACATCCCATTAAACTAGTGACCAAAACAACTCTGACACCATAAGAGTTCCATAAAACATCCATAATACATCCATAAAGTGAACATTACACATAAGTGTAGCCCAATAAATCTTTATTTACCCATGCTAATCCCAGCAACAAGACCCTCAAAACCTGTCTTGGCAATGGCCATCATCTGACAGTCTTCACACTATCAACCCTACCTCAACACTTCAACAACATGAACCACAGTCCAAGATTTAGTAAAGTCACATAATGCTGCCACCTGTGCAACTGTACTAATCACAGCTAAGTACACCTTGACCGACTGAACTGCCTTACTTTGTTCTCACTTCTGAAACAAATATTTCAACAATCCATCCCACCAAACTCCTTCCTCCTCAGGAAGCTGAAACCTAAATTTAACAAAATCTTGCAATGCTCTATCATACACCTTCCTTTTGAAAGCTGCCCAGGATTCCTGTATCAAGCATCTGATCATTCCAAGCCACACCTTGTTTGGCAAAACCAATGGCTCTAACCACTGCATTATTGTCCAGATAAAACTTAAACTTTTCCCCCGCAAATTCCCCTGCTAGACCTTTGACGCCAGCCAAATTGGATTTAACTCTAAACATGCAACATCCCTCCTCCAGTCTTCCTTCCATCTGACGGCCAGTAAGCCACAAACCATTCCCCCAAAATATGCCCCCATCCCAATACTTCCTGCCACTTCTGTAAACAACTTTAAATCCCCTTGACCAAGGGAAGCCAAAAAGCCATACCATTAAACTGGTCAAAAAATGACAACCACAATGCTAAATCAACATGCACCAACTTATTAACTCTCACCCAATGAAGAATATCAAATGGACCCAATAACCTATCTGCCCGCCATTCTTTCTCCACCAAATCTTTCAAAATCTCTTTCTTCCCTTGCAAAGAATGCATATTCCTACAAATTGATCCCTCCCCTCCCACCCCAATTTAATAGAAAATCCCTCAGAAAAAATATCTGTTAATTTGACTGCAGCTGCTGAATCAGGAAATTGCATGAGTAGTTCACACAATACCTTTATGTTAATGAGAAAATGCATGTCCTGGTCTTCTCGTTGATCAATGAAAGGATACTCCCCTCCTCTGCCCCAAAAAATCCCCCTACCCTGGCCACCCTGATATACAGGAAACAACAATGGTAACCCACCTGATTCAGGCTGCTGCAGACTGAAATTAACCAATGTGCCTTCCCGTCTGCCACCTGCACAGCTGAATGCATAAATGCACACTTCGAACAGGTGTGAGAAAACCTACATGCCACCCATAAGCAACACCCCATGTTAAAGGTCTAGCATAGCCCCTTCCCAATCACCTCTAACTTAAGCCCCCTACTAATGGCTCCAAGGCTATCTATCAGAGTGGTTAGCTAAATGCCAGGATGACTCACATCCCAATGCCCTGACTGATCCATTGCCTTCCACTTCCAAAACCTCTGTTCATACCACAACCAGGCATTCCCCACCCACAGATGCTGTGTCTCACAGATTGTAAGAAAATAAGCCAAGAGTGGTATGGTCAAGGTGGTATCCACCTCCAACCAAACCAGCATGAAAAGAAAAAAAAACAAAATGAAGCCTAACACCCATTTGTCCCATGTCCTTGGCCACACTAAGCTAACCAATCACCTGTCTGGATCCCAAAGTCTGACCCAAACTCATGCTGTTGTGACTCCACCTCACCTGTGGACAACCCCAAACATCCCATAATCAGATATAAACTCTCTTCTTCACCAAGAGCATCCTCATGAAGCTGTCCCCTTTTCACTAAAAAAAAAAGGGGGGGGTCCCCGCAAACCTTTATTGTTCATCAGCTATGCCATTCACTTTATCTTATCCTGATCCTGATGTACCTCATCCTCACCTGTTCCCACACTACTACTGTATCATTACCTGTGACATCATTGCACACTGCTCCTTTGGCAGCAACATCCATAGCAGCAACATCCATCACCTATCGAGTCCACTTCCCTTGGGCTACCAGATGATGCAAACTATAGCTCTTCTTCCTGCGAGACAATGGCCGCCCATCTCTGCCGCAAACCATGCACTTCAGCCATCTACCAAACCAAAGGACAGCAGTAAGAGATCTATAAAAAAAAATCCATTCATCAGCCTAGTCTGCCAATCCCGAATGTACCTGCTCTTCACCCTGAGCAGCATAGCTAGTGACCCATATGACGTCAATGAACTTAAAGCCACAACCTGCCAGATCCCACTACCAATCTCTCACTGTTACTGTCTCACCCAGTCCTGCTGCCCACCTCTCACTACCTCCGAAGCCCCTGCTTAATACAATAAACCTATCAAAGATAAATACTGGGTACAAAGGCCCAAACCTCTCCTAGCTCCACTGCCCTCCTTCTGCACAGTGCTAAGATCCTATATTGGTTTATTTATGTTTATCTTGTGGTCATTTTAAATGTTTTTATAATGGAATAAAACCTTTATTATGTAGTCCAATCTTCATAAACGGAACAACAGTAAAAGGACGAGTTAAACAATGCCAATACTGTCCTGTAACAGAAGACCTCCTCCAAAAAAAGGAACCCAATTTGGTGGTCCCCTGCCATAAAACAAACTCTACAACAGAAGGAGGAAACTGATGTGGAATAAGGTGAAGTCCCAAGACTGGAAAAACTCCCTTATCATCCTCAACAAAATGTTGAGATCCCTCATCAAATCCTCTAAAGCTACCAAACCAACAGATATTGCCAATATACTGGCCGACAGATTCAATGCCAACTTTACCCCTCTCTCCCCCCACCAAAGGACAAATCACAATACCAGTAGATTACTAGGCACCCAGTATTGTTGCTGCACAGGTTAAAATAGCACTGTCCAAGGCCATGAATACAGCCTCTATGGGACATGACAATATCCCTGGCTGCATTCTACATGAACTACAAAGTAGTTGTTGTGCCCTGTTCAATCACAGCCTCACCTCAGGCTTTGTCCCTACCGAATGGTGCACTGCTACAGTCATCTCTCTCCACAAAGGAGGAGCGACTAGGGAACTATCGACCCATTTGCCTGATGAGTCTGATATGCAAAGCTACGGAACACATCATTATGGACCTAATAACAAGGATATAGGGAATCTCCAAACTCTGGATCCGACACAGTTTGGTTGTGTGAGGGGTAGATCATGCCTGCTCAACCTGGTTGACTTCTTTGAGTCAGTCACCAGAGCTGTGGATGAAGGCAAGGTGGTTCATGCAGCCTACCTTGATCTGGCCAAGGCCTTTGATACCATTCCCTACTCAGGAATCATAGAAAAACTCACTAAGCTAGGCATCAACCCTTATATCACTAGGTGGGTTGCAAACTGGCTCACAGATAAAACCCACAGTGTGAAAGTAGTTGACTCCAAGTCAGACTGCTGACCAGTTATGACTGTAGTCCCACAGGGATCAGTCCTGGGTCCTCTCCTGTTTGATATCTACTTCTCTGAAGTCCAGGCCAACACGAAGAGACTCTGGCTGACAAAGTTCACAGACGATTGCAAGTTGGGTGCCATAATTAACTCCTCAAGTGATGCTGAAATCCTACAGAAAGGCCTCACTGAATCCAACGACTGGTGTCAAAACCATGGCCTTAAGCTCAATGCCAAAAAATGTGTCATCATCTCCTTTGGGAAAAACCCGGTTCCCATGAATTACCACACTGATGGCAGCCCACAGAACACAGAAGGTGTTATAAAAGATCTGGGAACACAGGTTGACAGCAATCTCTGTTTTGACCACCACATTGCCACTGTTGTCACAAAGTCCTACTATGTGACACATCTCATTACTAAGGGTTTTGCATCCAGGAAAAAAGAGGTCATTGTCTCCCTCTACTCTTCCCACATTAGGCCAATCATCGAGTACAATGCCCCATTTGGTATGTACCTCACTAGACACTTGCAACAACTGGAGAGGCCAAGAAAGTACCTCACAAAGAGGATCCTAAGCCTTAAACACTTGTCCTATATGGACAGACTCAAAAAACTCCAACAATTCTCTGTCTCATATCACCTGCTTAGAGGCAATCTCTGCTTGACTTACAAAGCCATGTCTAACCCATCTCAGTTAGAAATGCTACATCTAAAGAAATCCCAGTCCCTCCACACTACACGCTCCAGAGACCTCAACCTCATTACCACAATCAACAGAACAAGCTAGAGGGACAGGTTCATAACCCAGAGGCTGCCCATGCTATGGAATAGACTTCCCATACATGTCAAGCGGATGGGCCTCACTGACTCTCTTCTAGAGAAATCTTGATGAGTGGATGGGAAATAGAAAATTCACCCCAGGGATCACACCAGTGACTCTACTCGACAGAGGCACTGGGAACTAAGGACAGGTGGCACGATGCCAGGGTAATCCTATGGGCTAGGCTTGTAAAGGCTCCAGGGCCTTTAGCCTAGTACACACCTATGACCCTATGAACCTATGAGAATGGCTTGAGCTGTAAAGAATGGGCACTGCATCACAGCTAAATACTTGGAGCCAAGACACAAACTCCATCTAGCAAAACATTTAAAATACTGCACTAAACAGATCATTGCAATATTAAACCATCCACTGTACTGAAATATTACAATAAATTCTTGAACATTTACCATTCTGCATACAGTAAGCTCTGAAGACTAAGTTTTATAAAACCCATTATTTTTGTCATATAATGTCTTCCATAAAAAAAAATATATATATGCTTGGACTAGTAACGTAAATACGTGCAAAAACTTGGTAGAATGGATGACAAATGAGCATTATAGGTTCATAGGTAGGTACTAGGCTATTTGCCCTAGGGCCTATATAAGCCTAGCCAACTGGTACCCTGGCTTTTGCCACCCAAGAAAATTATTTTCCTGTGCCCCTGTCGAGCAGAGCCACAGAAGTGATCCCCGGGATGAATTTCCTATCCCCCATCCAATCATCAAGATTTTTCTTGAAGAGTGTTAGTTCTGTTTGACATAGATAGGTAGTCTGTTCCAGAGTATGGGAAGTCTCTGGGACAGGAATCTATCCCTCCAGCATGCTCTGTTTATTGTAGGGACAAGGTTTAGGTCCCTAGAGCATGTAGCTCGGAGGGATTGGGATTTCTTTAAGTGGAGCATGTCCAACAGCTCTGGGTTTGACATAGCTTTGTATGTTAGGCAGAGATCACCTCTGAGTAGGCAATATGCGACAGAGTAAAGCTGGAGTTTTTGAGACGGTCTGTGTAGGGCATCTGTTTGAGGTCAGTAATCCTCTTTGTGAGGTATTTCTGCAGCCTTTCCAGATGTTGTAGATGTCTTGTAAGGTACATACCAAAAGGGGCGTTGTACTGTATAATGGGTCTAATGAGTGACGAGTAGATGTCAACACCATAATCAACCTGATTATGGATATTAATCCCAACACCCCCCCCCCCCCCCATGACACACAGTGCACTTTCCTTTCTTTTTTCTTTTTTTCTCCTTTATCCTTTTGTCTACAGGCAATATCCTTAAATGCATTTTAAAATGCACACACGTACAAGACACTAAATCTGAAACATTCAAAAGGACACTTAGACTTTATGGGCAAAGAATTATATTATTGAACAACTAAGATGACTGCTTCCTACCATATGTAACTGCATCTTTTCCACACTGGAAATTCTAACAAAAAAAAAAAATATATATATATATATATATATATATATATATATATATATATATATATTTTTTTTTTTTTTTTCTAAACATGTCTGCCTGAGTTTATCACTCAGTGATTTATGTACTGTCTGTTTTTTGGTATGTGGAGCCTTTCTCCCCGGGCCTTTGCTGAAAATGGACATATATCCAGTCGGACTATCCTGGTCAACAAATGTAAAATAAATAAATATATATATTTTATATATATATATATATATATATATATATATATATATATATATATATATATATATATATATACAAAAATAAATATGGCTGAGAGATAACCAAGGCGTTTCAAAGTTCCATTCATATACTAATCATTGCACACTAATCCACCTTCCACATAGCAGGCTATAAGTTCCACCATCCAGCCAGCAAACCATAAAAATGTATAATCCACAATGTAAAGTAAAAAGTCTGTTTAATGACTTAAAACAACAGGGCATTTAGGACTAGGATTAGAGAACATCTTTATGCAATTAGAATACAATATATGAATAATGCATTAGTCAAACATGTTAATAATTATGGGACCCAACATAATTTCACATTTATGGCTTTAGACAATGTCATACCAAGGTTTAGAGAAGGCAATATTCGTAATATCACCGAAGGGAGAGAGGTAAACTGGATGATGAGACTTAGGGCAGATAAAGGAAGTGGCCTTAATGAAAGAGCTTCCATAAAACCAATTTTGAAGGCTAGGCGTATTAAATGACCATCACACATGATAAAATGAAATTTTTTGATTAACACAGCTAAATATTTATTCAAAAATTGTTTGATAAATTCCCTGAGGAATAATTGATGAATTCAATAATTTAAATCATTAACAATGTAAAAGTATATAGTGAAATATTTATAATAGTTTTACTAATAAGGATAGATAATTGATTATTTATTTATTATACATGTATTTCCTATGTATATATAATACATTTATTCTATTTAAGCGACATTGATATCACAGTTAGAATCCTACATAGTCTAGTTATATACTACTTTAATTAATATGAATATAGTATTTACATTAATATTTTAGAAAGTTTTTATTTTTTCCGGATTGATTTTATAGTAACAGTTGCATCAGTAAAATGTTACACTTAACATTTAGTAGGTATTGCACACAGTGATAAAGTAACGTATATTTTTTAGATATTGAATTCATAGTTGATTTTATGTAGAATGATAACAAGGTATACATTTGCGATCTATACTTGTAGCCTTATGAGGACTACGGAACTTCCACTAAATAAGGTTATACAAGTATAGTAGTAGTATTAGTTGACGCTAGGGAATTCTTCAGCAGCCGCCTCTGTAAATACGAGGCGAAAAGGCAGCCATGATTAATTGCAACACTATTTTGTGGTTAATATCTATTTTATACTTTTAAAGTAATCAATGAATTGATATTTTAGCATTATTTAGAAGCCTTTAATGATAATTGCGTTTATGGTATGACTGCTAGATTATAGAAGGCAATGAATTTATGTCTCTTAAAGTAATGTTTTATATTTTTACGTTTGAAGTATGCTGTTGACGAAGTATTTCTGTCTCAAAAAGCTTTTGTTAAAGCGCTGTATTTATTAGATTGACTATGAAGGACATTTGATGTTTATATATTTTTAGGAATCTATGAATATAATGTGACAGTTATATTTTTTAAATATTGTTCCGAACAACTATAAGATAAAAAGTGTAGCTGTAACGCTTTATTAGTAAATAGTTAATTGGACATGTGATTTGTATAAAAGCAAATAGGGCAGTACTATTTGAATGTTAACGGTCTGACGAAGCAACTGTGAAAGCGCTTACAGATTTGTTTTAAGTCATTAAACAGACTTTTTACTTTACATTGTGGATTATACATTTTTTATGGTTCGCTGGCTGGATGGTGGAACTTATAGCCTGCTATGTGGAAGGTGGATTAGTGTGCAATGATTAGTATATGAATGGAACTTTGAAACGCCTTGGTTATCTCTCAGCCATATTTATTTTTGTACTTACTTACTTGCATTTTGAGGGCAGAGAGTTATCTACACCGTTGGAGACGCAAATTATTCTACTTATTTTATATATATATATATATATATATATATATATATATATATATATATATATATGTATATATGCACACACACACACACACACAGACATATGTATAAATATTTATTTTCCTTCTTATATACACGCAGATAATGGGGCTTTCCAACATATTCTACAACTTTACATAATCCAAAGAAAGAGCATTCTGCCAATTCACTGATAAAATACTTGGTCCTAATATGGGTAACCAAAATATCCTCCAGCTCATGCTTCACACTTCTTGTATTCAAAGTGGCTCTGCACCACCAAACACAGTACAATAAGGGCCAAAGAACCCAGTTCACAGAAACAGTCCCAGGAGCACCTCTATGAGGCAGCACCACAAGAATATCCCCACAATTCACTCCCATGTGACTCAAAAGTGAAAAGAAAATGCACATCTAGCTGACAGTAGTCAAGAGTGCAGCACCAGCAGCTTCTGCCATGTGCCACTGTGTTCCACAAATGGCTCAAACAAAAAGACAAGGATCAAACCCTGTACCTTCTATCTGTACGGTAAACAAATGAACTGTTATGCAACCCCAACCACAACAGGTATACAGCAAGGGAACTTGAGGTGTTTAAAAACAAAAGAGTAAAATACCTACATAGCATGATGCCAGAACATTTTGGTCACTCAATCTGTGACAAAATGCTGAAGCACTGCTTCTGACATAAGCTTTTACAATCTCCTACTTTCTATGACTATGGAGAGGATGAGAGCTTGCATGCGCTCTTCATAGTTATCGGAGGAAAGAAAAAAAAAGGGACAGCATCAGTGCCGAAGGGAAGGCTTTACCTGACATAACCCCCCTTAACATTATCAAGCTTACAACGAGCTTCAAATCGGTAGTGTGGGCGTAGTAGTGGCACCACTGAGAAGCCACCATCTTCCTCAAATGCTCATTCTCACAAGATACAAACACATGTAGTCCCCTCTTTTACTGCATCCATTCACTTACCACTTCAACTCTCTGAAAAAGGTGCCCTACCTTGCATTATATGCATCAAACACACTTTGACTGTGAATTTCTCTAGAACCAAATTAAAGCAAAGTGGCACAAGTACCCTCTGAATGTGACCATGTGGGGGAATAAAAGCCCGCAAAATAGCCGCTAACCATCTCCTCCACACTTTGGAGAATCCACATTAAACCCGCTGCAAGAGAGCAACCACAAACAAAACTACACCAAACAACCATACGTACCACAAACCATCTCCCCCTTTTTTTCTAAACACAACCTACCCCTCAAAAACCATAGCCAGAGTCATGTCATCCCACCCCAACCCAACACGCCCTTCCCGCAGAATAGCAGAGTGACAGATAAAGGAACCAACAACACCAAAAAAAAATTATTATCACCATTATCCCTTACCCAGTTGCACTCACACAAAACCAGTTAAACCCCTCTTTGTACTTACATTTCTTTGTTATACGCTATTATAGTATAAAACAAGAACATTACGGAAATGTATTTTCCTTAAAGATAGCACATGCCTTTACATCTCTGTAATCACATAACCAGACTTTCACATTCACTTTCCTCCACATAAAAAAAGAATCAAGATGGATGACGTCAGTGCAATGCATTACTCTAAGATATGTTGTGATGGATGCCTACTGATATCGCAGAGATAACGAAATACAGAAACTATCCTTGTCTTTAATGCCTCGGTGGTATCCATTAAAATACTGTAATATCACATCTGCCATAACATGGCCAGTGTAGTGAAATATTGCTTGACTGCTTACGCATCATTCTGGTCATTTAAGAGTTACCATACTAAGCCATCTTACCTGTCTCTGCTCAGCACCTTTGTTAAACAGGTGACTGAGTAGGACTGAAGAGCTTATCTAGCAATCACCTGTGTTCATTGGCTCAAATACAGCCAGGATGATTCATGCCTAGGAGCCACAGTCACGTGGCTGGGATGTCAGGAGATGGACAAAAACAATTTCATTCCTTGGTGCAACAATATTTTACCTAGTGCCGGAACTGCTTTGGCTGATAGAGTGCATAGAAGTTATGGTGGTAAATGGTGAACACGCTTCCATACACTGCTGTAAACCTTCATATTCAGGTTATACAACTCTCAGCACGTGTTTTGAATAATGGCCCTTCATTGCATTCCTCACATAGAAATGGTCAAAAGGGATTGTGTAGCAAGGACAAAAAGCATTGATTAAAAATATGCATCTGTAATATTAATGAAGGGACCCAAATGACAATAGCTTCCATCATATGTTTGTCTCTGTGCAACACTAAAAGCAGTGATGAATATGAAATGTTCTTATTCTCTTGTATGTCTTACACACAGGTATACTTTATCAGTATGCAGATGGGAAGGCAGCAGCGAATGGAAATAGACTGACATTTAAGCACCCATAGATATCAGTGAGCAAAAGAAAGCTTGTACCTAGTTGTGTCTGTTTGGGTAAATTTCAGCTGAACTTCCTCAGCAGTCAACGCCACCAAATGTAAAAAGGATTTTTTAAAATCATATGTTCATTCCTTAGACAACTGAACAAACTGATTCAGATGCTGTGCCTCTAAATTCAACAGGATGTGATAAAATGTATTCCTCTTAACATTCTACTTTCAGAAATAATTGGTACTTATTTACTTTTCTGCTGTCAATTCTGAAATATATTTTTCTGTCATACATTTAAAAGCACAGTTTGAAATAACATTCTGTTGTCTGCACAACAAGCAGAGAGTTTTAAATATGCAAGTTCTAGGAATATACCCCCTTGTTGTATTATCAAACCAATTCTGCAGATATGGGAAAAATGAGATTTTTTTCAGTTTATAATTGACCTGTTCTGATGCAAAAATGTACAGAATTAAGCACATTATAAGAGGAACCAAGCTGTATAATTTTAATGAATGGTAATTTCCCTAAAAAGAAACAGAATGCTTCAGGTCATGGGTCTTAAAACTGATTCTTCTCCTTAACACTGGTTACATAATTTTGGAAAGAACTCTGTACTCCATCTGCTGCAGATAAGAAGAGGTGTTTGGGTTCTGTCTTTCCCTCAGCTTTCATCATTATTAAATACATTGCACACTGCACCTATACTATGGTACAACAGGGGGTCTCAGGGTACAGTTATGGCACTCCTCTAACAGAACAACATAAGGGACAATATATTAAAACCAGTAAAATTGGCAGTACTAGCTATGCATGCCTAATGAAAAAAAAAATCTAGGTTCTTATCCCATAAGTTTTACAACTTTCAAGAAAGCAATCAGAGTGTGGAGAGACCACAGCAACCACACGATGTACCTATGCTACTGCTAATTCAAACTGCATGGATATTATTTCTGTCAGTCCCTTACGTTTAACCAGCACTCTCTGTACCCATCCCACTGCTAATTTAAAGTCCATGGATATCATTTCTGTCGATCCTTCACATTTAACTAGCATACACTCTACCTATTCTACTGCTAACTCAAATTCCATGGGTATCCTTCTATTGATCCCTCACAATTACCCAGCATACACTGTACCCATCCTACTGCTAATTCAGATTCCATGGATATCATTTCTGTTGATCATTCACATTTAACCAGCACACGCTATAACTATCCTGTTCTAATTAGAGTTCTATGGATTTCATTTCTGTCAGTCCCTTACATTTAACCATCACTAAATACATTATAACATGGAAAACCCTGCACCGTACTCACTATACAAAGCACTTGCTCTGCAGATAAAATGAGGACACCTTAGACCTCAGTGTCGTCAGGCCTTCAGCTTTCACCACTGTTACATAAACCTGCTTGGCATTTGATATGCTCTGTACTTGTCCTGTTGACTGCTGTGGTTCTCTGCATTTCAAATCCGCTGTTTCCTCATATTTCACCAATATAAAATAAATCAGGTGGCATAAGTTTGTTCTAGATTGATCTATCCATCTCTCTACTTATCTATCTATCATTCTGTGTTGTTTTGTCTGTCTAATGGATAAACATTGAACTCAAACTGAAGATCTGCAATCCTTCACTTTTCACTTTTACAAGATATGTTATAGTACAGGGAAACTTGCTCTGTATGTATCATGTAGTGTAGGAAGCATATGAAAAAAAGGCTTTGTGCTCTATTTCTGTGTCTCCTTCATTTCATTGGCACCAAATCAATGACGGTGTTGGAGATGGGAAGCAAGTTATTTATCTGCACAGGGAGAGCTACACAGACTGTAATATTGAACTCCTTGTGTTGGGAAGGTAAGTGACTAAGCCATAACAAAAGATGACTAACGCCTTCAATGCAACAGCTGCTGCTAGCAACTGTTATCCTAGTGACATCCCTTACTTACACCTATGAAATTATAAAAGGTTCACTCAATGCACAGTCTTTTGCATTTCATCAACACTGAGTACATAACAGTACAGAGACTTGTAGCATATTTATCATATACTGTGCCTGTTATTTCCTTAACATTGTGCATAATAAATATAGCCTAGTGTGGGGTAAAATGAAAAGCAGCACCATATTTGTGATATATATTTCCACAGCAGCCAAAGAAGAAATAAAGGTTCATAGTGGTAATAAAAAAATCCAAATGATTCACAAAGCCAGTGTGCCGAACAGTCACAGCCCTTAAGGCTAAACAACACACCTGATACACTTGTAATAGGTGACTCTATCGTCAGGCACACTGACGTCCCGCTCACCAGGCTGAACAAGGAGAAGGTCACGGTGAGCTGCCTGTCAGGCGCTAGGATCCGCCACATAACACAAGCACTCAGGTCACTCCAAGGCAAGTACAAATATGACTCAGTCATTGTCCATGCTGGTGTGAATGACCTGAGACGTACCTCCCTGGACTACATGAAAAGAAACATAGAGGAGCTGTCTGAGCATGTAGCCCAGGTCAGTATGACCCTGACCTTGAGTAGCATCTTACCCTCACCAAGAATGATGCCACAATATGAAGACAAGATGATCAATTTCAACAATTGGCTTAAGTATTGGTGTCATTCAAAGGGGATCCAATGCCTGTCAACCTAGGATGACATGCTCGACAAGCCACGATGCTTTGCTAGGGACGGCTTGCACCTGTCACCCCTGGGCTTTTGGATATTGGCAAAGGCTCTTGCCACCCCCATAGTGCCTTTTTTAGGCAAGGCTCAAAAGACAAACCCACCTTCATAGATATCACAAGGGATAAGAAACTAAGAGTAATGCTGCTCAATGCCAGAAGTCTAAACCTCAAGATGCACGCACTCGAAACTCTCCTTAGCATGGAGAACATTGATATCTGTGCAGTAACAGAAACCTGGTTCAAGGCTCCCGTGAGCACCCCAGCACTACCAGGTTATACCTCATACCATGTTTTTCGGCCCCAAAACTTGGACCGAACCACAAAACGAGGGGGAGTATCAATATTCGTCAAAGATACCCACACCTCCAGGTTGGTGGCACAGCACGAAGCATCAGAGACTATCCATGTGCAACTAACAGTGGGTAAAACTGCCTTCCAGTTTATAACCTGCTACAGACCACTCACCCAAACCCAGGAACCCCACTCAGCCTTCCTGAGAACACTGGAAAATATGAAGGTCTCACGAAACACCATTATATTGGGCGACTTCAACTGCCCAAACATAGACTGGGAGCATTACTCTAGCTCCAACACCCTAGCCCAAAGGTTCCTGGAATTTATAAACTCAAATGCTATGGAACAGCTTGTTACCACTCCCACAAGAGGGAAAAACATACTGGACCTGATCATCACCAACATGGGGACTCTATGCTCCAGACCAGAAGTGTATCCCTCACTGGTAAGTTCAGACCATAAACTAATTTCACTAGATATTCACATCCCGACCCCAGCCCCTGCCCAGAAAACCACAGTGAAAAACTTCTCTAAAGCAAATTTCACACTCCTCAAAACCAAGGTGGAATCCTTCAAAGCCCCCGGGCCTGTGGAAAATACGGCCCAGACTGCAGAATCCTTTATAAACGCATTCTATGAACACCTTCAGGAATGCATGGATCATGCAATCCCAAACAAAACCAAGACCCAATCCTCCAAAGGCAGGTGTCCTGTCTGGTGGACCCCAGCCATAAACAAACTATACAATAGAAGGAGGAAGCTACTACATGATGGAGCAAAATCCCAAAAAGGGAAGGCATCTCTGATCAGTATTAGCAAAATCTACGGGCACTCATAAAATCGTCTAAGGCCAGCTTCGAGAGAAAAATTGCACAGGACACTAAGGATAATTACAAGGCTTTCTTTAGTTATGTTAGAAACCTGGGTGGGAATTCCCAGATATGCTCAGAATTAGTCCAAAATGACAAAAAATTCACCAAACCCACAGACATTGCCAACATCCTAGCTGACAGGTACAGCACAAACTTCTCCCCCCCCTTCCCTACCAAAAGGGCAAATATCTATCCCAGCAGAGTGATGCCCTCCTGACATCTCAGATGCTCAGGTAAGAGCCACCCTCTCCAAAGCAAAAAACACAGCATCATTGGGACCAGACGGTGTCCCGGGCTGCGTCCTACATGAACTCCAAGAAGAACTAAACCCAAACATAAAACTACTATTCAATCTCAGCCTTACTACAAGATATGTACCCAAAGAGTGGCGTACAGCAACAGTGGTCCCTCTCCACAAAGGTGGTACCTCAACGGATCCTGGAAACTATCTCCCCATAAGCCTGACTAGCTTGGTCTGCAAAGCTATGGAAAGGATCATCATGGACCTCATAAACAAAGATATCGGGGACCTACAGACACTGGATCCTACCCAGTTTGGCTTTGTTAAGGGCAGATCCTGCCTCTTAAACCTGGTCAATTTCTTTGAAACAGTCACCAAGGCCATTGACGAGGGGAAGATGGTCCACACAGCCTACCTGGACCTCACAAAAGCCTTTGATACAATACCCCACTCGGGCATTATAGATAAGCTCACCAGCTTAAACATAAACCCCTATGTCACTAGATGGGTTGCAAACTGGCTCAAGGACAGAACCCACATGGTTAGAATTGCTGGAGCCATGTCAGACTCCAAACTAGTTACAAGTGGCGTTCCACAAGACTCAGTCCTGGGACCTCTCTTGTTCGGTATATATTTCTCGGAGGTACAGGCCAACACGGAAGGACTGTGGCTGACCAAGTTCGCAGATGACTGCAAACTGGGTGCCATAATTGACCCTCCAGCCGACACAAGCATCCTACAAAAGGGCCTCATAGAAACAGACAACTGGTGCCAGAGCCATGGCCTCAAGCTAAACGCCAAAAAGTGTATAGTCATCCCCTTTGGCAAAAACAAAGTGCCCACAAATTACCACATAGATGGTAATCCATTAAGTACGGAAGAAGTAATTAGGGACCTGGGGACCCAAGTTGATAGCAATCTCTCATTCGACAACCATGTGGCCAAAGTGGTTAGAAAATCATTTTATATAGCCCACCTAATCATGAAGGGATTCACATCTAGATCAGGGGAGGTCATCGTGCCTCTTTACTCATCCTTCATCAGGCCCATAATTAAGTACAATGCCCCTTTTGGGATGTACCTTACCAGACACCTGCAGCAACTGGAAAGACCCCAAAAGTACCTCACCAAGAGGATCAAAGGGCTCAAACAGATGCCATATGCTGCCCGGTTAAAGAAACTCCAGCTCTACTCAGTGGCATACCACCTGCTTAGAGGCGATCTGTGCCTGACGTATAAAGCCATGTCCAAAGCGGAATTAATGGACATGCTGCACCTCAGAAAATCCAAATCCCATCGAGCTATGCGCTCGAGAGACTTGAACCTCAGCACTGAAATAAATAGGACATGTTGGAGGGACAGATTCATAACCCAGAGGCTCCCTTCACTCTGGAATAAAATCCCAGTCCAGGTTAGGCAGAGTCCCTCATTGACTCTCTTCAAGAGGAATCTTGATGAGTGGATGGGAGATCATAGATTTACTCTGGGTATCACTTCTGTGTCACTGTTAGACAGAGGCACAGTATACTAACCTCGAAAAAGGGCATAGCAAAATTAATTTAAAATGGATGGCGAAAGCCAAACACACTCTGGCTAGGCTTGTAGATGCCCTAGGGCAGATAGCCTAGTATGAACCTATGAACCTAAGAAAAGACCCACTGATGCCACCGCGACCAACTGTATAAAAGGTTTATTAAAACAATGGATGAGCGCTTTTGAGCAGTTGTTCTTTATCAAATCTAAAAACACATTGCAAACAGCCATATTTAAAGATAGAAAAAAACTATTAAAATCAGTAACAAAGTCCATGCCCCTTTAGTTGGGGTTTTAAAGGCATACAGACATTTAAACCTGATGCATAATTCACTTGTAGGTCAGCTATCCACCTTAACTTTGCCAGTTCAGTACAATGTTTACTGTCCCCACCTCTTACACTCTCATGTTGAATATGCAGCACCATGAATTGAAACATATGCCCTATATTCAATTCAATATGTTGATATACTGCATTAGTCTTCTCACCTAACCTAATATCACTCATATATTGCAATATGCGTTGCTCTTCAGACCTAACCTATTGAATTGAAAAAAGGACTTAGGTTTCAGTTAGTGGCACTGCATTTTACAATGCATTCTGAAATATGATTTTCCTTCTGACAAGCAGCATGGCTTTTAGCCAAAATATAATACTATTTCAGCTACAGACTCACCTACTACCCACATATATAGCAACATAGAAAATAGACTGCTCACTGGGACTGTATTTCTTGATCTCAAAAACTGGTCTTTGAGACAGTGGATCATAGAATACTTCTCAACAAGCTAGCTAATTCTGGCTTTTCTAACAATGTCAGATTATGATTCAAGGACTAGCTAATTAGTAGAGCCTTGTGGTGGCCAGAACCCTTAATTCTGTTGAAACAGGATCTAACAGAAAAAAGAGGCATACCTCATGGATCTGTACTTGACCGTCAATTATCGCTACTCATTAATCACCTGCCACGTACTAACTATAATCTGTATTCAGATAAAGTGGCACTTGCCAAGTCATGTCATAATACAAGTGATATGTTTAGGTCCATACAGAGACTGTAACCGAGTATTAAATGGGTAATTAACAATAAACCACCTGTAAACATAATGACTATGGCCATGCTGGTGACATAATGTTGAATACATTGTTGGCAGCCCAGCATCAGCCACAAATCTTCAGATACACTTTCCATTCTGTTGTTTTTCAAAAACCTCGAAAAAGGGCATAGCAAAATAAATTTAAAATGGGTGGCGAAAGCCAAACACATTCTGGCTAGGCTTATAAATGCCCTAGGGCAGATAGCCTAGTATGAACCTATGAACCAAAGTCTTTCTTTTACCCCCTCATCACTAAAGCTCAGGTAGACAAAGGACTTTACTCACTTACAACTATTACATAAAATATCTAACTTGATTTACCTTCTTAATAAAAAAAAACTTATTTCTAAGTTGATAAATACAGGATATTGCCCACAAATACAGAACAAGATAATGACAAACAAGCACAAAAGCTATAGAACACGGGTGGAATTCAGCTTGTCAGACCTACATTTAAATTATGTATACCTGAGTATGCATTTCCAAAAACTGCACCATCATGCTGGAAAAGATTTGAGACAATATAAGACTTGTTAATAAGAAGCAGCTTTTTAGGAAAAAACTAAAAGGGACACTAAGAGAATAGAAGAACTCCAACTGGGCAGGGACTTAAACTATTAGAAAAGAACAAATGCACCTATAGCCTGGTGTCAGACTGCATCAAATAAATACATTCCAGTGAATGGCTTTAAGAAATAACTATGTGGCATGTTCAGTATCTGGTGTGACTGTGTGGAAAGTGGGTATGTTTATGTAAGTGGGCCATTTGTAACTCAAAATTATGAGTGCACAGATCTGGAATAATAAATCCAGAGTGGGTAAAGTAATTGCAGTTTATTATGGCTTGCATTCATCTCTCCTTTGCTCTAAATGCAATATGTTAATCAAGGTATGATCTAATCTTCCAAAAAATGTGTTTCTAGTAATGTTCTGTTACAGTATGTTGACGATTCCCTGACATGAATGTTATTTACTGTTTGTTCACAAATTGATGCTAAATTATGTAAATTGTATTAAGATGATCTGTAGATATATATATATATATATATATATATATATATATATATATATATATATATAAACTGTATGTACAGTGTTTTATGTTTGGTGAAATGTAATTAGGACAGTCATTACACCTAAACAGTGACATTTATGGATGTATTTTGTCTGACATTCACATTCTGTGGATATCACTTTTTGTTGTCTTGCACAGCCTGGGTCACGGCTGAAAAGGCTCCTTGGATTAGTTCACTTAGCCAGTTAACAAATGTAAATAACCACGTTGACAAATAAACAGATATATAGACAGACAGATATTCCATTTCATGGAAATATACACAGTAGTCATAATTTATTTCAACGTTCTGGAATAAATGAAGGGTTGTGGCCTTTAGATCAAAATGTAGTGGGCTTTAAGCTACTTTAAGTGTTTACTTTCACTTGTATTCATTTTACATAAAGTATACACTGCAGCACTCTGATGTTGTCATTTGCAATACAGGAAATGAGTCTTTAGTTCTATTTTCATTTGAGCCACACACTGAATTTGCACTTAATGTCCCTGAGTATTCATTTTATCTGTGACATCTATCATTCTTTTCACAGCACTAAGTGAAGGACAGTGTGTGGCAATTTATACAATATCTGCACTGACCTCTACATATGACCTCGTCTTTGATACACAGTTGCTTTCTGTGTCTACAAATGTCTGCATCACTTGCCTTATACTAGCATGAAATATAGCACAGCATGCAGAAAAGATGAGTCAAGAAATGACATCTTGTGGAATGATTCCATATTCTTTGCCTGCAAGAAAACTCACTCTGTGTGCCTCGTGTTATGCTGTTTTCTACCTAAGAAAACTATGTTCTGTGCCTAGAACATGTATTTTTATTTTTTTCTATTTAAAAAGGCATACATACCAAGGATGGATTAAAAATAATACATGCCTGGGCATTAGGATATATTACTCTTTGAGGCTCCAAAGCTTGGGTAGATGATTACAGTAATTTAGATTGTTTCCCTTACCCTGCAACATATGATCTCATTTGTGCATCGTTGAGCTATGATGATCGATGTATGTTTTTGCAGTCAGCAGAGAGGCACAGATGCCATGACCACTTAGACATGCACACATAACTATACAGATGAACATACAGATACTTATTCACATAAAGTTTATAAAATATAATGACCAGCTTTAACTTGAACAAATGTGTACTTGTTTCATAAAAAATTGAGATTATTTTTATTTTCCTATTAATGTTATGACAGTCTTATTCTGGCTGTTCAGTCATTCCTGCTTTCTCTTCAAACATGATGACTTTGAATAATTTCTGCCATACATCTGCTATTGTGTTCTGGCCTCAGCTTGCCTGAGTATGATATGTGGAGTTATGGACAGGTTGCAGTATTTCTGGTAAAGCACACTGATGTTACAACCTCATTTTATCTACTGGTCATGTCTGAGTATCATAATATCTGTGCTCTTGCAGCCTTGGCAGCATATTAATGTAGTTTCAAGTCCTCTGGCATGATTAGCATTAGCTCTTACTCTTGTTGTGGCTAAGACTACACATACCCTTTAAAAATGTCCTTACTAATACCCTGAATGTTTGATGATGTACATTTGTTCTCTTTACCATAGTGTCCATATTGTATTAAGTGGTCATACTTCTTTTTTGTGGGACAGTGGGGAGCAACATCATTTTACGCAGTTAAAGTTTACATGGTGATCTGAAACAAGATATCTTTCCTTTCTTTGGGTCCTAATTCCACTTAGGAAGATTTTAGATTGTGCTGACTGTGAGACATTATCTCACATTTCACTGGCTATAATCAACTTTCATTCCTTAAAATATGTTTTATTTACTTATTTATTCATTCATTACCACCCATTATATGAGGCCTCTTCAATCATTTGCTGTCTTGATGTATTCTTTTATGTGTTAATTGCTTTGAAATCTATTTCTTGAACAAACATTAAAGGTTTTAATGGAGAATATTCTCAGCACTCCCACAAAGGCTTTAATTTTAACATAAAATATTGTTTTCTTTTTATCATATGCTATACATATGTCTCAACCAATTGTGGTTTTATTTATTTATTTATTTTTGCTATAAGTTTCATTTCAGTTTTTAACTGCGCATCTCATTTCTCTGTTGCATCATATATTTTTCTGCCATGAGATAAATAATATTTTGTACTTTTTTGAGCCTTCCCCCCTTGTCCTCCACTAAAAATGGGTGTTTTATCATACCAGCTAAATAAAGGCAAAAAATAAGTAACTAATACTTTTTCATTTAGCCACTGTAATAGGACATCAGCGATCATTGTCTCAGTTTTATCTTCTATAACCCAACCTTTCTCTTCCACAGAAGAAGAGTATCTCTGTACATTGAGAAAGATTATTTTGCAGAACAGTCCTGCTGTAGTTTAGCCTGAGAGCCGTTAGCGTAGTTTGTCACTCATTTCACTTCAGTACCTATAGTTATGCTCCACTGAAGTCCACTGTGTATTTCTATACATTTCAGCCTTTTCATGGCTGCTGTTTTTGGGTAATTGGGTTATATGTAACAATCAGTCCACTGTGGTTATTCCTTTACAGACAGTTATTTTACAGAAGCTGTGGCTCACACCATTGGCACATTTCAGGCTTATTTAAATAGGCAAACATGCCATGTCTGGTTCTTCTCCCTTATTTTACTCTGGTTCCTCTGCTCCGTTATCCGGTGCTCTTGCTTTTTCTTTCTTGCCTCTAAATGGGCTGGTACCAATCACTTTTTGTGTTGTTTCTTTAATTCTGTAAATAATGAACCAATGCATCTGCTGAGGATTCTTATTTGTTTTAAAGTTGTCAACTAATCATGTTTATTGTTTAGCAATACAGCATGACCTGAAGTCATGTTACTAGGCCACTTAGTCAGATTCTGCAGATGTAATATTAACCCCAGGGGTTAACGAACTTACAAATTTACTTAATTTCTAAGAATACATTATTACTACTATTATACATCAATTTTATTTTTTCTTTATAATCATATGTTATAGGGTTTATTGGGCACAATATAGCAAGTCTTTGGATTTCCATGACAATACAAAAAAATCAGTTTTACCTAAGACATTTGTAATAATTTCCATTGAACCTTACGTTTGTGTATTTTAAATTAGAAAGGGATGATCCTTTTCTCTACTTTTTAGGTTTCTGCTTATTTTATTTTGTTTATTTTGCTGTCATAAATGCTTTCCTTGCCCACTTGTGATCAGACTACACTACTCTGGTGTCCTTTTCTTTATTTATTTATACTTCCTAAGAAAAATCTTCCTTTTTACTTGTATAACTATAAACTGCAATAATTTTTCTTCCTCGTCCTCGCCTTTTTAATTCGATGGATGTAAATATTGCTCTCCCTGCTATTGTTTCTGTGTTGGACAATCCTCCCTTCCCACTCAGTTCTTACTTTCTGCTTGCCCATACCTCATATATGAAAATAATGTAGATAGGGTGAGGCAAATTGGGCAGATGTATTGGGTGAAATGTGAGAGGGGGCAAGATCAGCAGAGCCTGATTGGTCTTTAGTATCTATCCTCACCAGATCACCAGATACAAAATTAGCTAGCTGCAACTGTGATTTGCAAAACATGATATTTTAACTAACCTTTCTGACTGGACAGCAAGAAATGAGACATTTCAATTGTCTGTACAGTTCCGTGCTCTAGCCTTCTGTTTCACCTGTGCCGGAAATGAGACCTTGAGCAAAGCAGTTTACCAGCTCACTCTAAAAGTCTTTTTTACATATTCTTTCCTTTTCTTTTCATAACTGTTTGGGCATATTAGAACTTCAGGCTCTCTTTACAGAGACATCCTTGAAGAAGTATTCAGAATCAGTTCAGCACTGAAAGTCACCATGGCAAATGTCCGCACAAAAATGGTAACAAAACTTGATATCAAGAGTCTGTTCATTGAGTTCTATACAAGGGTCTGTTCATTGAGTTCTATACAAGGGTCTGTTCATCAACTTCTATAAAAGGGTCTGTTCACTGAGTTCTATACAAGGGTCTGTTCATCAACTTCTATACAAGGGTCTGTTCATCGAGTTCTATACAAGGGTCTGTTCATCGTGCTCTATACAAGGGTCTGTTCATTGAGTTCTATACAAGGGTCTGTTCATCGAGTTCTACACAAGGGTCTGTTCATCGACTTCTACACAAGGGTCTGTTCATCGACTTCTATACAAGGGTCTGTTCATCGACTTCTATACAAGGGTCTGTTCATCGAGTTCTATACAAGAGTCTGTTCATCGAGTTCTATATAAGGGTCTGTTCATCGACTTCTATACAAGGGTCTGTTCATCGACTTGTATACAAGGGTCTGTTCATTGACTTCTATACAAGGGTCTGTTCATCGAGTTCTATACAAGGGTCTGTTCATCGACTTCTATACATGGGTCTGTTCATCGACTTCTATACAAGGGTCTGTTCATCGACTTCTATACAAGGGTCTGTTCATCGAGTTCTATATTACTGCCTTTGTCTGCTACCTCAGTGTCCTTATATTTTACTATCTCAGTGTACATGTAACGCACAGGAAGGCTGATACTCCATTTGCTAGTTTCTCTTTTCACATTTATCATGTTGCCAGCTTAATATGATTATGCCTGGGTCAAACATTGTTTAAGGTAGACTTGATGGGTTTTCAGACCACACCTTCACTTCTGTTAATAAGTACCATATAGAATGTGATTTTCTGCCTTTTGGATATTCCTGTTGGTAGATAATTGAGATTTCTAATATTGCAGGTTAGCAAATGAAATCAGATAGATTAAGTGTCTGTGTCATACTCCTGTCAGTGATATTTCTGCTGAATACTGCATGTATGCTTGCAGTTGTGTAATCAGAATGACTTAAATATTATTTATGCATCAATTATTTGTGAGCTCTTTAGGTATCTGTTTATTCCTATTTTGACTTAAAATAAACTTGGCAGATTGTACTCTATGCAATTTGACTGATGAACAACTGCGTAAAATCCTTCAAAGATTTAGCAAAGGTCTTTCATGTTTATTTCCACATATCGTATGTATAAATATCTCTTTTGTGCCTATTTATTCAAAACATTTATGACACATATGACTAGCTGAGTTGTTTCATTTTACTTTGTTCTTTTCAGTTTGACAGATATACAAATGGCAGATGTGCAGAACTTTCCATATTTTTCTTTATTAGCACTTGCATAGACAATTTCCATGCCGGTTTGGTTTGTTCCACAGAATCTATCTTAATATTTTACTTTTCATTTTGGTAGAAGTATGATGAGCCAAAATCACTCATTTATTTATGAGGGACATGCTGTCTGAAGTTATTGAGGTTTCTGGTAATTTCCAGCAGAATGAAACAAAACTGTCAGAATAATTGATTTGCCCCCTTAGTGTTGGGAGAGAAAGAGTAACATAAGCAGAATCAGCAGCATATGAATAATATGACACTGTCTGAGCACTGAAATAAAATAAAAAATATTAGAATACTTCCCCTACCTAAAAAAAGTATCTTCAGTGTGGATTACATCATTTTTAGAACTAAGGTAGTGTCTATTATTACTTACTCACCTTGAGTGAAAAAAATTGAAGTTTACTCATATATATAAATGAAAGTCCTCTTTATACCTCGTGATGGCTCACAGAATAAATATCAGCATTTCTATGCATTACACTACATATCTATTTGGCAAGATACCAAAAGCAGTCGAACAGATGGCTGTCTGCCCACTAAACCTTCCATGACAGCCTGTCAGGATAAAGCTGTCAGAGATTTTGGAACCTGTCATATAATCTCACATTCCCTTATTTTGTTTGGAAAGCTAACAGAGGCTATTTTTTTTATTGTTTTATTTGTGTGTGTATCTGTATGTGTGTCTGTGATTCTGTCTATATTTACACAAAATATGCTATATAAAGCATACTTTTTATTTTCCTCTGGGATTTTGGAACATGCTATCTAGTAATCTAGGACATATAAAACATAATACCATGTCCATTTCCTTGAATCCTTATAATGGGAGATACATGTGAATAACCCTAGAAAAATTTAAACAGCTTAATAACATTTTTTATCTCTATAAACCTTTACTATTGACCATCTCGTAGAAGTGTACATTCCTAGTACTGTCTTATTTCAGTTATGGCTCTTCTGTGTCGATAAAGTGATGTGTATCCAAAATAGTTTGCTGTGCTCTTATATAATTATCAGGATTTGATAAACTATGTATTTTTAGAGTGCGCTCTTGGGTAAGAACAAAAGTTGTCTAAAAGCTGTGTCTTTAATTATAATATGTTTTTTGCCATTTTATTCTGATACAGCAATTAAAAAGACTGACAGCTTTACTTTTAAAAATTAAATAGGAGATGTACCATCTTAAGGCCTGATGCTATAACAACTACATCTAAGATACTGGGTAGGTTTTGCATTTCTCATAATGAGCAAGAGAGCTAGCTTAATTTTTGCTCTAAACAGAATGTTTTTGAAATGATCTTCCCTTTCAGGCCTATATCTAAGCCTCCAACATGCTTTTCTAATTGTTTGAGCTCTTCTTTTTCAGTGTAATATGTCTTTAATTATACACTACATGCATAGCAGAACATTTTGGTGGAGGGTAAATAATATTTTTAGTTCTGATGCTTTAACAGGTGCTACATATATGATTTTGATATTTACCAGGTATGACAGCCAACATTTCATTGCATGTCTGTGAACCTAGTGACTCACCACTTAGCATTTCAATGGCTATGCCTCTTGGTGGTACCTACCAAAACATGAGGATATCTCTGTAATAGCTTCACATTTGGTAATAAAATAATCACTTAATGTGACTTCAAAGTGAGACACAGACTGCATATAATCCATGATTTTTGTTGCCCTGTGCAGAAGCTCACACACACACACACACACACACACACACACACACACACACACACACACACACACACACACACAGATGCAGATGTATGAAAAAGTACAGATGGGCAATTGGACATTTAATCATAATACAATAAGAGACATTGACTCATAAGACTTCACTTTCTTTAGCCATTCAAAAATCATCATAACTTGAACAAATCTGTTTCAAACGCATTAAACACAGACATATTGTCAGGTACTGTGAAATTAATGACACTAATACTATATCTTTAAAAACAGTAATACTGATTATCAATAAACATATTGTGCCTGAAAATATACCAACACGGTGTGGTTATAGCGAGTTATTAACTTGAAGAAGAGTAGATATTAACTTAGGAAATGTATCACTGTAATACAAGGAGAAGCATCAGTAAAACTGTTGAATTCAGGAAGCATGATTACATTTACAAGCATACCAAGAAGCAGGAGACTGAAGTAGCTTTCATGCTGGTGTCAGGAAATACCCCTGTCACACAACCAGAACTGCAGAGAATCCTGCAGCTCTGGTACCTAATTTGTCTCATGATGTAATGACCAGTCAAGATTTTCCCCGGTAAGAAGAGCTAATGAAGTGGTGATTGGAATAGGTTCAGCCAAATAAATCACTGAAAGTACATAGCTCTGGTAAAGCAAAAAACGCAGAGCTAAAACACACATAAAAAGAGCAATGATTTACTTTTAGGAGGAGAAGCAACATGGTGCAGAGGGATAAAGCTCTCTAGATGATGTGTGTTCCATCAGTGCCAAAGGAAGGTCTGCAGGGGGATGAGAGTGAGTGGATAATGGCTTGCCCATCCTGGAATTGGGAAGAGGCAGCTAAGGCTCAGTACAATAAGCACTGTATCATCCTGGCAAGCTCATGAGCTGCTTAGTTAAAAGGTTGTGCATGCATGGAGGTTGTGCATATATCCTGCGGTCTGCAATCACAGAATTGGAAAGGCTGGAGTGAAGGAGCAGGAAGTAGAGCATACTCCACAGCAATAGCATGATGCTCCAGTAGTGTCCTCAGTCTCCCTAGCAGCCCTGGGCACAGGGTACATTCAGCCTGAGAGAGACTAAGGCTGTAAGTGTATATCTGGTGAATGAGGAAAGGATTGTTAGCTGATGGTCAGCTGCAAGTTTAAAAATAAGGTACGATTTGGTGGAAGGATCAGACTAATCTAACAGTGAGTTTTGTCACAAGACTCCTGTTAAGTTACAAAGAAATCAATATAGTGACTGCCAGAAAAGATCCCTTACTAATACACAAAGAGAGGCAGGTATAGATGATTATGAAGGGAGAGATGGAATTCAAACTGAAGGAAAAAAACATGAAATTCAACAAACACCAGCATTTGATGTGTGTACTGTAGATTCTGATGAAGTCTGCTGCACACAGATGAAAAGCTATATTGTGCATTTCGCAAGCTTAAATAAATATGTGGTATCTACTTTCACCAGCACTGCCTATGTTTGGTTCTATTTTGCAGCTAGTGTTTTCACTGGTATTTGTTTGGATTTCTAGCTGTTTTTCTCCAAGTTGTTGCATTAATTCATGCATAGCATGATGTCACAGGTAGAATGAAAGAGTGAATGTCATTGTTAAACCCATGAATTAATATGGCTGTCCATGTAACGGTACTATGTGACAGGGGCAATGATCAACAAATGAAGAATGTCATTTCTTATACCACACATAAACGTGTCTCTCAGTAGCCATTTATAATGTAAAATGAATGAATGAATGAATGAATGAATGAATGATGCCACTGCTTATCTTTCACTATAACATGGCCATCCATGGCAGGTTACTATCACAGTAACACAGGTATCAATGGCACATCACTCTTATTTATCCCATACAGTAACATGGCTCTATTGGCATGTTACCTTTACTTATCCCATGCAGTAGCATGGTTGTCAATGGCGTGATGATATTACTTATCCCATACAGTAACATGGCTTCAGTGGCATGGTACTATTACTTAACCTACACTGTAGCATGGCTATCAATGGCATGTTACTATTACTTGTCTCACACAGTAATACACTTATCCATGGCATGATACTTTTAGCTATCACACACATTAACTCAGTTAACAATGACATGTTACTATTACCTATCTCACACAGTAATGGGGCTATCAATGGCATAATACTAGTACTTATCCCACTTAGTAACATTAAGTGTGTCATCCTTCTGATGCAATGTTAAACCGAGGTCCCATCTGTCTAAGTTGGTGGTAGCAGAAATGGATATAAACAATCCCACAGTACCTATCAAAAACAATAGGGATTATTTATTTATGAAAACACATTTACAATAAAGTTACATACATATCTACAACACATACGTTATTTACATAAATTACTTTTCTCATTACCTTGTCAATAAACAACGAAAAAAATATTTTCAATTATGAGATCCACATTTGATTTTCCATAACCAGAATCTCATTTTTTTTATCATCACAGCTAAATCCCATTTTTCATTAAACAAAACGTCCTTTACTTTTTGATTCCAGATTAACCATATTACACAAAACATTTTGCTATCAATTTTTGTTACATACTTTTTCGCATTTATAATAAACATAATCATATCCATATTTAATTCACTTACATTTATAATCCCTTCTAAATACTTCATATCAACCATCTTCCATAAACTCTTGCTTTGTCTACATCTCAAAAACACATGTTCACTAGTCTAAAATTCTTTATAATAAAGACATACTCTTTTTATCTTATAGGGCATATTTGCTTTTACTGGGAGCTTTTGTATATACTAAGTCTCCATAAAAAATCTTGACATTCAACCATCTCCTTACATCTTCCCAATCTAGCCTTGTATTGCTGCAATGTTGACTCTTGGCAATTTCTTCCATGGGTATACACAAAAATATTTGGTCATAACATCATTATACCATTTTCTATATCATCAACTGTTATTTTCCATAAAAAATTCCAAATATACAACCATTCCTCTTTACATTTAAATTTCAATATTTGTACTAATAAAGAATCATCATTATGCTTTAAACATTTTAATGTTTTGTATAAATGCAGTGATGCTACATAAACTACAGCAATAATCAATCCTAACCCCCTTGTTCTCTATTAACATATAATATACCCCCCTTTATTGGGTTCAATCTTGAGCCCCAAATAAATGAAAAAATAATACTGTAAACTTTTCAAACAAAACAGGAATGCTAAATGCACTTGCTAAATATGACATTCTTGCAAAATAATACAATTAATCAAATACATTTTCTTTCTAAAGGACAATCTAAATGTCTTCCAAAACCTACATATATCTTTCATGTTTTTCTTTTACTTTTTCTAAAACTGCAGTGTATTTTCCTGTTTTCTAAAACATATTCATATCACATTTATAGTCATTACATTATACTTAACACCCTCCAACATAGCATCAAAACCTAATCCTTGGCTTTTCTCTTTATTTATTTGTAATCCTATTATGTCTAAATAACCTTCGAAGACCTTTATTATTTTACTCATACCCAAGCTATTTTTACAGTAATTATAATGCCATCTGCATAACATAACAAAGTTAGCACAACGGGTCTGTATTATGTTATCAAAAACGTGCTCATCGAACATGTATTCACCAACCAATAAACAACAAAATGAGTCATCTCCAAATGGCCATTTTTTTTCCTAGGGTTTGAAAGTTTTTTTTGTTTATGTTTGGCCAAGCCATTTTTTCAGGAAAAGTTTTTCTTCTTTTTTTTTTTTTTACTGGAATTTTGCTACATTTCTTTTTTAATGCTTAATGAAACATATGCATTATACGCTGCTAATCAGAATATATATATATATATATATATATATATATATATATACATATATATATATTATATATATATATATCTATTAATTAGCTTTGCGGCTATTTTCTTGTCAGGTCTCTACTGTAACAGCTATGCTAAGCACAATAATTTAGTCATTAAAATACAAATCACTTAATTAAATAATACATTTCTCAGCACAAAATAATTTCTCTGTATAAGATCATTTTCTAAAACAGCAAATGCAAAGAATATTCTATATCCTATACATTTTATGAACTACTTGGCTATAAACTAAGTATTTTATATTACTTTATAAGCTTTCTAAATTACTTGTGGGATACAGTTCATTTGAATGGCAGCTCAGTAACCGATGATAACCTTCTAGCCTACTCACCCCCATAATGACTGGATTTTCAGTCTTGAAAAAACAAAGTAATGACTCGCTGAATTCAGCACTAAATTGACAGCCAGTTATTACAGCATTTGCCTCCACATGCTTTCTGCTCGGTTGATTTGTTAAATATGATAGCTGCTCAAAGACCCACTTGCTGGTATAAATATAGATCGCTGTGTTTCATAGGGTTCAAACATAGCAGCTATTGTATGAAAAATAAAATCCACGTGTAGTCTGTTTCACAAGGAAATTTGTAAATGTTCAGTTTGTGATTATGCTACAAATCCTTTGGGATTTACTGTCTGTGTACAAGTATCTAGTTAATGGCAGACATCAGAAATATTCTCATAACAGAGACCCACATAGCCATTTTTACTGTATATGTAATCCTGATCTGTATTTAAAGCTGTTTGGAATAAAGTACATATAAATGAATTGAATTAGTTAATCTCTTCTCTTTCCATTGCAAAGCACTTTGGTAAATAGGGTGTAGGGACAGCCTTAGATTAGTACAAGCAAATTTCATTCAACAGCATAGAATATATGAGGCTAATTCAGACAAGAGGACTAATAAAGCTCCAGTTCATTTAATTTAATATTAAGCTATTTGCAATAATGAAGGTACATCTGTTGTTGTAAATAATAATGTCTTATAACATTTCTTTCTAAAACAATATATGCCCCTTATCCTTTCTATCACAGAAAAAGCATGATATCTCATTGATGATGACCCAGCATGATGTATATAGAACAAAAATTTAAATATTTTCATTGAAGACACTTCTTGGAGAGGAAGCTTCTAGCTGTATTATTTGAAGATGATTTTAGAGGGTATGAGCAATGAACAGGTCTTATCAGTCTACTAAGAACAATTAGGCAAGCTATTATATTCAGCATGTGAACCAAATGTGATCATATAAACATAGGCTTTTACCTTTATTACCTTTACAAAACATTTTATACATACATAATGCAAAACATTTCATTTTCCTTGTTGAAAGACTTTGTAATGCAACTTTGTAGACAGCATTTGTCCCAGGTTTTTTTTTACCATCTCCTTGTAAATACCTTCAATTTCTTGTTGGTTTGAGAAGTGCTGTTTTGCTTTATTAACAAGCTATGTGATACAAATTGCAGCCATCATTTCTTGATGTAAACTTAACAATTGATAGAACTGCTAACATATGTCCTAGTATGCTGCTTCAAAATGCATTGAGACCATTACACATAAATGGCCTTACTACCCATATTAAACATAGTAGGCTATTTCAACATTTAGGGCCCAGCTAATCAAATCAGTCGTCCTTACACGAAACAAATGGAATCTGCAAGGAGCATGAAATCACACCTATGGCAGTACACTACATGATTGTGTTTCTTCCCTTGGGAAAGGCAAAAGAAAGGTTCCTTTAATTCTACTACAAGCTAATTATCGTGACATTAGTTCATGAAAGAGACATTTTAACAAAAATTTTACAATTTATAATTCATTTGTTAAAAGGAGGCATCATCCTGTGTGGAAGTTTCAACACCACTAAGAATACAATGCCCCTAATCTTAGAATATTCAGTAAGCCCCTGAAAGTGACACCATGACCCCATGTGCAAAATGGGGAAAATGGGTTGAGGATGGATGGTTAGTATCTTAAATTTAGCTGACCTTGATTCTACCCCATTTGTTTGCTTTTAATATACAATATAGATATGCTTCACCTCCCACGTAGTGCATGTTTATGAATAGTCAGGATTTATGGACTCAGTAAGTTTCTAAAATAATAATCTGCCTTAGAGTTTAGGTGTTCTGGTACTGGTAATTCACTACAAATCTTTGGAATGAAGTGCATTAACCTGGCATTTGTAGCCACTTTTCTTTTTACAAGGCTACTCAGTATAAAGAGAGTTAAGGAAAAACAGGATCAAGAACTTTGGGAGGTGCAGGGGAATACCCACACAACTGTGTATATTATGGGATGCATGGAAACTGAGGATGTTTGCAACATTTAGGAAGCTAGTCATCTTCATGATGGAAAAAGTTGAACGTAGCATATTCAACAATCCTTGAACTGCTGACGCTCTCTGCAATTGTCTACCTAGCTTCACAATAACTTTGTGTAGGTTTTGAAACAGAACGCGTAAGATATTGCAAAATAGCAGCTATAATGGAGCTGCTATGTGGATGAAAACAAAATTTTATATCAGTACCCCGGCAGTTCTAGAAAACATGAAACAAATTATGAAATAGTTTGATATTTTTCAGATGGACCTTCCACATTATATTCAAGAAGGTTATCCAAGGGTCTACACTATTTCATAAATCAGCTTTGATTACTTAGATTATTTACTTCACAAAAGAAGTTTTTAACTCAGCAGCTCTTCTTGTTTTGGGAATTGCAGGTGGGTAGATCCAAGTTGAACATGCAGTGATGCTTAATTTCAGATGGGTTGGTTAATTAATTTCATTGGGGTACACCTAAGTAAACTAAAGAGCTGCTTTCATATAACAATTAATACTCATGAGACTTCCAAATGCCTGAGTTTTGTCTGTGTCTTGGAAATGGTTGCCTGCTTCAATGATTTCAAAGGGATGGACTGCATGTATCCAGAGTACTGTAGTCTGATATCAGTCCTGAAAATACAGAGTATAAAATATATGTGAGTCTAGGGACTCAGGGATGCTAACAGTCATTTCTAAAATAGTTCACATTCCTTGTACCTGAGACAGTTGCCTACTTCTCTGAATTTTACCCTCTCTTGGACAGTTGCATTGAATCATCTGTACCAATGTGATTGTAAGCATCTTGGTAAGTTCAAAATTAATCCATTGGGGTGGAAGTACCATATTCACAACCTCTATTATAAGAAAAGGATCCTGGTCATCACTGAAATATCTCCACTTCAGCATTATAAAGGGGTTTTAAAACTGGCATGTACATCAAACATAGAATTAAAAAATTAAAGCTAACTACAAACTTCAGGTTGCAAGTAATTCAGAAGTCAACAATGAGACCTTCTTCAGCTACATTATGAGAGAATCAACACTTCTGTACTGAATCTACCTCTAATGGTTCTTCCTTCTCTAACACGTTTGACAAACGTCTTTCAGAAAAAAATTATCTTTCTTTTCACCCCCCCTTTCTTTCTGCCCCTTCTTTTCCATCCTTGTATCTCCTCTTTCAAATGAACTTTGAAACCAGTCCTATTGGTACTTCCAAAGTTAAAAACACCAGTTCCAAAGGTCCTCACAATATCTCAGATCTCTGCTCAGAAGTCTGTCGGTTGAGAAGTGATAAATTCCACCTAGCGAAACACCTCATCATCTCTTCAGCCTCAGTCTCTTCACTGATTATATCACAGAGGCATAGAGAACAGTTGTTGTGGTTTCCTTTATAAAGGTGGTCTATCTATTGGCACTGGGAATTATAGACCTATTATTCTCACTAATATTATTTGTATGGCTGTGAAAGCCTTCTAGCTGAACTAATAAAAAACGATATAGGTGAAATTATCTCCCTGGATGCAAATTCTCTACCAAGGGATGGACCAAACAAATGTTTGATGTATTAAGTTGTCTTACTCTCATTGTTAAGAAATGAAGCATGATTTCCTTCGGTAAATATAGCATCACTACTGCTTGCTATATAGATAACATTTCACTCAAGTCTGATTCATCAGGGATACGTGAAGCAATGTTGAAAGCAGACTGTCTGTAGACCACCATATTTCCATAGAGGTAAGAAATCCTACTGCCTTGCATGAAGTACCAATCATGGGATCTTCTAAAGGTCTCATTTTATTGCTCCCTTATTAGGCAAAGCCTTGGATATTATGCCCCCTTCAGTATGTACCTCACTAAGTACCCCAAACAACTTAAGAATCCTTAAAGTTTCCTCTACAACAAATATCAGATCTCATCACCCTTAGCTAGTCTTACAGACTAAAACTCATGACCCTCTACTCAGTATCATGCAGGCTCCTTAGGATGATCTCTGCTTAGTCATTTGTGTTAATTGTAAAGTACTCTGTTTTGGCATCACAGTGAGGAACACTTTGAAATGTTGATGTTTGATTCTTTAAACATGCTAACAGATTTCACAAGCATTTAAACTCCCTTAGGCCTAAAAAAAAAAAAAAAAAAAAAAAAACGCACTCAAAACAATGTTTGCTTTCTGCCCTAAGCTACAGTAAATGAATACAGTTCTAATAACATAATACTGATATAAAACAAAACTAAAACATGAGTAAAGCAAAATTCATATACAAACACAGCTAGTCAAATGTATTCATATAGCAGACTATTCTGCCATCTGTTTAAGCGATATACTATACCAATATTCCTTGTGTTATGAGTATAATAAAATTGTCAGTTAGAAATAACAAGACATAACAAAATGTTTATTTTCTGTCTTAACTTGAAATTTTTCTCTTAAGCTAATGCATCTGCCCTTGGCTGGAGCCTACATCAACCCTTCCATCTCTACAACCTTTTCTCTCTCTCCCTTTAACTCTTTTCTCTTCCTCTCTAATAACTTTATGGCTAATTTTCTTTGAATCTGCCTTTCTCACAATTTTAAGTAGCTTTACTCATGTAGTAATATGACTACTATGTATCCACTACAACTAAAAACAATGTAATTATGAGTGTAGTTCATCTATTTCTTTTTTAGTTACTGACGCTCTTATAGTACATTAACCACAATATGCCTTTATATTGTACATTCCCTGCCTTATTTGTAAATACATATTGTACATACTTGAAATTGTCATTTCTTTTAAATTGATCTCATCCTATTTATTTATTGTAATTGTATTTTCCTTAACATTTTCTGCATATTCCATGGTTTTCTTTTTAATTTTACTATATCGTATAACTTAAAATACATTTTTTCTATGTTCTATGAATATTTGTATGTAATTTCCTGGAGCTTTTCTCCTCAAGGTCTCCACTGAAAATTGGCTTCTAGCTCAGTTGGACTAGCCCGGTTAACAAATGTCAAATAAATAAATAAATAAATAAATACACAATTAAATAAATAATTAAATAAAATAATACTAAAATCAGAAACAGGAAGAAAGTAAAGCACATAACTCCAAAAAAGTCTAACAATGTTAGAAAGTAAACAAATCAAGCTAACTCTGCCACAGTACATGTTGGTGGGAAGCTCGCATTTTGCATGACACTTTTCTTCAGAGATAGAATGAGTAATGGGACATTGAAATCATGAGTAGTCTGGTGATGAATAAAGGGCAGGTATTTGGCATAGTTTGGATAGACTGCCATTGATTATTAATGCAGTATTATGGGATAGCAGGGTATGTTTTGCAGTATGATTCAAATAATGAAGTATTTATATCTGAAGAAGCTGACAGCTGTGATGTAATTTGCTTCACCAGTTGAGCTTTCTTTCTGTGGTACAATATTTACTCAACTTAAGACATGCTGCAGGTGGATTCGACACTGTAAACTAGCCATAGGTGTGAGTGTGTGCACGTGTGTGCCTTCTGTGGAAGTTTTGCTGCATGGCTGGCAACTCAACACTGTAAAACTCCACTGCCAACTGTTCTGCAGACCATTGTTCGGCTGTGGCAACCCTAATGGGGAAAGCCGAAAGGAGAAGATAAAGTTAGGCTTGATCATTTATAGCAGCATTTTTAATAACTCATTACAGAAAAAAATACAACATACAATCAGACTGGCTTTCCAGTATTTTCTAAAGAATTTGGGGATGCATAAAATAATTTTGTGTCCCAATCTTCTTCCTTCCTTCCTTTTGTACAGAACATTGGCACTCAGAGTGATGAGGTGAGCTGTATATACCAAGCCAAATATATTTCATACTTTCTAAATCTAATTTTGAAAATGGAGTAACTGTTTGTAGAAACAATGGCCTATGCATACACAAATGATGAAAGCAAAGAATTAGTCTCATTTTTGACTTGTAGGATACACTTAGAAAATGAGGTTTCAAGTAGCAGCCACTTTCTTTGATGAAGCAATGTTCTAAAGAAGACATTTTCCCCCCTGTATAAAGAGTCATTACTTGAAGATGAACAGTGTGTTCCCAGAAAGCAAGACTGCAGAGAAAAGCAGGTTTGTCAACTAAAAAAAATTGCACTGACTGTTCTCTTCACCTCCTTGGAATTAAAGGTTACATGGTATGAACAAATTGGACTTATTATATACCATTATTAGAGCATCCTTCCGAACACAATATTCTCCAGACATTCCCTTTTGCTTTCTTTACTTTGTAAAGAGTACCTCAGATTGTCAGTTTTATAGATAAGTATAGAAGCCATCTTTTCATCACCTTATACTATACTACTTTTATGTAGGATGAGAAATAAAGATGCTTCATTTTGTAAAACATTCTTCATGAGATTCTGTGCATGTGTGCATGTGTGTGTGCATGTATGAGTGTGTGTGTGTGTGTGTGTGTGTGTGTGTGTGTGTGTGTGTGTGTGTGTACGTGTGTGCGTAGGTGCATGCATTTGTGTGTGAATCTGTGTGTGTGTGTGTGTGTGTGTGTGTGTGTGTGTGTGTGTGTGTGTATGTGTGTGTGTGTATGTGTGTGTATGTGTGTGTGTAGTGAGTGTGTGCATGCATGCAAGTGTGTGTGTGTGTGTGTGTGTGTGTGTGTGTGTGTGTGTGTGCAACTGCATGTGCACATACGCTCATTTTTGCTTAGTTACTTTGGATATTTTGTGTTTCAAAAACTGAAGGATTGTACAACAGATATCTATAAGGTATTAAGAATATAAGCAAATGCTACAGGTGGGGAGGTAATAGAAGATTGCAAGAAAACCTACAGCATTTGACTTTAAGGTAAATTCACCCTTTATGCCACATCTTCAACGTGAGATCATCATAATCATCATCATCATCATCATCATCACTCTCATCATCTGTCTTTTTCTCGTTTTTTACATGAGGGCAGAGTGTCATATCAACTGTTGCCATCTTTTTCAAACTACAGTTTTTCCTTGTTCCCTATTAAAATGTTGGCCCTCAAAATGTTGAGTGCCGACACACCAAATGTTGAGTGCCGACACACCAAATGTTGAGTGCTGACACACCAAAAAAAGACCAAAAATCCAGGAGAAGAGTGAATTTCAACCATATTTCTTATGCTTTAAAATTCTTTCTTATAGATGGCAAGCCCTCCCACCCCACAGACTTGTATATATCAACTCTCAGATTGTCATAATTCAGAGAAAAGGGAATATTCTGGAAATCATGATCTTTGACTTAGTATATGTAACTTCATTTTTTGTAAGCCATTCAGCCTCTATTTTTCAGGACTCACTTGAGTGGGTTCCAACATTTCAAATGTTTACAATTTTTCCTACCCAGAGAATCATGCCTGACCATCTCAGGTCTTCACAGTTCATCTATCTCTTTGCTGAATGCCCTTGTTTCCTCTTGGCTTCTATTTGTCTGTCACAAATGTTCTACACTGAATCATCTTCTGTTTTCCTGAACATGTGCCTGATCCACCATAATTTGTTTTCTTTGATTGTCTCTGCAGCTGGAGCCACTATGGCTTCACCTGTAATGTCATCATTCCTTTTTCAGTCTCACAGTGTGCATCCTACTACCCATCTTGGGCCCTTCATCTCCATCACCTTTAGCTTTCTTTGGATACATTTTGTTTTCAAAAAGTGAAGGATCATCCTACAGATATCTATAAAACATAAAGAGGCTGCAGGCAGAGAGGTGCAGGAGGTTTGCCAGGAAAACATCTACTGCTTTTGACTTCTAGGTAAATTAATCAGTTATGTCACACCTTCAGCATTACAGTAGCGTTGTCATCATCCTCATCAGCCTCATTTTTCCCATTTCCTACATGGGATCAGGATGTCTGTTGTGTCCGATGTTGACAGCAGTTCAGGAACAAGTGCAAGACAGCAGAGAATGACTTGTCAAGAGGAAACAAGAACATCCAATGAAGAGATGAGTGGACTATGTGAGAGAAGACATGAAACAGTCAGGAAATACTACTCTTGGAGAAAATAAGAGAGGGGTTGAACAGAGAAAGAGGTCTCAACATCTGACACAACAGACACCCTGATCCCATGTAGAAAATGGGAAAAAGGAGCCTGATGAAGATGATGACATTTAGTCAATTGGTGGCTTTCAGTACTTATTCTGGCAGGACTTTTGGGGCTGATGACAGGGATGCAATTTGTTTACAGATAATGGCGTACACTAAATGATGTTTGGCTTAACTCCCCCCCCCCTTTTATGGGTGGTTAGATTATGGAAACTTTTGGTAGGAGGTAGGGGGAACAGCCTGGTCAGGCTGGTGGCTGGAGAAGAGGGACAGGCTTGCCCTCTTCTGTTCCCCCTCTGGTGTTAGATGTTCATTTCAATGACTTGGGAAAAGAAAGTGAGCAGTTGGAGGCTGCTTGATAAATATATAAGCAAGCGGAGGTAAGGACGCTGCTTATTAGTTTGGATGTTTAATTCAATAAGTGGTAAATATAAGTGAGCAGAGGTAATGATGATGCTTATTTGGTGTAATTCAATAAGTGGTATATGAAATGAGTAGCTGGATGCTGCTTCATAAGTAAAGTAAGTGAGTGGTTTCTTTGACTAGCTCTCGGCTGCTGTGTGTCCCTGGCCTCAGTGTCCTTACCCTATCTCTCCAACCTGCCTGTCCTGTATAAGGAATTTGGGAATTTGCCCCATCTGAAGACCAAGAATCCTACTTTATCTAATACTAGGGGGCTAGGAATAGAGCTAAACCTCTCCCTGTGCTTCTATCCCTCAGGGAAACAAGAAATTATGTTCACCAGAATACTGTGTGTACTTAATTAGACTTGCCTAAACATATAGCTGGAAGTAAATTGTAGGTTAGCATACACTCCCTAGGCAGGACAGCCAGCAGTCAAAATCCATCTCTTCTCCTAACTACCATACTCTTCCCTCTCACTATCTCTGTATATTTTTCTCCTATTTTTTTCCCTCCTATTGCTTCTTGCTTTGTTAGCCCCTTTAAGTTGCACACAATATATCCTAATGACCAGTAGGAGGCACCCTCTACCCTGACTGGTCTCCTTGAACACATATCTTACTACCGTAACTTATAACTCCTAGGCATTCCAGCTTTCCCTACACTTATCTCTCCTGCTGTCCCACTCTATTCCTTTTACTTTACCCTGCTTATTTTGCTACCAACCCACCCAACCATCTCTCCCAAACTTACCTTAGCAGTCATCACTCTACTGATTGTTCTCCTAGGGTTTAATCCCTCACTTGCTCTACCCGCTCCGTTCACCCTGCGGACTCAGTCCACTCCCCTACCCTGCCCCCAAATTCCACCTGCCCCCAGTACCTCTACATTTATCCTCCCTAGACCACACCCTCATTAACACACTCTCTTACATAACCCACCTCCTTAAAGTGATATAACCCATTACCATTTCTGTTAAACACAAACCTAAACGGATTTCTTCCCTCTTCAATAAGCTATAACTACTACCTCATTATACTACCTTTATCAAGCTCACCATTCCCAAAGATGCTTCTCTTAATACTTCTCTTACCTTTCTTTTCCTTTCTATACCTTACTTACTTACATTCTATGAATACCTTTACTGCCTAGGATTTTATAACTCCATAAGGCAAACCTCTATACCAACACTTGAAATCGCTCTCAGGAATACATTTACTCCCAGCGCAGCTACCTACCTATCATCTAAGTATCATAGACTAACCCACATTAAATTCTACAGTCCAAGAACTAGGAAATTGCAGGTGTACACAAGTAGGTTCTTAAAACTTTTGATAAGAGTACAATTTTACCCCTTAATAGATGGTGATATCCACCCAAACCCTGGACCAACCTCTACCACTACTTCACTGCCCCACACCCCAATTTCTGTTAATTCACAATTGCTAGACAGACCCTCTAACTCACTCTTGATAGCTCATCTTAACATACAAAGCATAAACAACAAAGTTACCCACCTACATGCACTCATGAATGTAAATTCATTTGACATCCTATGTCTTACTGAAACATGGCTCAAGAACTCAACACAAGATAATGAGATTATTCCACCTGGCTATAATATCCTGAGGCTAGACCGTAAAGCTAAGAAGGGTGGGGGAGTGGCTATTCTATACAAAAGTGAATTACAGGTGACACCTATAGATTCTCAACCTCCACCTATAAATAAGGCTGAAATCTTACTTCCAAATTACAACTTAATAAACATAAATCCATCTACATCATCTGTGTTTATCTTCCCACAGGTAATAACTCCTGTACCCTACAGGATATCCTTAGTTGGCTATCTAATACTTACCCATAGGGAACCATAGTGCTTGGTGACTTCAATATTAATTGGAAGAGCTGTTCCTCAGAACAACCACCTACTCATATTAACCTATATGGTTTTACCCAAACCATTACATCCCCTACTAGGACCAATAAACTTAATGGTAAGAAAATCACCTTATACTGGATTCTTATAAACAGTTACCACCAAACTTACAAAGTAGGAACTCTCCCCAAAGATGTAAGTGATCATTCACTGACCTTTATAATCAGATATAAAAGTGATATTCCAAACACAACAACCTACAAGACAATAAGGACCAAAAAGAATTTTAACACTGATAGCATTCAAAATGAACTCTCGGCATGTGATCGGTCACCCCTAAAAAACCTACCTCTAGATGAAACAGTACAATACTTCAATTCAAAATTCTTAACTATTTTAGACTACCACGCCCCAACACGTTCAATTAGAGTAAAGACTAAACCAGCCCAATGGCTCTCAAAAACTACCAAACAAAAAATCCTCCTTAGAAACAAATTATGGGCAAATTGGCATTCAACTAAAAATCCTGTTGATCAATTAAAGTTTAGACAGCTTATAAATGAAACAAAAAAAGCCATATTGTTAGACAAAAAGAATTTTTACTTTGCGCTCCAACAAACAAACCAAAATAAGCCACAAAGATTTTGGTCTGGCATTAATAAACTCTTACACCCCGGGCATTCAGTCACACCTATCCCTTTAGGCTCGGATCACAATAACCCTACTCAAATAGCCAATACCTTTAACACTTTCTTCACAGAGACTATTCAATCTCTTGCTAATCAGCTATCCCGATACATCATCAAGCACCTCCATCACCAATGCACCCCTTTCATTTTACTTTCAACCTGTTCCTACATCCCTTGTCTGTACACTCTTACATAAGCTTAAACCTACCACCCCCTCTGCAGATCTATTACTGGCAGAATACCTGCAAAAAGCTGCAAAAGCCATAGCCTTTCCAGTATCCATCCTGATAAACAGAACTATTACAGAAGGAACTATCCCATCAATCTGGAAAATCTCTCACATTATCCCCTTGCATAAGGGAGGCAACTCAAATGAATTATCATATTATAGACCTATAGCCATTTTATCTCCACTGGCTAAGATCATGGAGAAATGCATTCATAAACAGCTGTTAAACCACCTAATAGAAAACAATTTACTAGCCAACTGCCAACATGGTTTTAGACCATTTTATAGCAGCACATCTGCTCTTTTATCATTCACAGATTGTATTAATAAGAATTGTAACAAAGATACATTATCCTCAGCCTTCTTCATTGACCTTTCAAAAGCCTTCAATATGGTTAACCACCATCTGCTCATTAATATACTCAAAACCCTGTCTCTAGACACACTAGCTATTCAGTGGTTCCAATCATACTTAGATAACAGGCAGCAGGCTGTCCTATGGGAAAACAACCTATCCTCCCACCTTCCAATTGCCCTTGGGGTCCCTCAAGGCTCCATATTAGGTCCTCTCCTATTCTCTATTTTTATAAACAATCTATACTCTGTTATACCTCAAGCTACTTGTATCCAGTATGCAGACGATTCCACGCTAATATGCTCTGCCACCTCACCATCTGTCTTACAGTCCATAACCAAAAATGTGTTTAACATAGTTGAAAACTGGCTTCTACATTGATGCCTCATTCTGAATCCCAAAAAAACAAAACTGCTACTATTCACTCCCACACGTCGGGCCTCCCCACTTACTTTTACTGTCACATCAAGAAATGGCATTATTATATCTCCTGATTGTACTACTATACTTCTTGGGGTTCTTATTGACAACAACCTCACCTTTGATTCTCATATTAATAGTACTATAAAAACAGTCAACAAAAAACTAGGATTCCTATATAGGATTAAATCTTTTTTGTCACCACTAGCCAAGACCACCATTGCCCATACCCACTTAATCTCTACCCTCCTCTATGCCTCACCTATATATACAAAACTATGTAAAAACAACAACAACAAAGTTGCGATATCCTATAATAACACTGCTAGATTTGCAACTGGATCTGCCTATAGAGCCCAACATTGTGATAATCTTAAACAGCTAGGATGGCTAGAACTGCCAAATATAATACTATTTAATCAATTAACAGTTGCCCACAAGATCCTGTACCAATCTACTAGCACACCTATACTTACTAACTTAATCACCCCCCTATAACAACCTCAAGACCCTACACTCAGCAAATAAACCACTTGTATAAATAGGCAAAGCTAACAACTTGGCAGGTAACTCCTTGTTTGCCAACACAGTTGGAAAAATCTGGAACTCCCTCCCAAAAGACCTAGCCACCATTACCTCTATAGCATTATTTAAAACCAAATTGAAGCCATTCCTTAAATCACAATGGTTATGCCCTTGTTCTAACCCAGACTAACTACCCCTAATTTCTCAAGGCATTATTGCCATTACTGTACAATATAGTTACTTGTCTGTTAACTCCTAAGAGTGTATAACCTAGTTACTTTTTTAAGTCAAATAAAACAATAGTATTCTCTTATACTATATTGTCAGCAAAATATTTGCATGGCTAACCATAGCTGGAATGTGTCATGATTCTGTTTACAGAAATGTAACAAAATGCAATGTACATGATGATTATTGGCACATTCAACTGTATTTCTAAATGTCTCATATTATATATGATAGTGTGTTTATTTTGTTTGTTGCAGCTTTTCTCCCCGGGCCTCCACTGAAAATGGACATATATCCAGTTGGACTAGCCCGGTTAACAAATGTAAAATAAATAAAATAAAATGGACGCTGATTACTGGGTCAGGATGAGTAAGGTCACGCTGTCCTGACTTATTTGCTTGGAGGTGTAATTTAATAAGTGGCATATGAATTGAGTAGTTGGACACTGCTTCATAAGTAAAGTAAGTTAGTGATGGTATGGACACTGCTTACTGGCTCAGGATGAGTAATGTCGCGCTGTCCTGACTTACTTGATTGGATGTGTAATTCAATAAGTAGTATATGAAGTGAGTGGTGGGATGCTGCTTCATGAATAAAGTAAGTGAGTGGAGGTATTGATGATGTTTACTGGGTCAGGATGAGTGTGGTCACTCTGTCCTGATTAACATTACATGGATGTTTATGTTGTGATTAAAATCAGCTATACTATGTTCAGTTGTAATTAATAAATGTTGGTTATCAAAGCTATGTTATGGAAGTTTATAAAGGGCGTCAAACGTCATTCGGTGTGATGTGTTGATTAAAGGGGAGCAGGACAAAGAAGAGAGATTGTAAACAGTGGTTGAACACATTTGATTTGATTAATAACTTCAGGGGATATTACTTATGGAAGAAGGTTCAGTCTGACCCCATGTTTTAGCCTGGGATGAACTGCATCTAAGGTAGAAATATCATGTCTGACACAATGTGTTTCTAAGTATTTGTTTAAGAAGTAGGTATCACCTATTTCAACAGAGCATCCAGGTGCAAAATGTGATAATCTTATAAACTTGTACTACATTAATGCCATAAGTTTCAGCAACTGGGGTGAAGAATTACAAGCCATAGCATATTTTAAACAGGATAGCAGCATTCTGACATTAATTTGCCACTACTATTCCAAGTTTCAGTGTCTTTGACAAATCATTGGAGGAAGGAAGTCTGGCTGTATTTATTTATGAATAATTTACGACAAACATTCTACGCACCAGCAGTGACCGCTATATCAGTTAGATTTGTAAACTGCTATAATACATTTGGCATATCGTCAGATATGCGCTTTAGTTTTTGGACTTTACTTTCAGTACAAAGTGCAAGAATAATTCTGAGTGACCTCAATTATCCACATATTTTGTTGGAAGAATATATAAGCACTGGCCCCTAAAGCAGCAACATTTTAGGCCTAGTACTCTGACATTCCAACTATGAATAGAAGCACTCTATATTTCAGTTTTGTAACTCCCTAGTTTAATTTTTGGCATATCTGATAATGATTCAGTAGGTAATTCTGATAATATGGCATTAAGTCTTCCATGTTACAACAAAGGATGTCAAAATCAAATATCGATTTATACAGGTGCAAACTATTCGCTATGTAGAACATCAAGTATAACATTTTAGTGTTTAACACTTACGAGCTTTGTAAGGAAAGCCACATTGAAGGATGAGCAGCTTTACGGGAATTTTGTAGGTCTGCCTTGGGTAAGACAATTTACAGGAAATCTAAGATAAACTGAGGTTTCAAAATCACCACAGTGGAAAAAAAGGAAAGAAAATTGTAATCGTAAAATGTATACATTTGATTTTCAAGAATTATTACTGACAGTAACAAAAAGATGATAAATGAAGTCACTGCATCTGTTAAGAGAGCTGTCATATGGGCTAAATCTAGAGTGCTAATATAATTCAAACAACAATTCATTACATGGCTAGGATCAGATAGACTCCAAATTAATGCATTGGAATTTATTCTCTGTGTAGGCCTTTAGGCCAGAATACAGGTACAGATTCCTACGAAAAGAAACAGAGGTTTCTCATATGATTCCTTAGGATTTATCTGTTCCTGTGTAAAATTATTGCAGTATTGCATGCAAAATGTAACTGTGTAACTGTTCACATCCAAAAATCAAGAAACATAAATCACCAAAAAGGTCTGTCCAGCACACACATCCTGACATCTATATATATATATATATATATATATATATAAATATATATATATATATATATATATCTATATATAAATATATATATATATATATATATATATATATATATATATATATATCAACTCCAGGATTTCTGCATTCCACTATTTATCATGATCAGTATAATCCGACTATAGACAATAACTTTACAGACTGTTAAAGGGAGCATCACTGAGACATAAAACACCTGTGGAAATGTAACCCAAGCAGAAGATGTGAAGATAACAGATCACATAGATCACTTGTATGAGGACTTAAGTGAATCCTCAACTGAAAATAGGAGAAGTCTCCGAGTCTCATATTACAGCATATTAGTATCCTGTTTTATATGTGTCAGTGATGGGGAAAAAAAGCATCTCCAAGAAAACTGTGCAAGTTTCTGCTAGTAAAGGGTATCACTTTGTTATTATGTCAAACAAAGGACTTGAAAAATGCCCTGGCAATTTCCAGATTTCACATCAATTTAAAAATCATAAAGAAGCAGACACATCCTTAAGATAGATAGACATCAATAATTCCTTTATAGTTTCATAGGCAAATATTAGGTAATCAGTTTGCAGACTATTACATACCTACACAATAACCAGGCAGTGACCAAGGAATTAATCATTGTATCATGTGACTGTGAGATAAACACCTTAGCCATTTTTCTGTCTCAAAGACATTGAAATACTTGGATCGAAAATAAACTATTTCCTATTATGGGCCCAAAAACTCTCTAAATACCTCTCTCCATCAGCCATGAATACCTTAAGAAAAGGCATCCTGCTTGCCCAACTCGAATATGGGTTACTGATATCTGCCAAGGCCTCGATGAAGAACATAGCAACACTGAAAATCATCGCCAATAAAATATGATGCTTCATTGCCAAATCTCTGATCATTATTGCCTGTCAGTATTAAAAGCATAAAGGCTGCTAGCAGCAGGCAGAGCAAACTTCCTTCTGGTCTCTCTGCTTTTCAATTTACTCCACCAAGAAACCCCCTTATCTAATCATGACGATACTCATTGCAACCACCCCAGTCTATAGCATTAGGAGCTAGTCCAGAGCATGGATAACAATCCATATCCTCAAAACAAAACTGAACAGTTCCAACCACAACTGCTCTGTCCTTGGTCACAAACTATCACAGTCTCTTCTTCCGTATCTGTTTCAAATATTCAACTACTATAACTTCAGATCTGAACTGAAATAGTTTGCAGAGAAACAAACTAAATGCAAGTGCTGGAAGACAGGGCATCTCATAAATGAAATTCAACTAATAACTCAACTCTATGTGCTTGCCTGCTGTACCTCCACACCACTGCCACTTCAATTCCTCACTGTAAGCTCTGGCTATCTCTTATGTAAACATGTACATAATACTGTCATTCTATACTAATCACCATACTGTATGTGTGGTGTACTGTAACTTTGGGCAAATTGGTATTACTGTCTTTACATTTTATTTATTCTTGCTGCATACAGTTTTTGTTGCTCCTGTTACAGCATATAGTCTTTTCAGAGCGTGCAACTTGTTATTCTCTGATCAATAAAACTAAATGTAAATAAAATAGAAAAAAATTATATATTCCACCTTACATCAATACCACTGAAAGAAGAAATGCCATCGATATGACATCTGTGTTACAGCATCATGGAAGCATGAAGTGTCTGGAGCCACTGTGACCTTTGACAGTGCCACTTGTGATGAAATCACTTCATCATTCTGACAGCTTTGTTACTACCTGGTAGCAGCTGTGCTGTGCTATTATTCTGACATATGGCAAGGAGACTGGGGACTATACGGTGCTGTTCCCTCAGTGTGCCATGCAATGGTCTGACAATTTTCTTACTCACAGAAATATAATTTGACTTTTTATTTATTTTTTTTTAATTTCATTCATCTGTCAAAAAATAAACATATTAGGCACAATTATCTTGTTGCAAGGGTTAAATGCCTTGCTCAGAGTCACAAGCATAAAAGTAGACACTTGACACACTCAAACCCAGGATAAAAGGATGAAGCTTATCAGTAGGAAAATGGAGGCTGACGTGCTGAAAATCAGACTGAAAACCTCAGTCTGTGGTATTATTCTATGACAGTAATAAGAAATGATTGAGCCCTGCTTTTTTAAGTAAGTTAATGTGGTGGCATAAATCTATCTAAAGCTGTCAGGCCAACTAATTCAGTTTAGAATGCCACATTATGTACAACACAGCAGTACAGCACTTACAATGATAATAGTACTAGAGAAGGTGAAAAAGAATACTTGTCTCTATTTCTGTTGTGTTCCTCCATGTCAGCAGTATCCACTGATCTAGCAATATTTGAATCCATGCTAATGCTATTAATAAAGACGTAGACAACATAGCTATACTTGGGTTGGTGGCATAATTTGGTGCACTGGTCCATTAACCTACAGAAAAGCCAAAGATTCATAGCAGTGCACAGCATTATGGTAGCATTTTAATTTAGTAAACTGCAGCTATAAAGTTGCAGAGCATATTTTGAAATGGAGTGGTACGTTGGTGCAGCTGTCAACAAAGATGCTCACATTTCTTGGTTCTGTTTCTGAGCTCCTGGCAGAAGTGTCTTATGCCTTTTCGCTAATAGTTCTGGTTTTCTATACATTCCAAAACATGTAGTTGAATGAACTTGTGAACCTCCAATCTGCCAGTACATGCACATGATTAACAGGATGCACACGTGCGCGCGTGTGTGTGTGTGTGTGTGTGTGTGTGTGTGTGTGTGTGTGTGTGTGTGAGAGACTGTGCTTGCACGCACGTGTGTATGTATCTTTGTGCTTGTGTGCATACGTGCAAGCATGTGTGTTTGTATGTATGTGTGTGTCAGTGTGATTGTATGCTTGTGTATGTCTGTGTCTGTGTGTGTGTTGTGTGTGTTGTGTGTATACAAGTATCATGCAATGGACTGGCATACCATAGAAAACTGATTTTAATCCTTATACCGATTACTTTTAAGGATAACTACGGGATTATCTATGGAACTTAATAGACTAAAGCAGCTAAAAGAAAATCATCGGAAACTGATGAACCTTCAGAATGGAGTGCTGTTCTGTGATGTTGCATTGCATCACTTCCAGTAATCAACTGGTAAAATCAGGGATGAAATCACACAGATCCTGGTTATGCTACCAACAGTAGAAGAAGAACTGTATTTGTGAACTGTATGGGCGGCACAGTGGTGCAGTGCTTAACGGTATCATTTCTCTGTAAGAGGCTGAAAATAGGCTCTGTCCTAGTTGGACTTTCCTATTCAACAAATGATAAATGAAGCTTTGATAAAATGACTGTAGGACAGAGATCTCAGCTCAATTTTTGACTGCTTAAAACTAATACCTGTATAAGTGAAATTATAGGAAAATGAACATGCAAATGAAAAAACAAATATATAAACTGCATAGATAAATTCATTTTCAATATCACAGTTTTAAAGCTAGTTAAAAATCATGCAAAAAAATATACCTGATACTATTAACAAAAACTGAAACTCCCAATCCATCTAACAGGGTGACAGAAGATTTTACTAATTTTCTAGTCTGTTATTATTAGTTGTAGACCACTTTTCATTGGGAACTTTTGCACAGGACTGCCTCACCCAGCACTCAAAAATACATTTATAATATAGCTACAAGTTCATCCAATTGTCTAAAAATGAATAGAAAAGAAAGATGTGATTCTGCATAACTTGAGGAACAAGCACAGTACTGCTCCAGATCAATCAATTTGCCAAAGTGAGCACACCTATGTCCTGCCCTTGTACTTTGAAACTATCAAGGACAGACCCAGTATGCTGTAAATTCTTTCTGTCGTAAGTGTAAGTGTTCTTAAAGGCTCTGAAGCACTTTTTGGAGGAAGAAATTCTCCTTCCAACCCCCCCCCCGCCATGCACATCTGTACACACACACACACACACACACACACACACACACACACACACACACACACACACACACAAACACACACACACACATGTGCATGGGCGCATGTGCACAAACACATGCACGCACACAGACACACACACACACACACACACACACACACACACACACACACACACACACACACGCACACACACACACACATACACACACACACACACACACACACACACACACACACACACACACGCACACACACGCACATATTTTCAAATAATTAGGTTCTGATCAGGAAAGGTAGAAGAGAAGTTGTATGCCTGTATATTTTCTGTTCAGCATAAAGCAGAAAGATCAAGTCAAAGGCTGCTGCTGTTGTACTCTTAGTGACAACATAATGCTGAAACTTAAAGGACCAATATTCTGTGAAAACTATCACATTATATAACAAGTAGATGAACTAGTGGACACAGTCACCACTGTTGCTTTTCTGAAACCAGAGATGCAATGGTAATGTATGGCATTTTTCTTGGGTCATTAAATGCATTGCCCCTCATCCAAACCCTCAAGGGCATTATTAAAAATGTAAGGTGATCATAAAATGAGCAGATTCCCTATCAGTGCACCCTAATTGAGCTCTGCGGGAATTTTAACTTCATGAATGGATCACTCTTGATGAGTCCTTCTGACTCTGTAGTAATGATTTTCGGGGCCTTGGGAAATCTGTCACCTGACCTTTGACATGCAGAGAAGCTGTCACACTGGTTTAAAGGTCAGAGTAGACACAAACAACACACTGGTGCATTATTATGTTACTTTTGAATCTTTGAAAGGATGGTTGCCTTGCTGATGTAACACAGTGTCTAAAGAACATAGAATAGAGTTCAGTATTCTAGGGGTTTATTTAGGCATACATGTGAACATAGTATTCATGTGACTGCATATCAGATAGCATCCTGAGTCAGCAGATGCTTCCCATGACATTACAGTTTTAAGGTAGTGTACATATATTCAGATCTGTGGATCAGAGGAATACAAATCTTAGAGGACCCACATGACACAGGGCTGACTACTAGTATAACAGACTGGGGAGCCAGTGAGGGGTTGGGACTGAGCAGCAGCCTCCAGCTTTCCCTTCCTGTATGGAGGAACGCAGTCCAACTTGATGCAGTTCAGTACTTTCTGCATGCAGACATATACAGCATGCAGTGCATGGATCACAGGGTCTATATTATAAGCACGAACGTTTACTTACCAGAATATCTAAACGCCAACACATATTCCATGAACTACAAATACACTGAATGCCCTAAACCACAAAATTCTAAAAGTCGAGCCGTCATAGTTGTCCAACCTCACCGCTCGCTACATACTACCTACACAAGCAAACTAAATAAACCGCATACATACACTAACCAAAACTCTACTTCTAGCCCTAAACTGAACCTTACTTCTAACCCTACACTAAATCTTGCATATACCACCATGTATGCACTTAACTTAACCCGCCCCCTAACCCTAAGGTCCGTAACTATCGCACATTTACCTTAAAAAGCTATACCCAAACAAACAAAATAATCCACACACATACACTTAACAAAACCCTACTTCTAACCCTACACTAAATCTCACATACATTACCATCTATGTACTTACCTTAACCCGCACCCTAACCCTAAGGTCAGTAACTATCACACACTTACCTTATAGAGCTATACCGCAGAAGGGCCAACCATGATGATTTGATGTTTCCAATTTTGCGCTTCTGGACAATCACTGTTTTCGCAGTTCGATGAAGACGTGTCGATGTTTAGGTATTAGGGTAAGTAAACGTTCGTTCTTTTAATATAGACCCGGATCAGGTATATGCACATGGCACTGCCAAATCCTGTTCTTATGGTGGCAGCACTATCATGTCTATAGGAGGATGCACATGTACTGTGAAGGAGCAGCAGACCCTGCCTCAGCAAGAAAGTACCAGCTGCCAGGGCTGAGATTACGCCCAAAATGGGAAAATCCTTTGATGGCTGAGTGACCCCCCCCCCATGTATAGCTCTTGCTCTGTAAATAAAACTGGATGGCTATGATCAATGGACAGGTGTAAGTAATAATACTCATTAGTGTGGCTGGTACTGAGTGATGCTGGAGTATGGGCACGTATTCAGAGCCTTGATGCTGCAAACAAACTAATCATCACCATGCCTCCATGAAGGGTACTATTACGTGCTTAGAAATCACACTACTTCTTAAGGCATTCAATTAATGTACACTATTAAGATAAATGTTACAGACAGGATTTTTATGTAAAATAGATCCTGTACCACATTATTATGTTAATGCTCAGAGAGCTGAATAGCATTGTGCAGCCTGTTTTGTTCAGACATGCATTTTCACCTAAATATTTCTGTAACATTTGCTTGAATTAAAAGAAACTCTTAGAATAAATGCACTCAGTCTTGGCTTGCTATAGGAACCCTGTTCTGTTCCCCACTCCAATTCCAGGTTTTATTCTCTGACACACATACATATATAGAAGGATACACAAATACACACATGCACACACACGCTCATGCGCACCCGCACACACACACACACACACACACACACACACACACACACACACACACACACACACACACACACACACACACACACACACACACACACACACTCACAAACACAATATTTCAAGATATTCAGTTTCCATTAATTGAATATCTTCAGTTCTCTTGATGGCGCTATACACTGATTTTAACAAGTGCTGATAACTATTGCAGTTGGCACGCCATAATAATGTAGATGCTGCAAAGATAGCAGCGGTTAACATGTTTATTTCTTTCACTTGAAAAATGGCTGAAAAAATGCTGTGATTTAAAATGTACTTTCTGATGCACATGAATTTTAAGCTTTAAAATTCAGACGTTTCCCAGCTGACTCTCACATTATATTAATATATACCCTTAGAAAAGGGAATAATGAATCATGTTGTAAAATTTTATAAGCTCACTTTCAAAGGGTTTATAAATCCTGGCTCAGTGAACTTATGTGTGTGTGTGTGTGTGTGTGTGTGTGTGTGTGTGTGTGTGTGTGTGTGTGTGTGTGTATTTGCAGGTGTGTACATGTATGTGAATATGCATGCAGGGTACAGTGAAATTCAAATTAAGTGGAATGTCCATTTGTTTGTTAGATTTACTTATATGGACCACTTGCCACTCAAAGTATATTGCTTTTAATTAAACTTGAAAGAAGCTACCAGCATAACTTTTGGGAATACACCAGAAATGCAGTGGCAGTCGGTTTTGTGTTAGATGCGTTTGTTTTCTAAAAGAGCTTTAGCTGTATACTATAGTGTTCTAAGCAAAATGTGAACACTTATACTGCATTTATTCATAATGCAGATTCAGTAGAATAAATGATTTAAATCATCTATAAGATATTAACCTTGATGAATCTGCATTTAACATGAAAAGTGCAGCATTAATGCTTTACAGTATATTGTCCTTAAACTTGCAAATCTATGTTTTTTTTCTAGAAAGCATAATAAATACGGCAGCAGTCATGTCAAGTGACAGCCCAAGAAAGGAGAATGCGTAAAGCACATGCCAGACTGAGCCCAGACCATGCAGCTATGAGGCAAAAATAATAGCTATTTCTACTTTGGTTTGTTGGCATCTCTGCATTCAAGACACTGGAAACAAGGTAGACACCTTACTCTAAATGCCATTACAGTGAACTATATAAGCATTGCAAATATCCATATGGTAATCTTGCTACCACGGAAAAGTAACCTACAGCAAATTTACAATGTAATAAGAACAAGTTACTTTATACTGGAGTATAGTTTATTGTGTTTCTTTTTGTTCTGTTTTTAAGATAAATATGTATGGGCTTAGGTGTGTGTATAAGCATTGCATATATCCATATGGAAATCTTGCTACCACGAAAAAGTAACCTACAGCAAATTTACAATGTAATAAGAACGAGTTACTTTATGCTGTGGTATAATTTACTGTTTTTCCTTTTGTTGTTTTAAGATAAATATCTATGGGGTTAGCTGTGTTTCATTCTCGTACTGTATAAATATAGTTAGTAAATACGTTGCAATAATTTCCTTATCATTCGAGGCCCATCCTTTCACTGAGTCAGAAATTTATACACATGTTCATAGCAAATTGTCAAAAAGAAGCTTTTTTTACCCTTAGAAAAGATGCATTATTTCTTTTTCATATAAAATAATCTAGGCTATGTTTATCATAGACTTGAATGGTTTATATAGTGGCATTGTATTCTGTAATCTCATTGCTGGATTATTGGGCTGTTTTCAAACCTCAGGTCTTACTCCCATGCACACACTTTTTTGAACCATGCATAAATGAAGATCTTTTGGATTCGGCTTTCTGATAGTGAGAAATGATATCTATTGTTTAATCAAGCATGATTTATGTTTTCATTTTAAATGAGTAGTCCTGATCATTTCCCAGCAAGAAGAAACACAAAATTTACTCACTGATAATAACAAAACTACTTGTTTTAAAGCATTTCAACCATTAAAGACCACTTCAGCTTTTGTCATCATAATTCACTTAGAACTTAAATATCTAATCGGGATAAAAGAATTTGTAAACAATTGAAACTTGCTTAACAGAAATGCACGCTAGTCCAGGGAAGCCAGACTAATTACTATTTAACTTGATCATGACAGCAGGATCAGTCATTCTCATCCACAGATAGCCCCTAGTACCCAGCAAATATAGTCTCATTGCTAACTGTTACACCTCAGATGACTGACTGGGCTAAAATAAATAAATAGAAATCATGGGTTTGATAATATATTCGTAGTTTGTTTCATACAAACACAGTATTTTAAATATTCTAATTCCACATAAATACACATTAGTCCTGCAAAACCAAACTGTTAAAACTGAGCAAATGACAAAAAGGTATGTTACTTTTATCTAGAGTCACCTCTTAGTGCAGGAAAAAGGAACACATTCATAAAGTAATGAGTAACAAAGCCTGAAATTAGAGATCATTTTCAAGTATTGCTCTGATATTCTTTGAAAATTGTTAGAATAGCAATTTTTGCATTTTCTGTCTGAAACTCAAATGTCTGTTGTTATTTAATAATTGTATCTTCAATGAATCACCAGAAATACACAAATTGTATTGAAGAACAAGCTAACAATATGAAAATCTTCATTTGGAGTCAGCTTTCTAATTGTTAAAAAAAAAGGTGTCACCCTGTGTTGCTGCAGTTGTGGGCTGTGTCAGCCCATCACAGAGATATGCTTATCTGTCTTCTTTTCAGACAAAACTTCAAGAAAATCATTGTCTGGGCTTTTAAGTGGAAGCACATTAACTTAAAGCAGACAGAAGCTTCTGGAAATTAAGCAGTTAAAGCAGAGAGATGCTTCTGGAAATTAAGCAGTTAAACGTTTGATTCTGCTGGCTAGATTCTCTGAAGTTGGCAGAGTTCCTGAGGCCTACTACAGAAATATTGGAGCTGTGTATTTAAAACCAGCATGCTTTAAAGTGCCTAAAACATGAAACAGAAGGTTCTGGAACACTCAGGACAAAACAGAAGAGGAAGAGATGTCAGAGAACTAGACAAGGGTCTGTCCTTAAAATGCAGACCATTTTATGTACCTAGAGAGTTAAATGGAATATATGTAACAGTGGTATAGATTCCACCCAGTGCAAACGCCACTGAGGCCCTGAACAGTCTTTATAACTCTGTCTGTGAGCTATAGAGGAAAAACACAGACTTAGCACATGTGGTTGCTGGTGATTTTAATCAAGTGGATCTGAAAGAGGTGCTACCCCACTACTATCAATTTGTAGATTTTCCTACAAGGGATTCAAATATTCTGGACAAGGCATATTCCAACATCAAAGCTGCCTATAGAGCAACACAACAACATGGATTAGGAAGCTCTGACCATCTTGCCATCATGCAGTGCAACAACCTACCTTAGGAAGCTCTGACCATCTTACCATCATGCAGTACAACCTACCTTAGGAAGCTCTGACCATCTTACCATCATGCTTCTACCAGCCTACAAACCAGATCTAATCAGGGAAAAGCCCACAGTTAAGCAGATCAGGGTTTGGCATTAGGGGGCTTTGGAATGTCTCCAAGACTATTTTGATAGTACCTGCTGAGACATTTTCAAAGAGGCAGCTACATCAGATGAACAGGCAAACATAGATGATTACACGGAAGCAGTAATAGCTTACGTCACTAAGTGTATAGATGATGTATCTGACATCAAAAGCATCACAATCAGAGCAAACTAAAAGCCATGGCTCAGCAACAAAGTCTGTGATCTCCTGAAGGCAAGAAATGCAGCATTTAGAGCCAAAGACAAGAAGGGTCTCATCAAAGCTAGAGCAAACCTAAAAAGGGTCACTAAAGAGGCCAAGAGGGAATATGGAAAGAAATTACAAAAAGTCAGTTTGCAGACATGAGGGACACCAGGAGTCTCTGTCAAGGGATACAACAGATTACTGACTATAACACCAGGTCAGCTCAGTGTGAAGACAACAGTGAATTCCTAGACAGGGTGAACTCCTTGCTTGGCAGATCTGAAGAGAATAATCATGTGGCTGTTACAAGGCTACCTATCGACCAGGAGGGGGTGCTCAGCCTTAACTCCAATGACTTGAGATCTCAACTTAAGAAGGTGAACTCCAGGAAGGCTGCTGGTTCTGATAAAATACTGGGCAAAGTATTTAAAGGCTATGCAGACCAACTATACTCAGTTCTAATGGATATTTCCAACACCTCCCTTATTCTTGGTAAAGTTCCCTCTTGCTTCAAGGTGATGAATATTGTCTCTCTCCACGTGTCTGGGGGAGGGGGGATTGTGTGTTTTTGCTGTTATTATTGGTTTATTTATCCTTCTGTGGGTCTTGTATTGAAAATTATTTTTAAATTGAAATGTTCTAATGTTGTTCTTCTTATCCTTGCTTCCTATGTACTCTCTGTTGAGTTGATACTCAGAATTTCATTTAGGCTGCACTTGTGTAGTCCTAAATGACAATAAAGATTACTATGACTTTCACTTTGAATTTGTTAGAAATCAGATATATTGAATACGCCTGATGAGTCAGGGATATTCTGCAAAATCAGGCACAGTTTCAGACTTGTTCCACATGAATACTAGCCAGACATATTAAGAAAAAAATTCAACTTACCGCATACAAATGTAGATTAGTTTTGTAAAACCACACTGTTTAAAATGAATGAATAACAAGCAGGTCTGCTGCTTTCATCCACAGCCAGCACCTACTCACCAAAAAATGATAGCCACTTTACCTCAGGCATCCAATTGTGATAAAAAATCATGGCCATATAAGATATTGCAACTTTGTTTCACACAAACTGTAGCTTCCACACTAAAGTACTCCTTTCCAACTTACTTCATTCAGTCACATTAGTCCTACAAAGCCAGCTCAGAATAACTGAACAAATGACAGCAGTTAATCATGTTTCATGCACAGACAGACCTTGTGACTAAGCTGGCAACTACAGATACTCTGTTGTCTGTGTAGACAAGGGTGTGTTAAAACAGACAAGCAAAAAAATAAATAAATATAAAAAGAGGACTGAGTGAGCTATGTTTCAGTTTCACACAAACTCACAATTGCTGGGCAGGCACAGCATTTATTATTTATTTAGTTATTTATTTTTTCATCAGTGTAAATCACTGCTAACAAGTGACCAATGACTGTCTCAGCTCAGGAATACAAATAAAATCAGATTTATATTTAGTGAGAGACAGCAAGAGTATAAAGAAATGTACATCTGCAAAATATCATTATTAGCTAATAAAAATGTGAGGTCTCTACAGTTGTTATATACATTATTTCAAAATCTGAGAGAGATCTCATGTAGAAAGTCAGGTGTCTGCATAATAATCACAGCTGTGTTTTGTCTAAGTGGGAATAATATAATACTTAAATGAAGAATGTTAGACAGAGATTGTGAGTAGTTGGAAGGAGAAACTATATTAAGCAAACATTTATGTGAGTGAGAGGTACAAATTTGTGCAGTAAACCCTGCCATGTGATGAACAGTAAGAATGTTACAAGTAAAGAGAATGATGTAGCTCAGGTTAGTTGATATGGCTGGATGAGAGTAAGATGACCTTCAGTTAAGTCTTTAAATGTGCATAAGAAGAGCTGTGTGATACTTGTGGGAAATACTTTCCCAGAGTATAGTACCCATTATAGAGACACAATGATCTGTAGAAATTAATTTAGTTTTGGGCATTTGCAATATGGCAGCACAGTGGTTATGGTTCCTAAAAGGAGGTCTGATTGACTAGGAGTTTCAATCCTAGCAGAAGGTCAACACTCTGCTGAACAGGGATCCAGTTTGCTTTTTTCAGTATTTACAGTGGTGTTCATTTTTGGAAAAGGGCTGGGTAATCTATAAATTGTATGGGTTATTGTATGAATATGTGTGGAGTTTAATTTTGATGCTGAGTCTATGACAGATAGACAAACTGAAATTTGTAGTGGTGAATGCCTTTGGATATGGATGTTCTAGAAATTTTAATAAAAAAGGTGAGATTTTACTTACTCAAACATGGATCGATAAAGGATAACCTTTTTCCTTGCATTGTCAAGGTGGAGATTGACATTAAGGTAAGTGTCAAAGGAGAAGGAGGAGGAGGATCGGCGTAATGGTTAAGGCCTTTACCTCATAGTTGCATGGTTTAATTCTGACCTCTGGTATTTGAAAGAGATAATGCTTTTCATAAGAGAGTAGTTATGGACAAAGTTATGCAAAGATTTTTTTTAAGTTTTTTTAGAACAATATTTACAATAGAATCTCCTAAGCTTAAGTAAATATTTCACCATAAATAGACAAAACAGAAGTGATCAGAACATTTAATTTGCCTTTCTCCTTTCTTAGGTTCATCGGTTGGTACTAGGCTATCGGCCCTAGGACCTATACAAGCCTAGCCATAACAATTCCCTGGCTATTTCTTCCCACAATATTTACTTCCTTGGACCCCTGTCTAGCATGTTCGGATTGGAAAAGTAGAATTTTAAAACACTGTACATACACTATGTTTTGACTTCAAATGTGTATTGGAAGATGTTGTGAATTCCTTTAATACTCACGCTGATTAAGCTGTCAAGTGCTATAATTTAAAAAAAGTATGCACTATACTCATTTATACTTCCACCAAACATTAAACAGCTGTATTAAAATGACATCTGCTGCGAAATGATGTAAAACTATGCATAGTGATGAATTATTAGTTAGAATGATGAACTCTTAGTTTGCTTTTCTTTTACTTTGAAGTAATTTGGCATGTACACTAAACATAATTAGAAAAAAATAAACCCTTATAAGTTTTGATTCTAAACTAGATCCCAGTACAGCCCTTTGACATCACTATAGTATTCCTGAGAAGTGACATTTTATTACTAAATAAAATAACCTTGGTTTAGAGTAATTTAAAATCTGTTCTGAATGACAAAGCCACATTGGTAAGCTGATATCCATTTCTCAAAGCTTATATTGCACTATCTAAGTTGTCATAGTAATTACACCTGGCCTTAATGTAATTGAGTGTCTTACTTCCACAAGTCAGCTGTAAATGTTAAACACAATAATTGTCTTCAAGCAGAACCCAGAGACTCCAGTCTTTCATTCTTCTTGATAATAAACAAATATATATACATAACCACTCAGAACTCTTAGAAATGCACAATGTAAATCAACTTAATGCACCTTTTTCTAAACTCATCTCTTTCAATCATATTATCAATAAATCACGATTATCCAATCATATGCTTTTGATGAATCCTGGAGCTGTGCTACAGTTTCTAAACCTAAGACCAGCTATGCATTCTCCAAGTCATTAACTTTGAATAAAGCAAAGTCTGTGAAGTAATCTGTCCTGAAACCAAACTAATACAATGAAATTAGATTATAGGGTATATATCATTCCATTTACTGAAATAAATGACTATATTTTTCCAGACATTTTTAAACCACAATTTAATTAGTAATTGGTCTATAATTTTTAGCATGACACAGCACTTCCATATCACTTTAATTTCCAGTGTGTTTGTGTGTGTGTGTGTGTGTGTGTGTGTGTGTGTGTGTGTGTGCGTGTGTGTGTGTGTGTGCTCATGTGAATGTGCATATATATGTGTGCATGCTCGTGTGCATATATGTGTTGTGTGTGTGTGTGTTTGTGTACGCCCATGTATGTGTACTTCTGTTGTGAGCTTTCTTATAGAGTAATAAAAAGTGTCTCTACATTCTGTTGAAAGTATTTTATAAGTTATCCTTTCATGATTCTGAGCCATGGACTTTCTCTATTTTTAAATTACATAGACTAATTTACCTTCATTTACCTTCAGGGATTTGGAATTTCTGAAACAAGTGGTGATCCTTCAGCTTGCCCATAGGTGTGAATCCAATGCGTGTGTGTATGTGTGTGCATGCGTGTATACACGCCAACTCACATGCGTGCATTTGTGCAAGCTTTTGCACATAAAAATGCATGTGCGTGTGTGTGTGTGTGTGTGTGTGTGTGTGTGTGTGTGTGTGTGTGTGTGTGTGTGTGTGTATGTGTGAGTGCCAGAGCACATCCTTGTGTATATGTGCACGTTTGCATGTATGTGTGGTTGCACGTTTATGTGCATGTTCATCTATGCATGCATACGTGTGTGTGTGTGTGTGTGTGTGTGTGTGTGTGTGTGTGTGTGTGTGTGTGTGTGTGTGTGTGTGTTTGTGTGCCTGTCTTTCACTGATTAGTAAGATTAGCACCAGTTCCCTTGGGGCTATGAAATGGATTAAGGGATTAGACTGAAAATGAAAGAATGAAAGGCTGCATTTGGTAAATCAGCGGCATAATCAGTTGTTTCCTTCTAAACAAGTGAAGGAACTTGAACTTTGTCTTTATTTTTGAATATCTCAGAAATGCTTATTTCCTTTATCATTTAGATTATTTCCTTTATCATTTAGATTAAACCTATGCCATTTCATATTTTTTAAATGAAAAAAAAATGGGAACTGGCTTTAGATAAAGAAATAAAAAGGCATAACAACTAGGGAACACAATAAATACAAAAATGCTGACGAATGCAGTGTTTTAAATTAACCAAAAAAAACTTAATTTCACTTTCCTTCCACTCCTGCTGGTAATGTTCATGGTAGCAGATCAAATATAGCATGGATTTCAGTTCATCCTAGGGGATTCTGAATCCTTCCTCTGAAATATACTGGGTTAGACTTGTGGCCTTTTTCCAGGGTCACATCAAGAAGCACTACAGCAGTAGCTACCCAGACGGCACTTTATAAGATGCATGACCCACTACACCTAATGTCTAATGATCCAAAGTATGAGGGATTCAGTGTTTGCAGACTGATGGGTCTATAGTCTCCAGGGTCAGTTGATGGTATACCCTTCTGAAGAGGAATGACTGTTGTGGTCCTCCATTCACCTGGCACCTAACCTGTTTTGAAACTGTAGCTGAAGAGTGCCACACGTAGCAGAGTTAGGCCATGTTTAGGCTATTTTAGGAGGCAACTGGAAATATTGTCAGAGTCCACTGAAGCAGTGTTTTTGACCTTATCAAGTGACACCAAGACCTGGGGGAGTGGTGAAGTTAGAGCCAAATTTATCAGTTGGGTGATTTACAATTTCACTCTGGTCAGTGAAGGTTGTGCCATTTTCTGCTGAAGAAGGTATTGTGCTTGTCCTTAGCCTGGGAGGCTATCTTGACCTTATAACTGCCTTGTTGGACTTTATTAGTCCTCTTAGTTTCTAATTTAGTTGAATCAGAGTCCTGTTGTCTCTATGAGAGTTAATCTTTCTGATTTTGGCCATGACTTTTTACTTTTGTTATATAGCCTGTTAAGTTAAGGATTGCACAATTTGGTTTGTTTTTAGTGTTCAATCTGAGCTTACTTTTGGTGGGTATGGGCAGCCTCAATGTAGTCATTTAATTATAATTTATGTTAGTTAACAAAGCTCATCTCAGCTCCCAGACCATTATAAAGGCCTTCACATATTTAAAACCTGTAGCAACCTGTAAATAATTTTGGATAGATAGCTATGTTCTTGAGATTTGAGGAACTGGTGAATTTTGGCAAACTGTCACTTAATAGGATGCAGTTTGCTTTAGTATAGTTTCTAAGTGTTACTGTTAGGGTTGTAATAAATTATAAATTATATTATGTAATTCTCTCAGAAGAAGGAAATTGGGACTGTAAATATTTATTAACATATGACTAACTCAAAAGAATACTAAATTTGGAGTACAACTGTACATGTGCACTTTTCTGTATTTATTGGACCATTGCAGAAGACAGACTTTGTTCATGGATATTTATTTAGACTGTACACTGTCAAAGTTATATCTGTGCTACAAATGCATAATGTGAAACTACATGTGGGCCACAGGAAACATGGTATGGATACATGCAACTTATACACAGTTTGGTGGAGCTGAACTTGGTTGTTTTGTAGGCCAAGAAAGCTAAGTATAAGCTGCACTCATTTATTACATGAGTAACAGTAAATGTACACAAGCTGTCTGTCTCTGCAAGTCACAAGCCGACTTACAGATCTGTATGCTGGTGTTTATATAACTATATACATATTTGCTTCTCCATGTGTCCAGCCAAAAACCATCTGCTACATCCAGGTGTCAGTCACTCCGTCTATGTCTCTCTCACTATCTGTCCATCCACCACCAACTGACTTCCTTGGCATACAGTCACCAGCATCCATGACACTTCATACGTTACTGCCTGATGCATTAAGAGGTGATCAATGTATGGCATTTTTGAAGACACCCACAATGATTATGAATAATAACTCCCCTTGGGATGCAGGCTTGTAATGTACTTAGTATGCCTGCACCACACTCCAGTTTGTGCAGTGGTAGAGTGACTACTTATGTCTTTTGCTTTTTATTAACTCTGTCTACCACCCACACCATCTTCTCTATGGTGAAGGCTTTCACTGGCTACTAAAGCTCATCTCCTAGGACAGCTATGCTTGCTTCCAGTCATTCCTCCTCTTCAAAGACAATGATCCTTCAAAGGAAGTGCTTGGAATAAACAGGTGGCAAGTTACCAGTGTCACAGATGGAAGACCTATCAGATAGTTTTGAATCAGTGGATCTGTGCTTTAAAAATAGTATAGCGGGGGCAAATTTTACATTTCACAGCAAAATACTACTCAGGTCCCCTTGTAACACAACACAGTAAAATACAAGCTATGCCCAACATACAAAGCTGATTTTCAGATGGGGAATATAAAGATGACTGATGTGACAGATGTACACTAACTTAATAGGATTATTGGTCCCAGGTGCAGTAGTATCAGAAATTACACAAATGCTAGGGTTTTTCCATACTACTATGATAAGAAATATTGGGCTTGTAAGTTACATTCTTATCCTGTAAAAGCATCCAACTCTTGATCATACAGACTTCATTGAAAGTCCTAAATGGAGATTCTGTATGATATTGGGAAAAAAAACTTTGAGAAAAACAATGCAATATTTAAGACTGCACCCTACTACATGAGTGGCAAAAGAGCTGAACTACATAACTTTGGCAATGTCCCACCACTTGCTCATTACCATAGTGTTGCTCTATGTTATATACAGAGCGTAAGGTCACTGGCTCAAGGTTTGCTCTAGATGGTAAATGTTTTTAGGATTATATTACCAGAGGTACCATTCAACATTATTGTTGCTCATCTTGTTTCTCAATGAAGACAAACAGGTAGGGTAGTTTGTGTATATGCTTTATTACATACAAATCCATCAGGATGGATAGCAGTAGTACAAAATATAAACAAACTGATTAACTGACAGACTACTCAGACATACATGTTTACATCTTAACAGCTAACTACAAAATGGCAGTCAGGCTTGCACATGCTCAGTTTTTATACACTAGTGCAAGCCCCTAGAAAACTCATTAATGGTATAGATTTTGTCATTTTGACTTCCCTAATAATTGTTTCACACTTCAAAGTGCACATTCTGCCAAACTATTTGACTGTGGGTACTCAGGGCTACTCATGACATAAGTAAAGTCCCACTCTTCAAAAAATCTTTTGAACTGCTGGCTTGTAAACTGTACACGATTGTCAGAAATAACTTTGTGTGGGCTACCATGGACTGCAAAATGATGCTTCATCTTAGTAATGACAGTAGTGGATGCTAGATTAGGAATAAGTCAATCTCAAACCAATTGGAATAGGAGTCTACTAACACCAAATAACGTTGACCATTCCATTCGAAAATGTCTGTAGCTACTGTCGACCTAGGAAGTTCTGGAATCTGGTTTAGCTGAAGTGGTTCTTTCTGTTGATGTGGCTTAGTACTATTACATACAGAAAAGATGATAGTATTCTCGCAATGTCCTGTGAAATAGAAAGCCAAAATACTAGTTCCCTCACTTTTCTTTTGGTAGAATCAGTTCCTGGGTAGCCACAATACAAAAATAGTAATATACTCTTGTTGCAAGGACTGTGGAACAATTACCTTTTGTCCTTTCATAATGATACTGTTGTCAAACAAAATCTCATCTCTGTAAGAAAAATAAGGTTGCAGGTCATGAGGTTAACAAGATTGCTTTGTCGGCCATCCTTGACTGATAAAGTGGTTGAGCTTCTGAAGAACTGCATCTGAGTCTGTATGACTTCTAAGTTCATCAAGATGTGTGGAAGAAAAAATTCTCACTTCCATGACTTCAAAATCAAATTTCGCATTTTCATGCTGTTTCTGGGTGATCTAGATAAAGTATCAGCAAGATAAAGAAGTTTGCCTTTTGTGTAGACAAGATTGAAATTATATTTTTGAAATTTGAGCATCATGCATTGCAATCTGGCTGGAGCTATATGCATAGGCTTTCATAAAATAGTGACTAGATGCTGCTGATCCATTTCAATCTGGATACGTCTACCATAATTATAATCATGGAACTTTGAACATGCAAACACAATTGCCAAGAGTTCTTTCTCTATCTGTGTATACTGCATTTCAGTTTGGGTTAGAGTTCTGGACACATAGGCTTCTGGTCTACCCTCTTGAAGAATGACTGCACCAAGACTAAATTTCGAAGCATCGCAAGAAAGAGTAACTGGCTTGTGAACATCATAGTAGCTGAGAGTTGGTGGACTGGCAATTCTCTGTTTCAGGACATCAAATACTCTTTGGTCTTGCTCTGACCATGACCAGGATACATCTTTGCATGTCAGTTCTTTAAGAGGTGCTGAAAGTTGGCTTAAGTCTGGAATGAACTTGCCTAGGTAGTTAACCATGCCAAGAAAACACTGTCGGGTTTGAACATTGTCTGAAGCATCTCAAAAATTGCTGTTTGCTTTGAAGGATCTGGTTGTAAGCCTGAACTGGTAAATAAATGACCAACATGAGTAAATTCTCTTAGCCTGAATTTGCACTTTTGAGGATTCAGCTTAAGATTCACTTCATGTGCACTTTCCAGAACTTATTTGAGGTTTCTGTCATGCTCGGCTTCAGTGCTACCTCCTATTATAATATCATCTACTATAATAGCACACAGATAACCAGAAAATAATTTGCTCCATTGCACACTGGAAGACTTCACTGGCAGAATTTATCCCAAATGGCATTTTCAAAAATCTGTACCTACCAAAAGGTGTACTGAAAGTGGTTATCAATGAAAATTTTCAATCAAGCAACACTTGCCAGAATGAACTTTTTGCATTCAAGACAGAAAAAACAGTGGCATTTGGCATGACAGCAGCGAGTTCTTCAACTGTACACATTGGATGATGAGGTCTTTCAGTGCTTTGTTCAAATATTGTGGATCAATACATATTCTAATACCATCTGAGCTTTTCTTATGAGCAATGACCATGGAAGATACCCATTCAGTAGGTTCTGCTACTGGACAAATTACACCTTGCTACACCATTTTATCTAGCTGAGCCTTGACTCAGTTCTGCATAGCTACTGGAACTTATTGCACTGGCCTGACGACTGAGCTGACTTCAGGATCTAACTTCATGGCGTACACAACTGGGAGTTTGCCTTGTTTGTCTTCGAAAAGATCAGCATAGATAGAAATAACGGACTGGATGAAATTTGAACAGTGGTCTTTCAAGCTAAGATGATGCACTTCCTTATTAAATGAAAGCAGTCCTATTTTCAAACTGTCTTGGAGGTCTAATAATGACTGTACATGCCTTTTAACCACTTAAAATTACAAGTCATAGCTATTCCCAGCAGAGTAACATGAAAGAACTACTGAACCTTCAGTCTGAATTTCTTCACGACCATAAGCAACAAACTTCGCACACTTTGCCAAATCAAGCTTCTCACCAGCACATACTTCAGCAAATGTTTCTGCTGACATAACATTGCACTTTGAACCTGTGTCAACGTTGAGCTCTATGAGTCTTCCATTTATCTGAACAGTACAAAATACTTCATTCTTTGCCCTTAAATCTACTGCACTGACTGTTTCATTAAGCACAGACACACCATCAACATAAAAAGTAGGGTCACAGCTTTCTAAATGATCAACTTGTCTCTTTGAATGTTCTCTTTTAATAAAAGAATGTCCCTTGTTTGATTTATAAAATCTTTTGAAATTATTCCACTTATTGCATTTGTGGCATTGCTGACGGATTTACAAAACATTTTGAAATGATTGCACTTATTGTATTTGTGGTATTGCTGACTAAAGTTCAGCACTTTTCTCTTTTAGGTTCATGATTTGCACCACAATTATGATAGTTGGTTTTGAAGCTAGGTGAGGGTACATGCTTTGACTTTGCCGACTCAGTCTTGTGCTTCACTGAGACTGTGCACACTCTGAAATTTGCTAGAAAGGTACAGGGTTTCCCAGTGACTGTTGCAGGGTTTACAATTGCTGCCATTTGCTTGGGCCTGTTTCTTTTAGCTATGTGATGCATACTATTTGTAAGCATATTTGTGTGCTTCTCTGTAAGTTCATATATCTGACAAATTTCAGTGGTCTTATTCAAAGTGAAATCACTTTCATGAAACAAAATCTTTCTCACAGCATCATCTTTAATATCACACAGTAGTCTGTCTTTTATCAACTCATCCCTTAAATCACCAAATCTGCAAGTTTTAACTTTGTTTCTCAATTCAGTTACATATGCTGCAAAAGTTTCACCAGGCTTTTGATCTCTTTTATAAAATAAGTGCCTTTCCATTGTAATATTCATTTGGGGGTTACGCATTTTTCTAAATTTACATTTTAAGCACTTGGGGTCTTCTCTTGACCCAGCCGTTGCCACTATATGACTAGATGCATACACAAATGAATGCTCTCTTTCAATGACTTCTGAACCAGCTAAATGAAGCAGAGTAAATGCTGTTGTACAGACATCTTTATCAGGAAAATGCAGTTTGTATGAAAATATATTCTTGATCAAACACTCTCCAAATCTCTGCGATATTATTATCAAAGACAAGTGGAGCTGATCTATGAAATCCTTTAGCCATGCCAACAAAGTATGCCCAAACACAGTGAAAATATGGCCCTTGTAATTATATATGAACATACACACTTAACCAGCACTTGTAACAACATTCAAATGCACAATAAACTCTTCCAAATACTGTACTTTGTGAAATATGCTTTGAAATGGCTGTATTTTGTGAAATAACTGTACTGTAACACTGCACAAGCTTCCGAATGCTTTGTATACTTCAGATATCTGAAATAGTTTTAATTAATGCAAAAAAGTACATGCTATGAGCTACTTTGAATAAAATCTGGTTGTTTTCCTTATTTTATTCAATTTATGGAATTCTGACTTTATTTCAAACGTTATCCGTAGTTATTCAAATATTTTTTCAATATGTCGCAGTTTTGGACATTTCACTACTTAGACATTTCTTTAGAGTCCTATGAGTTCTTCATTTTATATTTTGCGAATAAGAAAACATTTAAGTAGGCTTTCATACCTGAAATATGTTTTTTAAATTTTTTGCTCGTTATATGTGCAGTAGGGATGATCCATTGCTCTATATTCCTCTACCTTTAACAGAGTGCCTTCTTGGTCCAGAATCTGGATTTCTGGATCTCATTCTGACACTATGTCACTCGCCTTGTTTTTTATTGGAGAGGAACAGGTAGAGTAGTTTGTTTATATGCTTTCTTACATAGAAACACATCAGGATAGATAGCAGCAGTACAAAATATAAACAAACTGATTAACTGACAGACTATACAGACATACATGCTTACATCTCAATAGCTAACTACAAAATGGCAGTCAGGTTTGCACGTGCTCAGTATTTATATACTTGTGCAAGCCCCTATAAAGCATCTTAAAGGTATACATACATATTTATCTACAATTATGATTGACATTTAATTATTTATTTAACTGAGATTATGTCTTCTTATTTAACTGAGACTTAGTCTCACTTGGGTCACTTTGCACTATGGTGTTTTACTATAGGGGCATGTCCTTTACTACATGGGTATGAAGTTTCCTACCCGAAGTTTTGCTGATAAAGTCAAGACTCCTTCCCGTAGCTAAGGCTTTCCAGGCTCTTGATGCAGACTGTCAATGTTTTTTTTCTGATATTGTAAAGAGTCGCTATTAAGGATTTTTGATGAACTCTGTTAGATCAATAGCTGGATGACTTTACAGGATTCAGTTGTAATGTAGGGATCCAATAAACTGCCTACATTACTGCACCAGAGGAGACAGGGTACAGATCATGTGACAGCTAAGAGCTTTGCTCAGGATAACAGCATAGGCTAAGAATGTACCCAATATGTATCCAAAGAATGGTTTACAGCTACAGTGGTCCCACTCCACAAAGGTGGTTCCACAACGGACCACGGAAACTATCGCCCCATAAGCCTGACTAGTCTGGTCTGTAAAGCTATGGAGCATATTATAATGTAACTCATAAACAAAGACATTGGGAGCCTCCAGAGACTGGACGTTGCCCAATTCGGCTTTGTTAAGGGCAGATCTTGCCTCTTAAACCAAGTTGATTTCTTTGAAACAGTTACCAAAGCCATAGATGAGGGCAAGGTAATCCACACAGCCTACCTGGACCTCACAAAAGCCTTTGACACAATACCCCACTTGGGCATCATAAATAAGCTTACCAGCTTAAATATCAACCCCTATATCTCAAGATGAGTTGCAAACTGACTCAGAGATAGAACCCACATGGTCAGAATCGCAGGTGCCATGTCTGAATCCAAACCAGTTACAAGTGGCATTCCACAGGGCTCAGTTCTGGGACCTCTCTTGTTCAGTATATACTTCTCTGAAGTTCAGGCTAACATGGGGGGATTATGGCTGACAAAGTTCGCAGATAACTGCAAACTGGGGGCCATAATCAAATCTTCAGCTGACACAAGCATCCTCCAAAAGGGTCTCACAGAGACGGATGCTTGGTGCCAGAGCCACAGCCTCAAGCTAAATGCTAAAAAGTGCATTGTCATCCCCTTTGGGAAAAACAAGGTGCCCACAAATTACCACATAGGTGGTAATCCATTAAGTACGGAAGAAGTAATTAGAGATTTGGGGACCAACGTAGATAGTAATCTCTCCTTTGATAATCACGTTGCCAAAGTGGTTAGAAAGACCTTCTATATAGCCCACCTTATCACGGAAGGGTTTGCATCTAGATCAAGACAGGTCATTGTGCCCCTCTACTCATCACTCATCAGGCCCACAATGCCACTTTTGGGATGTACCTTACCCAATACCTGCAGCAACTGGAGAGACCCCAAAAGTACCTCACCAAGAGGATCATGGGCTATAAACAGATGTCCTATGCAGCTCGACTAAAGAAACTTCAGCTCTACTCAGCTGCTTACCGCCTACTCAGAGGCGATCTATGCCTGACATACAAAACCATGTCAAACCCAGAATTAATGGACATGCTCCACCTCAAAAAATCCAAGTCCCTTAGAGCTACATGCTCCAGGGACCTAAACCTCAGCACAAAAATAAATAGGACATGCTGGAGGGACAGATTCATTTCCCAGAGGCTCCCCTCACTCTGGAATAGAATCCCAATTCATGTTAGACATAGCCTCTCGCTGACCCTCTTCAAGCGAAATCTGGACACGTGGATGGGAAATCGCAAATTCACCCCTGGGATCTCTTCTGTGTCCCTGCTAGACAGAGGCACAGTAAACTAATCTTAAAAGGGTACCTTCTGAGACCTACTTTACAGAGGTACAGTAGGCTAATCTAATAGGGAGGCGGAAGCCAAATACACTCTGGCTAGGCTTATAAATGCCCTAGGGCAGATAGCCTAGTATCTACCTCTGAACCTATGAACCTATAAGACTGAATAAAAACATTGCAGGGGTGGAAAAGAGCTTTGTGCATGCATACACACCTGGCTATGCACACATACATATACTCCGCATGTAGAATCATTGCTCAGGTTTTAATATCATAAAATGTTTCAGCATGGTAGCAGTATCAAAATACTATGTCCAATATTAGTTATTGAACTCCACCTTTTGGACTTTTGGATTGGAGTTGTTAGGCTCTTCGGTTTCTCTACACATGCTTAATGCCTCAGGATGTTTCAGAATAAAAAATAAATAAATCAGTAACATAATATTTAGGACATAGTGGCAGAAGTCATAAATTAATGCAAACAGCAATGATCCTTTTTTAAGGAAAAAAATAGTACATAACTGAATTTTTGGAAAGGTTATTTAAGTTAAATTGTATTTCTAAATATTGCATTATCACAGCTAAACAGTACGAAAATAAATTAGTCTGATATAAATATGATTAGTTTTTAGGGTATTCCTAGCCAACAATATGCAATTGATTTTGATTAAACTGTAGGTTTATTGTTAAAAGCTCCTCAGTGTGCTGTGTAATCAACATCATTTAACTGCAATGATGTTCTTAGACTAACCAAAGTATGCAATCTGAGGGCTACCATTCCATTTCAACTCTACCAAGAGAAATAAAGGTGCTATGAAATAAAGCATGTCTAAAAAGCATGTATCTGATTGTAAAGGGATGAAAAAAATTACCTGAAGTAGGTATAGTGATTGCAGATACAGCTATCAACTGCACCAAAATACCTGTTAAAACATCTGATAATTCTATCCTCTGCTTGTGCATATTATAAATCTAACAAACCATTCTTTTTCAGTGTTTCAGTCTTGACAAAAAGTTGAAACTCTTTGTACTCAGTACTTCAACTTCTCAGACAACATTTTGTTTTCCTAGTGAGCAAACTCAAAAGGGAATAACTCATGGACTGAAATTTTAATTAATTGCTTTGTAACAGGCTTTTGGGAATGTATTATTGCCCTAAACTGTCAGAATGAAAGCAGTGCATATAAAATAGTTCTTGTGTCTCCAATACTATTGAATAAATTTCAGTTGCACTGGTGCATAATTACTGCAATATTTCTCACCAAACAGACAGAAAATCAAGATGGATTTGTGGGAGTCTTACACAAGAAAACAGAGAAAAAGAAGGAAAAGATAAATGATTTTGACATGTAGAAAAAGGGGCTTTGCAGGTTGAAAACAGTGGTACTGAAGAACAATTTGTTAAAATAATATATAGCAGAGCTTGAGAGTGGGGGTTGTGAGGATGTTTCTGCAAGGACACAAATAACACCGTAAGTTGCTGCTGAGTTTCATTACAGGGAATACAGTATAAATCATTCTGCTGCATTCCTGAAAACTGTTTTAGTTGTAATTTCTTTAAGTTAACAAAGTTCATCTCAGCTCCCAAAGCATCGTAAAGGCCCTCATATATTTAAAACCTGTAGCAACAATCACACCACAAACTAGTGTGTTTATACATATTAAAGAATATGCGTAAAATTGACATTTGCATATTTGACGTTCAGTATAACCAGTGTTAATGAGGTTGTGTTACCAAAGCAGGAAAGCTAATTTAACATCTGATTGCATTTTATATTAAAGGCCATATACTGTGCACTATGTAGCACATTACATTTGTATCTCTGTATGATATGCTGCTCTTTGTGGCATCACTGATTTTACCTTGTCCTTAATTAAAAATATTTCTGAACATAATCTGTAGTTTTCCAGTTCTGCTTTTGCCCTTTGTTATGCATCCTAGAATCCGCAGCGCACTATGCTACATCAGCTGAAATCACATGTGCCACAGTTGTGCTCCAGTATGTGTTGAGATATGGGGAGAAGGAGGAATATAGAACACAGAGACAAAATCTACTTATCGATGTACCCAGGATTTCTTATCCTGGTTGACTGAGGGATTTCTACAGGCTGACAGGGGTGGAGCATGCTTTGCACTATTACATCGGACTACTCAAGAAGGTTAAAAGTTTCAGTACATGTGTCAGTGCTGATTCCCTGTGGGGCAGTCACACTTGGGACTGTACTGAAGAAAATGGGCCATTTTTCTTGGGGCTTACATGCTGTTTTTATTTCACAAGAGCAATGACATTGTAGCATACTCTGAAGAGCGTATCATGTCATATGAATGCATATTTAACAACATCCTGAGCCTGGTATTTCATTTTCTCTTTATTTTTCCTCATATCAGATTCTCTCTCTCTCTCTCTGCTTCTCAACCTGTCTCTCTCTTTCTCAGGTACTTAAATTTCTGTAGGTCTCTCTAACCCTTTTTCATTTCTATACTTTGGGGTAGGTAAGCGGCTTTTGTGTATTTACTTAATATAAGTAATTACTTAAGAACTGGACATAAAAAAAGTATAAGCATTTAGGGACATTGTGGCATCTCTGTGGGGGAGATGAACCGAGCTGTGACTATGCCATAGCAAACTAAAGTTTGATAAGCATCTCAAACATGGGAGGTTTGCTCAGGAAAGGATGGAAGTGAGTTGTTTATAGCAGATCCCCAATGCAGTGAGAATGAAACTGGTAAAAATCCATCTAAAGTGGAACCATCTGGTGGAAGGCTTTGAAGCTTTCTTCATATATAAAAGGACCTGGGCCAGAAGCACATATACAAGGAGGACTTTGTACTCCAGAAGAAATGCATGAGTAGCCAGGGATTAGACCAGTTGAGCAATGTACGATGATGCAAACAAGGGAGACCCCCAAGAATACTGGAATAGCTATTTTATGCACAACAGGATGATGGCCAAAATCCATAGCTTTTGTCTGTCCTTCCTGGTGTTGTCTGCTGCTTTGAGAAGGCAAGGAATGAATGGACCTACTGGAAATGATATTCAATGGTCATGGAGATAGGAAAGATTATCTGAACGCACTGAATAACATCAATCACAAATAATGGAAGTGTAATAGAGAATAACACATAATTTTCCTAAACTTCATTGCACTTTGTTCTGAATTAGATGGTGAGGTCTTCAATGAGTAGGAAGGAGGTGTGTGGCACTAATTCAGGAGGAATGCAGGTGGCAGTAGCTCTTTCAGGTAAAGGTCATGTGATACAAAGTGGAATGTACACATACACACACACATAGACACACACACACACACACACACACACACACACACACACACACACACACACACACACACACACACACACACATATGCATGCACACACACACACACACACACACACACACACACACACACACACACACACACACACACACACACACACACACACACACATGCAATTTGGTGGATAAATGTCAAATGGGTCAACAAAGGCTATTCAATCACATATACAAACTATACTGCAAAAACATGTAACATCAGTGACCATCTTTCCAAACACATAATCCACTATACCAGTAATATAAATTTACTGTTGTGCCATATTATTTACTGCAGATGTTTCCGTCACCCAAGGTAGTATATACACTATGGGATGAACACTCTCAAATACCTGGGAATAGTAAACTTCAGTTTATTTAAGCATAAAATGATTGGTAGTCCAATTATGACCATCAACTCTTGGGTGTAAGGCTTTAGTAGGCATTTTAAGTAAAGTGTGCATTGTGGTGTAGTCAATGCAAGCATGTGGTGGTTGCATAACAATGCATTAGTGGACAGTTATGGACTTTATACTCTTGAATATGTTTATATACAAAATGCAGTAAGAGATGTTTACACTCTTTATTTCAGGCCCTTAAAAACAGGAGATTGGGAATCCCTAGTCTCAGGAAGCAGTGCATAGATTGCAACCTGAAATACTGCATGACTGAATACTTTTCAGTGCATGGACAACAGTGAACTGCTACTTTGTTAACAGTTACGCAAGAAAAAGGCACAGCCTCTTATTTCTTCTGTGGACCAAGGTAAGGCATAGACATATTTTGTAAGATTTCCTATAAGATTTCTTATAACATTCATTCACATAAGCAGAACTGTTTGCACTGAGCATACATGTTTAATTGAAAAAGCAACATTTGCTACATCGAATGAAAAAGGCATGCTGCAGGGACAGATTTATGGTGCTGTAATGTAAACAGTAGGAGGATCATTAGAAATAACATTGTGTAGTGGTGACATGGTCCAGAATATGGGAACAGTTCTAGGAAGCTATTCATAAACTTAACCATACACACTCTGTAATCTTAAAAGAACAAAAAAGGCACCTAGGTAATGAACGCTTTAGTCATACTCTAAATCTTCATGGTCAAAGCTGCAATTGCAATTCCCTTTTGATAATTTTAGCCTTATGTATACTAGTATGCATTTATCATAGGATAAGAGAATGATGAAGGATAGGAAAAATATATATCTGAGCAACTGTGTACATATTATTGTTTATTATCATCTTAGGTATGTTAATAAACATTTACCATTATGCTAGCGCAGCTCATTGCCAGAGAAGGATAAACTCCTGAACAATCTTGAATATTGCCCTTCCTGGAGCTGTAGAAGTTCGCAAAGGCAGGACAAAAATGAAGGGGCTGTGCAGATTGCTTAGTGGGGACAGGCAAAGCTAACAGAGGTAACGACTTTCTGAAGGTAGGGACTATCTTTGGGTTTATATCAATTGGGAAAGTGAGTGACAAGCCAAAGCCATGCCCTGTTGCATGATCTGCCTAAAAGCACTAACTGGACATGCATGGAGAGTAGGGTCAAGTGAAGAAAAATCACTGATCTCCACTATAAATGAGCCAAGTGAGCATCCATAGTGTAGGCGTCATTCTTAGGCCAGGGTTGAGAGCAAAAAGTGTAGAGAACAAAATGTGGACTATTTTGCATTTATCAAAACATACATGTGAGCCCCCCCATGTGATCATGTAATCACGTATATAAAATGACCCTACATGCACCACAATTATGCTATTAAAAAAAAAAAAGAAACTTCACACTGCATACACTCAATCTCTAAAATAACACACACACACACACACATATATATATATATATATATATATTGTGTATTTATAGATATATATATATATATATATATATATATATATATATATATATATCTATATATATATATGTATATATCTATATATATATCTATATATATATATCTATATATATATCTATATCTATATATATATATATATATATATATATATATATATATATATATATATATATATATATATATATATATATATATATATATATATACATACTGCGGTGGTGGTGCTGCTGTAGTGTTGTCGCCTCACAGTAAGACATTGTCCTGTTCGATTCTCAGCTAGAGTGTCTTCTGTGTGGAGACATGCGTGAATGGGCATTCCTTCGTTGAAGATTGTGCGTCAGGGCCGGCAACTTGGCACGTAAAAATCTACTGCCAATCATTAGCGGACCGGAGTTCCGCTGTGGCGACCCCTAACCGGGAAAAGCCAAAAGACACACACAAAAAAAAAAAATATATAAGATATGCTAATATCATATAAAGACAACGACACATAGCCAATCAAAAAACAGCACTACAGAATTCCAAGAAAACTATAAAACTGGACCTGGAAATAACAAAATAATAATGTTTCCTCCTTGGGCCTCCAGTGAAAATAGGTTCTGTCCTTGTTGGACTTTCCCAATCAACAGATGTTAACTAAATAAATAAATACCTCTCAGGCAAGTACCTAAAAACAAAACCATACCACAAGATAATTGCTTAACTCATATCACACTGCTTCAACAAGCATAAAAAGATATCTAAATCCCGGAAACAAAAACAGAACATTACATCAGAAATGCTTTGATACACCACCATGTATTAATACAAACATGTTTAACCACATTGCCTGTATTCAATATTCATATTATTTATTTATTTACTTCATCCCACTGAAGCAAATAGGAAAGATTAATTCAAACTAAAACAATAAGAAAAAAACATAGAAAACAATAAGAGCTTGTTACGCAAGCTTCATTTTATGACATGGGCTTTTTACTATTAGTATTCTGTTTTTGTCTCTTTGGAGCAGCATACATGGCCACCCCACAGTCAGACTTCCAGAAATTGTTCAATGTCTTGGGCCTCAGTAATATGGGTATTATTTATTAGAACATACTATGTTTATGAGGATGAAAGATGAAACCTTTGGATTCTGGCAAGTGTTTATAAATGCATGCACACATCAAGAAGCTATTTAATTTTTTTCGGTCTGCCTATTTAACACCATAACACAATGTCTCATGGTCAGTGAAAGGGATAATAGTGCTATATTTAGTCCATTTCACAAAAGTTCAACTTCTAAACTGCAGCTGAGTCTGCAGACTTCCGTAATGTAAACAGTAGTGCACTTTTTATAAGCAAGTTACTGCAAGCTGCTAACTGTTACAACAGCTCTTCTACGTTATCATCGGCATATACATTGTGGTCACCTAAGTAGTTCATGCAGTGCACCCAAAAGGCAATGGCACCATTTCAGAGTAATGGAGAGAAATCTGAAGAGTTTAACTCACTATACATAGAGCATCCTGACACATTACACAATAAATGGCTTCCTGTACTACAAAGCTATGCTAAATATGTAATCTATGAAAATGCAGCTGTTATTTTTGCGAGTATTTTTACCCCATGGATACTAGCGCTAGGCTGTCAGTAGTTCTGTGCTTTGTGCTTCAGCACAATGGGCGATGCCAGCAGTCACTCAGTGTTTACTGCCAGTGTTAAATACCACATACACTCTGAGTAATAGATCACTGCGGCTATGTGCTAGTCTACTGACATTATTCTCCCTGATAGCATCACTGACCACTCAAAGAATGGACAATGAAGCTAGTGCTGTATTACTCTTGCTGACTGAACAAAGGAACATGAGGTATAGAAGGTATATGAAGTTCTTAAGAGCTAAAATGCAATGTAAACCAAGAGTAAAAATGAGAAGGTAAAGATCATGGCCTAGCTTTTCTGTTCAGTATGCATAAAAGAAGATGTGGATGTGCAAAACCTTAAAATAACAATCCACCTTATGTGGGCCAGGTGTCAGCAAGCCAGATAAGAAATGACTGTCAGCTAAAGTTTTTACCTGAAGTTGGACATCACCATATGGTTCAATTGGTTAACCAGAAGATGCTGAATGAGATGTGGATAGAAATTGTCATTTTTTTATCAGACTTATGCAACAAATAATGGAATTATAGTGTACCGCCATAGAAACAGTGGAAGTCAATTGCATATCTGCCTAATAACAGCAAAAGTAATACACTATGATGGAGATGCAAATGAAGTCTACTAGAGCTTTACTGAAACATGCAAAACTATTTTTAAAAGGATTTCTGCACATCTTAGCCAGCTTTGCATTAATTCTCAGTGATGTGTAAGCTTATAAGTCAAATACACTGCAGAGTGCAAAGACTTACAGTAAACAGAATTAACAGTAAAGAAACGTTTGTGTGAACTATTATTGTGCCTTATTCAAGTGTAAACCCTTTTCATTCCTTAGATCGGTGACACTTTATGTTGTTTGGAAGGAAATTATGTCTGTTTACTGAAGGTACAAAGATCTAAAAAACTCCTAATACAAAAAGTGGGGTGGACAGAATAAGAAGGTCCTCTACATCATTACATCAATGGATAACTATGTTGCAATGTAGATTTATAGAAATAAAGGGCATGGTGGTAAAAATTAATTACAAAGGCCTAAGGGAACACTATGCAGGTGGAGAGGAGATACTGGGCTCAATAAAATGGAAAGCAACTATGGTATAATTACATAGATGATATAAAAGTAAAAGATATAATAAGGCATTAAGGATAAGTGAGTGAGAAATGGATAATATAATATACTTAGAAAGAGATGTTATTAATACAAAGCAGGAAGCTAATGTTTTTCTGCAGAAAGAATTAATAAAGCAACATCTGGGTAATGCCTATAGCCGCAAATACTGTTTTACTGCACAGTCATTGACATAACAGAGACTATAGACAAAAAAAAAAAAAAATCACAACGTCTTCATGGGAATATTCTCGCAATAGACAAAGTAAATGTGTGTACTATCCAAGAAATAAGGAAGAGAAGATATGACAGAAATAAATCAAGGAAACAGATTAGCTTATCAATGCCACTTTCAACTAAAATAACACTTCACCAAAAGCATAGATGCATGGAAAGTGGGGTTTCTGTGACAGAAGTCAAAATCCACACCACCTCCCGAGGCAGCCCTGTATCCTTTCCTATACATAAGCATGACAATGATATTGCAAAGAAAATAACTCGATATCTTTGTGTTCATCAAGCTTAACATAACAAAACAGTCTTCAGTCGATTTCTACTATGTAGGAACCATAAAAGACTCAACAAAGTTCAAAAAGGAAGCATCTTCTTTCTAGAAGTGGAAACTATCCAGAAAGAGGAGACACAAGTAGACGATGGAGGGAGGAAAACTCCAGAGTGATTTGAAAAAAGCATTTTTCATATATAAAGTTATAGTTTTATAAAATAGATTTCCTAGGGAAATTGTAGAATTAGAAGAGTATTGAAGGTCAGTATCCATGACTTGTAATGAATGTTGTTAAACAAGGAATTGCAATTTATCTATCAGGAATGTAAATGGGCATGTTAGATGGACCAAACATTTGTTATCTATTATAAATTAATGTTTTTCTTGATTTCTAAATTCACCACAGGGAAATAAATTATCTTTCTAGTTTGCTAAATTTCTCAATACTATATATACATCGGTTCTTTGACACTGGTATAGTGAACTACTGTTATCAACATCAGTTACCACATGCAGTTATTTTTCTAGCTTTTGCATTGTAAACTGAATCACTGGCATTTCAATGCCAATGAAAGCACTACAATGGAGTCAGTACCATGGACAATATTAATAGTGATCACAAGGGGCAGCAATGTAAATACTTCTTTTCCAAGGTCATTATTTTAAAAACCTAGCCAAGCTAAAGTTCTCACTGTGTGATACAAATTAACACCAACAAAGCTGGAAAAGTCACAAAGGAAATACCCAAATACCTGCTCCGAAAGCAATAAAGGTAGTCAATGCACAAAAAAGATGGTAATCAGCCGAAGTAATTCCAATGCAGCAAAACTGATTTATTAATCCAAAAGCTTGCATCCAAAACATACGACAAACGACAGCACAAACAACAAAGGACTGAGCGCTTCCATCTCCCTTCAGAGACTTCTTCAGAGACAATTAAATTGGCCAAAATACATTTCTTATATACTAAAAACCACTAGTGGGCTGGCAAATAACATAATTGAATAATTAATTAATTGATTCAAATTCCTTTTAAGGTGTGTATCACAGTTTAGCAGTGGTTGTAAGTCAAAGATTTAGCTGTTGTTTAAAACAACTTTCAACCACAAGTTATTTATTTGAGCCAAACCCTTCTGCAGGATGTCTAAGTCATTTGGGGATTCAGAGAATGCTCCTAACTTGCAGTCATCTGTAAAGTTAGTCAGGCGGGCCCTTTGGTATTTGCTTTTACTTCAGAAAAGTAGATGCCAAACAAGAGAAGTCCCAGCACAGAGCCCTGGGGGACTTCACTGGTGACTCTTCTCTTTGTGGTGATGTTGTCGGCTTTTCCCGGTTAGGGATCGCCATAGTGGAACTCCGGTCCACTAATGATTGGCAGTAGATTTTCATGGTGCCAAGTTGCCAGCTCAATGCCCAACCTTCAATGAAGGCACGCCCATTCACGCATGTCTTTCAGAACGCCACTCGACCCGTGGGGTGGACATGCAGACTCCACACAGAAGGCACTCCCCGCACACTAGCTAAGAATTGAACAGGAGAACCTCTTGCTGTGAGGCAACAACTACCGCTGCACCATCTTTGTGGTGATAACTTCCCCTGTTTTGATTATCAGCATTCTGTTAGCCAGCTCACAATCCAGTGGATGACATATATGTTTATTCCTAGTTTATTTAGCTTTTCTACTATGCTTGATTGGGGAATTGTGTCAAAAGCTTTGGCTAGCTTGAGGTATACAGTATGTACCATTTTGCCTTCATCCATTGCTTTGGTGACCTTTCCAAAAAAAAAATCCACCAGGCTGAGTAAGCATGACTTTTGCCTTTGATGAATCCAAACTGAGACAGCTTTAAGTTTGGAGGTTCCCTAAGCCCTGATTGATTCATTTCATGATAAGTCTTTCTATAGATTTGCATATGAGGCTGGTCATATTTATGGGTCTGTGGAAGGTCCTTCCTTATGCAGAGGAATGATTGCAGCTGTTCTCCATTCACTTGATACGAAGCCTGTATGGAGGCAGAGATTGAACAGTGTTGCTAGTGGTGCGGCTAAATAGTGATTCATTCTATTTAAGATGCATCCAGGGATATTGTCAAGAAGACTGCTTTATGGTCAGACCTAACAAGTGATGAAGATATGCAAGTGATGGTACAAGATGCTCTCATATTAGTAAGGGCAAGACCCAAGATTTTATTCCACTTGGTGGGTACTCTGACTAATTGTTCCAGGGCATTTGTATTGACAAAGTCCAGGAATCTCTGTGCTTGTTTGTTTTATTATTTTATTTGTCATGTTTATTACCCTGGTTAAAGTTAATCATTCAACAGCAAAACTACACTGGAAGATATTTCGGCTCAATGGAGAGAAACAGAATTGCGTTCATCTCTCCATCCGACTGTATTGATGTTTGTCTTCCAGCTGTAAATATTTTACTGGTCAAAAGCAATAATAGCATTCATGATGTTTTTTTCATATGGTTTTTAGCTCCATGCCTGCTGTCCATCAGGTCTCCACCTATGGGTCTACAGGCCAATTATTCCCAGCACTGGGTATCTTGAGGATGGAGTTGAAGGTGACTGGAGAGGTTAACCATGGCAGTTGTTTCTCTCCTGCCTGTCATCACAACATCGAGGACATTTTTATTGAAGCTCTAAACCCTCCTCTGGGACTGATATTACCATGGGCGCCCTCCCAGTGGATGCATGTGCTTCCAGCCCACACACAGCTCAGGGCTAATATCACTGGCTTGTGATAGCTAAGTCCACATCTCTATCCATGGCCATTTCTGGTGCAATGCAAGTGACTTCTTTTATAGTTGAGATTGGTTGATCACAACTAAGTTTCCCTCAAGACTAGGTGAGCTAGGAAAGTATTCAGTGTTCTGCAGCTTCGCTATTTCCAGCGTTCGCTCTACTAGTTCGATATTATAACATTTAAAGTTGTAAGACTTCGATGTTATAATATAGACCCCACAGAAATAGGCTAACATCAACATAATTTAAATATTGGAAATAAAACTGCATCCTTAGAAATGGAAAATTTGTTTGACATGTCTTGTATCGCCTTATGCCACCAAAACAAATCAATGAGGTCCTTTAAGATAATAACAGTTTTTATCATAGCTCTACAGAAAACAGCAGCACATGTAAAGTGTTGTACCCTAATTATAGGTTGCACAAGGGGAGCTGTGATGCTGTAAGCATGTTGGTACGTAATGGAGATTTTGGTTCTGTACAGTTTAGTTAGAGTATGTGTGCATGTCTGTGTGTGTGTGTGTGTGTGTGTGTGTGTGTGTGTGTGTGTGTGTGTGTGTGTGTGTGTGTGTCTGTGTGTTTATGTGTTCATATACATACTTGTGGGTGCATGATTGTTTGGGAGGGTTTCACACATGCAATTGTCAGTTTGTGTGATTCATTTCATACTGTTTATTCAACTCTCAGCTTTGGAAAAGGGGCATTCCTTACTACTGAGGAATAGAACAGGAAACACAGATCCCCTTAATTAGCTAGATAGGCTTGACCTTTGAAGGCCATACCATTGTGGGGATTTAATTATTTCAAGGAAGATGTATGAGAGGCAGATGTGGAAATATTACTGGCAAATGGGGTAAATTTAGATTATACAGTGGAAGGGGGTGATGGTAGCTAAGACTGCAAACTATGATACAAATTCATTTTTTAGCAGCATGCACTAAGAAGTAAACAAATGTAGTCTTGCAGTTGTAAGTTTGTCTTCTGCACAATGGTCTCACAGAGTCTGCTGTTCAAATAGTAGTATCTATTACAGTAGAAAATATCTTCTTTAGGACAATAGCATAGCTATTGGAAAATATATGCTCAAATCAAGAGCATAAGTGATGATGGAATATTAACATCAGGCTTGATATTTTACAGCTCAGTTAGGAAAGTGTTAACTTAGTTGTCCTGGGGTAATGCAAACACCAGAAGACAGGCCATTAACAGGAAGATCTCTGCCTTTAGTAGTACATGCTGGTTGTGAAAGACAGTTTACAGTCCAAATGTAGTTCAAAATTGTATTTATTTTGGCAGAGACTGTTGCAGGGAAATTCTTTTTTCTCCAAGGTGTAATAATCAGAGAGTTAATCTCATTAGTATAGGTTGTACAGATGTCACTATCCCTTCACTGAGGGTGTTGGGGCTATTTACCCATGAAAATAGACATTTTGAATTCTAGTGCAAATGTCTTGCATTCAGAATCTGAAAAGCTATCTTTTACATCTGTGACAAGGAAACCATAGCTGTCGTTTGGCCTAATGTAGGGAGACCTGGGCTTGATTTTCCAAATGCGAGAGAAATATCTGTAGAGGTATTAAGCTACTGTCAGTTGCAGGGACCATTATTTCAGGAGTGATGACCAGGCTTCAGAAAACTTGGTTTTAAAAAAAACTACATTTAACCAAATAATAAGACATCCTGAGAAATGGTAGAATCTGTCTTTTAAATGTAGGCCAAAGCGGCTAAAAACTCAACAAAAGGAAAACAGTAATGACATAGGGTAAATCTGTAAAGGCAAAGCTGAACATTGAGCTTAACTGTGATCCGTCATGCCAGGGCTGTCACAGTACACTGTAAAGTTGGAATGCTGAATGGGCTAGAACATTTAAATATGAACAATAATTCACAATGCTGACAGGTAGTGACATACAGCAGTGACAAGTGAGGGATAGATAGATTTGACTGTATTTTTAATGTCACATGAATTCTGGTAGAGTAGCATGGGAATATTGCATAATAACTAGGTATATAACACCTATGATTCAAGGTGAATTCTTGGTTACTGTAACTTTATTATACGAGTACATTGCATTCCAATACATTTTCCCTTAAGAAAAAGGTATGCTTTTTACAGGCTATAACAGATCTGAATTTTAAAAGAATAGCCTTTTCAGTACATAAGAAAAAAAAAAAAACAGAGCACAAAGTAATATAAAAACAAAGAGCAGAACAGTCATGGATGAGAGGGAGAAAAAAACAGATAAATTCCACAGTGACAGCCTAAGAGGTCAAAAACAAGACTACGCTGGTAGGTCCAGTGCGCAGCAAACAGATGGTGACCACTCTCCGGCTGGCTGCCATAGCTGATGCATCCCTGAGGGTGTTCTGCAAAGCAATTCGTTCAGGAAGGGGGAGATCTCATCTTCTGCATGACCTTCATATCTTTGGAGTCTCATCTGAATCATTTGAATGAGCTGTTTCTTTTCTAGGCATTTTCTTTTTTCTCACTTGCAGCCATCTCAAAAAAAAGAAAAAAAAAAAATATATATATATATATATATATATATATATATAAAATTTACACATTCAGAATCTGCAAACTATTGCTGTCAGTATGAAGCTAAACCCCCACACTCACATAAACTCTTGCAGATTGTGATGTTATTTCTAAATTAATAGAAAATGCATTAAAGGCCAATTCCTTCAAAATGTTTCTCATGTTATAAAAATCTGTATGAAAGAATGGGGTCAGGGTGTTAAAATATAGGCCATCAAGGGCACTGAAAGAAAGAAGATAAACTACAGAGAGTTATTCAGATTAATAACATATGTAGAAGACAGAACATACAGAGAAATGCACGGACGTTTTTGTGTGTTAGTGACTTAGGGAGTAGGTAGTTAGGAAGGACGTGTTGAACTTGCAGCATCCTGAAAAAATACCTAGCCTCGGCAGTACTTGGTTATTTGATGGTATGCAGCAACATAATAATTAGTGGCTTTTGGTACACATGGGATGAGCCACAGAGAAGGAAGCACAGATTTACTGCAGAGAAACAAACTTAAAACTGGATAAAAACAGATATTTGAAAGATACATTTTTTAAATGTCTGTTTTCACTGTTCATTTATTTCAGAGGGCTTTCTGTTGTTATTCTCATGTGCATTTGATTTACCAGTAAGCTTTATTGTCTGTCTGTAAATTATTTGACGTGACCGAGCTCTACACAATATTACTTAATTTAATTTTAGATCAGAGACAGATCTGACTGCTTCACCATACTGACATGGATGTGTCAAGTGGAGTCCAGTCTGAAATGTTATGGGAGCTCCATTCCTTTTGAAGAAATATTGAACAATGTTCACTTGCTTTCCTTCCCTCCCATGACAGACCACATAATTTACTGACAGCAGTGCAAAAGGAAGCAGGCTATGTCTATAATATCCCAGTCACACTTACCACCATTTCTCCCTTTTGATTGTCTCTAAATGCACTATTTCATATTCACACCCAATGGAAATCCCACACTGCAGCATTTTGTACTTCCTGCTAAGAAGACAATATTGTGTGGAAATCACACTTCTCTACTGTCTCATGGCTACCCAGACATTCTATATTTTCCAAACTTCTTCCACTATATAACAAGCCACTATGCCAGTGGTAACCCAAGAGCAACAGTTTTTCTGGCATTAGCTTACCTTAAGCAGGAAACATTCCACCAAAATTCCTCTGTAAGACTTAGCAAGACTGGGTTCTGTATAGCCCCTTGTCGTGAGTTACTGTTAAATGCAGTTTATGAAAATATGGTTAGAACTGCATTCCTTCTCTACAGTGTCATCAGTTCTTCCTATCTCCACATCCCCACACATACAGACTATCTAGTTCTGTATGTGCAGTAATGAGGTATACTATGATACCCTCCCAAACAAGGGTAGATGTTTTGCAGGTAAGCTATTAAATGTAGGTTACATTATGAAACTGGCTGACTGAGTTCACAAGAAAATGTATCTTGCTGAAAAGACAATGAACATGAACAGGGAACAGCTGAGATGTGTCATTTAGAACAAAATAATTGTGAGCACATCTGACATCACTGACAGAAGTATAATGACTGTGCAATGGTTACAACCTGCATAGCTCAGCTGTAGATGAGATGCTATGATATAATTTGGGCAGAGAAAACAGAACGTGCTTTCTTGTCACCATGACAGGTGGAGATAGTTCGGCATAAAAAGAAATTATGACTCAGTCAAACAGAAGGCATTAGAGTCACAGCAGAGAAGATTTAGAAGATCTGGGCAACTCAGTAAATTACTAGAAAGGAAAGTATAGTAACTGTCACCTGTGTAAAGGTGCACCATGACAGATGGAAGAGATCAACGGCCAGTTATTTTTCCAGTCTTTGTCCAGTACACATACCATGCTCAGGGAAAAGAAATATGTATCATACAAACTTGCACATCATCCATTTAAAAAAGTAACAATTTTCTGCCCATTGATTCTGAATATGAATAGCTCTTCCTTCTGGCAGAATTGAACCTTATTACATGAGCATTGAAGGCTACAGGATATCTTCCCTGTTGTGCAATAAATTTGGTAAGCTGAAACCATCAGATGCCAGCCAGTCTAGCATCCTCCATAAACATAAACACTTGACATGAAAAAGAATGTTACTTTGTTGAAAAGTCTGGTCTCCTTGTTACATGCACAGATTTCATTTAACCCAGGCCCTTCATCTCAGAGCCAAAAGACAAATTACGGTTGTAGAGAAACAATGTTAATTGTTGCAAACTTGAAGAAACACATCCCTTTGTATTTAATCCATCATTCATACCATCTCTAGGATAAGTAAACGCTCTACGATTTATCCATGGGGTAATGGTGAAGGAGCAACATTATATAACATATACTGACAAATTCAATCAGAATAGAAATAATTATTTCATAAGTTTATTTCCTTAATTAAAATGCCTATAGCCCATATCACTGTTAATAAATACTCTATAATTTTCACAGTTCAAAGGATATTTGGTATAAATGGAAGGATTAATCTAAATACCACTTTCTGTTAAATCACACACACACACACACACACACACACTCACACACATGCACTTTACCCATGCTTCACCAATATTCTAACAGGGTTCTTTTTTAAACACTTGATCCTGTTGCTTAATGCACTCTCTCATAAGGACTTTTCCCACTTACACTCCAAGCCGCAGGCAGTAAAAAGCCCCTAAAGGATACTGGAGAAACTGTAGCATGTCTTCAAGCTACTTACAGATTCCTTACTACTGAGAAACAATACTTAGAATAAATATGAACTAGCTCACGGCAACTCACATCAATACTTATAATACTTTCCATCAAAGAAACTACAAATGAACGTGCTTGAAAAACACATTGATGTGATTTTTTTCTTCTGTTTAACCGCAGCTTGTAAAAATAATTTCACAGAATGAGTCATTGCTTATATCATTTTTTACCATCTATTTGATTTTATCTTCAAAAAACAATTTCACAGAATCAGTCATATTTTTATATGTCACAACATGGGCATTTGTGAATACAATATTAAATAGATCCCACTGTCCTTATGAAACCAAAAAAAGTTGTTAAAGGGGCAATTTATACTATAAAAATAGTAGTTTGTTTAACACAACAGTGTTGTTTACAGGGCGGACATTTTTCATCCATTCTGAATTCATCCCCAACCATATTTTACTAAATCAGCCTTAAAAACATTATTTACATACATTTTCACAAGAAAGTACTTGTTTTCTGCCATAATTCCTTATTGTCTTTTTTCTTATCTAATATACACAAACTTGGGTATATACTTCCAGACAATAGAACGTTCTGAATGAAGCAATGCCAGGGCAAGTGCAAATAAATTTTTTCAAATTTTGTAAAAACATATTAGTAACACAAGCACTTCTTGTAGCTATCCACATAACATATGTTATCCCTCAGGCTGCAACAGTGATTCCTCAAAAATATAAATGATCATATCCAATGACTGCACTTCAGCAACTAGGATTTACTGTCATTTAAAATATAGTTTGCTTTCCCAACATAATATACATTTGTATCATGCAGCTAAATAATTTAATAGCAGGCTTATAAGTGTACGATTTTTTCTGGCAAGCAGTGCATACATAGAAGGACCCACAAGCTTTGGTTTTCGCATCTACACATGTGTATAGTCCAATTTGCTTTTCACTTTTGGAGTACAGACCTGGTTGCTGGAAATGTGAAAACCTACCATTAGATGAAGTCTATATGGTAAAATATGTGGTATGCAGGAAAGTTAGTTCACATATTTTCCAAAACCTAATACACCTACACACACACACACACACACACACACACACACACACACACACACACCCGCACGCACGCACGCATGCACACACACACACACACACACACACACACACACACACACACACACACACACACACACACACACACACGTGTGTGTACGTGTTTGAGGTAGGACAAACTAAAGAACATATGGAAAAATACCTACTCTAACCAATTTTATGTGCACATAAATAGGACTATCATTACAAACTTTCTTTGGCTACAATCTTAAGCATCGATCCCACTACACAGTGCATTATTGGCATACCTGTAAAAGAGATTGGTCACACATTGAATGATCTCAGGCTGCTTCATGGCTAAATGCAAATTCTAATGTAAATTTTTATTCCTTCTCCATTTTGCATCCTTCCAGTTGTCTTTGTTATGTTTCCATCAAGGTTTCCTTGAAATATATATTTCAGTTTTTCTTAAATGTTTATTTCCCTTCAGTCAGATTGAACCCTAGTTGAGATCTGACGCTCTCAGTATTCAAAGATCTGTTATATAAATGCCCCTTTGGCAAACAGAGTACCATGAAAACAGACACCAAAAGTGCTTAATATGATAGGATGCTTTCCATGGTACTCAGGACTGCTCTTTTTAAGCCAGTTAACAATGCCATACAGAGACATCAAAGAAATCTTATCAGATGTTTGACCCAACTGTGCAAGTCTAGCAAAGGCAGAAAATAAACTCTTAAGTTGAAGATTAAAACATAAACTATGAAAACTGTTGTTACATTTTTAATGGTTTTTTTTCCAATGGATAAGCCCCACACCCCCTTCATCACTGACAATGGGGCTGTGCCCCCCCCCCCCACCCCTGCTAAGTAAACATACGTCTTGGGTCACTGCACTTCACAGCAGGAGGAATATTTACAGGAAGATAATGACTGCAGTTCCTGAAATAAGACTGGCAACCTGATGAAAGGATATATTGAATTTTCAAAGTTATTTTGTTAGGAGACAAGTGGTATGTAATACTTACTATACATACTAAGTAATAAATGTATAACATGTGAGAAATACCTGAGGCTATGTTTATCTTAAAATTTCCAACAATGATATATTTTGGGTAAAATAATGAGATTCTATGGAGAGCATTCCTTCAAGTCAATTATTTTATGAGAGTTGGCGGAATCTTTAAATAATGCTGGTTTATTGTAAGTGTAACCTTTGTAGACTTTGTTTAATTTGATGGACTAGTTCAATAAAGCCTTTTTATGGAACACCTTTGCTTGTTTGTTTGCTTTTTTCGTAGTGTTTCTTTTCCTAAAATCATTCATAACAAATGTGAGGGTTGTAAATACAGTAAGAAGCTTCACAGTTCAGCGCACATGCCTTGGCTGAAATGTGTTAAGAACAAGCTGAAGGACAAAATGTAAGACTGAATGTCCTTCACCACTGAGACTCCTGGCCAGGTTATACAGCCTCATCATGGCAGATCTGAGAGAGTAATACCAACCAGTATCTATCCTTATTCTGCCAGCTCATGCTTCTCCATTGGCCATACTGGGTTCTCTTCCATCTCTCCAGCAAACTCCTGTCATCCAAGAAATGAACTGTTGTTGACTGGTAGTTGCCATACAAACTTCTTTCTCTTGAAATGGGTGTCAGAATTCATTCCTACTCATACAGATAACAATACACGGATACTGGTGCCAGTAAGTGACTGAACTTAACTGCCATCAGATCAGAAGCTGTTACTTCTACCACTGCTGGCCCTAGTGGTGTCAGATTACAGCACATTAGCCCCCATAAACATTGGTCTACCTGACATAAGGCTAACTGACAACAGCAGAACAAATGTTTGTGAGATAGGTGTCTGTCAAGCCAGCACCTATGTTCTTCTAAAAACCCTGTTTCTCTTTGGGGACAGTATCATCCACTTTTGGAGTACTTCAAAGGAGAAGTGTTGAGCCAGACCACTCATTGCAGACTATGGTCTTCTTGATATATGTGGTCCCTTTCTAGCTAACAAAAGCCCCACTACCTAAGTTAGTGATGCCCCTCACTGACATTTTTTCTGACCCATTTGGTTCTTCTCTCTCCTTCTTCACTCTTTGACCAAATGGCCACTTAAAAAGGACATTGAAATCCTTCTCAACAGTATAACCAGCAAGTAAATAGCAGGGAAACAACTAACAGTAAATAAAGCATCTCCAGCCCCTCCCCATGACAATGACCGAATTATAGAATACAAAGATGGTAAAGTAGTGGCCAAGCCTCTACTTTTCCCAGTGAATGATCCAAAAATTGTCTAGGTCCTAAAACTTAGGAAGCAGCTAGAAGAATAGCCAACCAGTACTCTAGTATTTCCCAAGAAAATACTCCAAATGTCCTGCAGGATAAGAGCTTCTGGTGGATATATTCAGGACACAAGTCATTACATTTGGAAACACCTTGATACTGTGACCCCTGACCTATTACTTCAGACCAGATATTTAATCACTGTATAGAATATCTGCTGTGAGCAGAGTCCCCCAGGCCTGATATCACTATCCTGGCAATGGCCTTCAAGAAATAATTTTATTCTTACCCCAGCTGTTGCCCCACAGTTTGGAAATCGTGCTATCTTGATAGACTGGGAAAACATGTGTTTGCATGCTTCACAACAGCCATAAGGCAACGCTGTTTAATACAAATGTTCTACTTTCAGTGATGCTTTCAAGGTAAAGCACAGCATTTCACAGCATAAATGCCTGACGGTATATTTAAGTGGTTTTAGTTCTAAGATTGAATGGCTAGGTATAGCCACTGACACCTAAACATTTTCAGAAAAATGCTTTCTGCAGTATGAGAAGTGTGAAAAGAATCACATCACTAAATGGGATTGCTGTAGTATATTATTATCTTCTCAGATATTAAAGGAACTTTTTACGTGATGTCTGATCACATCCAAACTGAATGACATCCTAGATTTTAACAAGCTCAGTCATGTAGGACTGTAAGAGTTAAAGAATAAACAAATGAAGACCAACACCTCCACAGCTACTAACATAACTAACTTAGTGATCTGAGTGGTATATGATTCAGTACATGGTGTTCCAGGGCAGTAGTGTCTTGGAGAGCCATACACCAACACAGATGGGTCATCTTAACCCTTATGTTAAAGAAGTCAAGGCATTCTTTATAGGCCACATTTTCAAGGGCCCCTCACTGTTTGGATGTGGAATCGATGACTTTGTAAAACTGCATAAGTACAAGAGACAAACACTTTCTACTTGAGGTGTGTAATTTCACCTGACACACAAAGCTTTTTCAAAAGGAAGTGAAGAGGTCCATTGAGAGCATGGCTTCCCTCCAACCCATAGCCTCAGCAGCAGGATTCTCATGGGTCTTCATAATTATCTTTTGCTAAATTCCCACAATGTCACTGCATGAGAGACTGAGGGTGTTAGTACTTCCAGGGAAGCTTCAGACAGCTCTTAGGTAGTCATCAGCAGACCTGTCTTCCTTTCTAGCCATCCACAGATACAGATGGTCAGAGGAAGATAGTTCCATCAGCTTAGTCCAATATCACGACTATTGCATGGATAAGGAATGTGACTACAAATCACACCACAGCAGTCCTCCACTGCAAAACAGTGTGGGATGAAAGATCATACAGAAAAATGAATAAATAAAGAAAATGTGATTTTATGAGTCCACTGAATTGTTCTTTCATTCAGTCTGGCTTGCAGTATTGCAGTCCATGGAAATGGTCTTCACAACCTGCCCCCATATCCCAATAATGAAAGGATGCCTGATACAGTCAACAACTGTGCTCCACAGGTAGTTACTGGCTGAACTACAAAGATGTGTGCTTCATGGTGCATGTGCTTCAGTCCACTGCTTGCCTCTGACATTCGGGCTGAGCAGACTTCTCTTTCAGATGCTGGACCATTCCAAAACAGTTGCGCTCAGAGTAAATCTGCCCTGATTCCAGAAGACTTGATCTCAGTGTAAGTGACCTACTTCTATGTGAGGTCTGTCTATAAACAGGCCGGACTCCAAAACAGATTCTCTCAACCTGGTCTCAGAGTAAATTGTCACTTATACTGAGAGCATGTCTTTCAGAATCGGGCCAGCTGTCTGTTTTATGGCTTTATGAATTAGGGATCAGCAGGCTTGTTACAAATGATATCAAGAAATGGCTGAATGCTATGCTATACTGGTAACATATTTTTTTTCTAATCAAATGTTCTTTTATCTTTAGCATTTCCATACATTCAAATCAATGCACTCTCAGTTTAAAAAAGATGGCATTCTTATTCCCTCAAAATTAGAAGAAATACGGTGGAGTTATAAAGACAATATTTGCTGTTCATATGTTGTCACCCACCTGAGAAGTCATGAGCACACCTCAAAATCTTGTATTCCCTAAAGCTTACCAGAGTTAATGACAACTCTGTGTTTTTGTCAGATAAAGGAATGTTTCTTTTCTTTTTCCTTGTTTATTGTGACTGTAACATTACATCAGTTTTGCCATTTGTAATTATTGCTGGTTTCATATCATGTTAGCTATATGTTTCACTCCACTAGCTATTTATCTAATTTTCCTTTGCATGTGGTTAGTCAGTAACACATTTTGTCATGCTGGAGTATAATTCATTTATCTTTAATTGCAAAGTTGAATAAATATTTTCTATTCACTAATTATGCTACTGCTGTGATAGCACATGTCTAAAACAAATTCTCGGAAAACAAACTATATGTGTAATTCATTTTAATAAAGTATTATGGATTATGACATACTGAAGCACACTTATTTTTCACATAGCAGATTAGATTACATTTTGACTATCTTTCAGTTATTGTACCATTAATTGCAGTTTGCATGCTCCATCATTTCTTTCCCGCAAATATCGCTACCAACATCTTGCCATTTTGGCATACTCAATAAATAACAGAAAGTATAGTTCAAGAGTGATTATTTAGTCATCTTCTTCAGTTTAGTTATTTCTTACTAAATCCGCAAAGGTATTGCTTGCTTGAATGAATAGTGATGACTTGGTTGGCTCACAAAAATTTTCTGTTGTAATTTGACTCTGGTCACGTATAGCAGTCAGTGAATAATTACAATATTCTGCATATAAAAAGATGCATTATGAATGCATGGCTCAGCCAATGGAAGAAATCTTTCCTGCCTAGTGAGACAGTCATAGTCTACAAATTGTTTCTTTGCCACTGCCACATTCCTGCCATCCAGAATTGTTATTGTAATATCACACTAATTGTTTGCAGCTTCTTCAGAACTGTACTGTGTCACCTGTGGAAGGATATCATTCCATGTTCAACTCTTGCGGTGAAGAATTTCCTTCATATATCACAAAACAAACTAGTCCCATCACAAACCTTGGTCATAATAAGTTATGTATGTAAAATAACATTTGTTAGGATGGCAGCCTCTAACGTGGCATCTCCCTGCCATGCACTACTTTTGCATTCCACACCCACTCCTTTTGTTCAGAATTCTGTTTACTGATTTCATGTTATATTTTCCCTTTTTATTTCTACCAAACATAGCAGGTTTAAAGCCATCAGTCCGTCTACTAATATTCCATTTTTTAATCACTAATAATTATATCTGCTTATATTTGAAGTTGTGTGACTATATCCTTCAGTTCTACTTTCCAAAATGCATGAAGTACTAAAGCCTCACTATTGTCCTGTATCCTGAAATCTTCCCTTCAATTGCTTATGAGGCAGGCCTAGTTATTGCATGCTTCAGTAGCCTTGGCCCTGGGGTTACATATACAACAGAGTACTTCGTAGTAACGGTGAAGAACATTGTGCTGGATTTCACTTCTGTGATATCTTAACCTCACGTTCTGTTCCTGTTGCCACAGTGTATACCCTCACTTATTGTGGCTCATTTTCAAGTTAACACTTACGTAGCCTCCCCACTGCCCTGACCTGCCTGGAATGCAGCACAGACTGTTATTACTGCCCTGTCTTTTCTACAGTACTCACACACTGCCTCAGTCTGCTGCAGAGATTATTGAGTAAGGTGGCTTTGGCATAATGGTTAAGGTCTTCACCTCGTAAACAAAAAGTACAGGTTTTGATTCTAACCTCAGGTTATTGGCTAGGCCTAAAATGGTCTTTCAGGGTAATTAGCCTAGTAGTAACCTATGAACCTATAAATGTAAGTAATGCTGACCTGATGACAAAGGGATGGTATGTCTGCTGAGACACTGAGGACACAAGTTCAATAATCAGAAGAGTACTGAGAGGGAGGGTAAAGAATTAAAACACATCGTACAGTTGTCTTCAACCTAAGTGTATGTCTCAGGGTATGCCTCAATACTCTTACATAGGATCATTCATTGACTACCTTTTTTCCATTTCTATCAATACCTGTCCATTCCAATCCACCAGAACCTGTTTGAGTGTATGACTTGTTAACCAAGTTAACACCAAAACGTAAAAAGGTCACACAGACAAACCAATTAGTAAAAACTACAATAAAAACCTAGCCAAGCCAGAGTTTTCACTATGTGATACTTTAAACCTCCTGTAGTAGAGGTAATGGGGATATAAGCAGATGACCCTTTAAGGGCATCAAGTGTTTTATGGTTTATGAGTCTCCATGACGTTTTACTTTTTCTTGTTAAGTCTTTGTGGGACATTCAGCCAATAAAGTTTCCAAATTATATGACTTTATTTAAGTACAGTTTTATAAACACAATAACACATGAGAGCCTGGTGGAACTGACAGAGGATGTATATGCCCATGTTGGAAGGGAGAATAACTGCTGACAAGACTAGATCTCAGGTTAATCCCTAATGGATTCCGGGACTTGCAGAAATCACAAGGCCGAAAGTCTAGGACAACTGAGAATGTGTGGATGCCTGCATCCAAGGCAGTGATATCCTCACAGGCGACACTGCGTTGTCCTCCCAGTCTATCATGTTAAATTTGATAGATAGATAGACAGATAGATAGATAGATAGATAGATAGATAGATAGATAGACAGATAGCTAGATATATATAGATAGATAGATAGATAGATAGATAGATAGATAGACAGATAGATAGCTAGATAGATAGATAGATAGATAGATAGATAGATAGATAGATAAAGATAGATAGAGATAGATACATTGTATTTACTTCTGTCCTTGTGGATGATGCCTGACCAAGTCAAGAACAGGCACTTAATAAATGTTAAATACGTATGCTCCTTCCTGCACTGCAAAGCTTGCAAACTGCTGTTGATTTCACCATGTTAATTTCTTTGTAACTTAGAGAAGGAGGGGGAGGTGTCTGGGAAAGTATTCCTTTCTTTAGTTAGAAAGAGAGATGACTGACTCCAGTTATAATAAAATGCTTTTGGCAGGTCAAGAAAGACTATGTTTAAACATATTCCAGAGCTGAGTCTAATCTAAACATATTCCAGAGCTAAGTGTTCACAGCATAATGAACATTATTTTTACTGTCCAAGTTGCTACTGTGGCTGAGGAAATCCTGAAACTAGACATAAACTTTGTCTCTTTGTTTATCTTCCTACCTGCTCAAAACACACATTTCTAAGTATGTTGTCTTGACTTAATTTGTAAAGTATTATGACAAGTATTACTGATGAATTCAGAGCTGTAGTAACTACTGAGGGATAAAACTGATCAGTCACAGCTTGAAGTTATGGGAAAGAGTAGTGGAAGCTAGGTTAAGAAGGGAGGTGATGATTAGTGATCAGCAATATGGTTTCATGCCAGGAAAGTGCACTACAGATGTGATGTTTGCTCTGAGAGTGTTGATGGAGAAATATAGAGAAGGTCAGAAGGAGTTGCATTGTGTCTTTGTGGACTTGGAGAAAGCATATGATAGGGTGCCTAGAGAGGAGTTGGAGAAGAGTTCCAGGAGTGATTTGTGACAGACGGGTACCAGTAAGAGTGAAAGGGAAGGTCTACAAGAGGGTAGTGAGACCAGCTATGTTGTAAGGGTTGGAAATGGTGGCATTGACAAAAAGGCAGGAGTCAGAGCTGGAAGTGGCAGAGTTAAAGATGTTAAGATTTGCACTGGGTGTGACAAGGATGGACAGGATTAGGAATCAGTATATTAGAAGGTCAGCTCAGGCTGGACGGTTTTGAGACAAAGTCAGAGAGGCAAGATTGCATTGGTTTGGACATGTGCTGAGGAGGGATGCTGGGTATATTGGGAAAAGGATGATAAGGATGGAGCTGCCAGGTAAGAGGAAAAGAGGAAGGCCTAAGATAAGGTTTATGGATGCAGTGAGAGAGGACATACAGGTGGTAGGTGTGACAGAGCAATATGCAGAGGACAGGAAGAAATGGAAACAGATGATCCGCTGTGCTGACCCCTAACGGGAGCAGCTGAAAGAGAAGAAGAAGAAGATTACTGATGAATTCATGACATTACTGTGCAAAACAGCATCTGAAGCAAAGGGTAAAAGGGTCACACAGACAAACCATTCACTAAAAACTGTAAGAAAAATACAACCAAGCTAGAGGTTTAAATTATCACACAGTGAAAACGCCAGCTTGGTTGGGTCTTTCTTGAAGTTTTTATTGTGTAAAAGAAAGGATTTTCAAGTTAAGTGATAAACAGCAATGAAGAGTAAGACTTGTGAATGTGAGACACAAGACTGACTGTTATGAAGAAAGATAGTTGAATACCAGAATGTAAAAACTTAGAGAGCAAGCAAACTTTTAAATGTATTCTACTACTTGATTACAAATTTAGGCTGAGTGCTGGGACAAAGAAGAAAAAGGGAGTAAGGAGAGGAGGTGACAAGTGATGTAATTTATGAGGATGTAGCCATGCTAGAGTCTTCACTGTGTGATACCCTAAACCTGCAATGGAGGTAAAGGAGGATATATGTAAGGAACTTAGAAGTTTCAGCTACATGGCTTCTGAACGTTCATGATTTTTTTTTTAATTTTTAAGTTTTATGGTTACATTCAGACCAATAAAGCCAAACATACCAGCTGTGATTTATGTGTGTTTATTCGCCTGATTGTAATGATAAAGGCTTAAAAAGTAAAAAAGTCATGAACATTCAGAAGTCATGTAGCTAAAACACTTGATGTCCTTATGAGATCATTTGTACATATCCCACAGGCCTCCGTTAGTGAAATCTCTAGCTGGTCTGAGTTTTTCTTCCAGTTTTTACTGAATTGTTTGTCTGTGTGACTTTTTACTGTTTTGTTTTGATGTTATATCTGCAAATAGAATCTGATTTTTTTTTTTTTGAACGCCATTTTTTTAAAATATTTTACAAGATAAAACACAAATATGTGGAGTCGTGTCTCACGTTATATATAGAAACAGTACTGCCCAAACACAAAGTGCATTTAGACTTGTACACTGTGTTCAAAATTATACCTAAAATGTAATTTGATATGGAAATATAGTGATTATTTAATCAAATAGTGAAACTTAACAACAGACCCAGTCTTACTGTCACTGCAAACTGTACAGCACAAAACAATACAATTTATATTGAGAAATTTCAAAGGCCATTTTCTAATACTAATCTTCAATATTATTTTTATGAAATGAATATTATTAACCACAATATGTTACATCCATTAATTTATCTTTACGACAATGTATAATAACACCCAGCTACTTTATTGCTTCTGCTACCTCATTCTGTATCCATTTTAGAGTTGCCATCCTAAGCAGATGTTATTTGACTTAATTTATTATGACCAAGGTTTGTGATGGCAAGAGTGATTATTTTTTACTCTATGGCTTTGTCACACTAAAAGCCATGCAAGTACTTGACAGTTTTGTTTATGTGAGCTAAGAGGAGAGGATAAGAATGAAATATCATATCATCTCTCAGCCCACTGTTGCAGAGGGATGAAGATATGACTGCAACCCAGGTGATCCATGTTCAGTTACACCATGGTGGAGGGGAGGAGAAAGAATGGCAAAGCTGCATCTGCTCCCCTTTCCCAGTTGAGATGGTGCAGGTGACAAGCTCTGAGAGGTGCTCGTGGAGACCCAGACTTGAGTCACAACCAGGATGGGTACATGGATAAGCTGAGATATCTGTAAATCCTATGACCTGGGGACAGATATATCTGCACATGCCACAACTCACTGCTATCCGAGCTTTCAAAAAGTAAATCAGCATGTAAAAGGGTAGGGTTATAAAACCAGCCAAGCAAAGCTGCTTCCTTTGCTGTTAGCAGTGGCAGCTCCCAGTCTCACCTGTCACCGCTCATGGAAAACACTGGCATCTCATGTCATCATCAGCACACAGACGTGATGCTGTTGATCCAGCCAGGAGGGGTTAAACAAGTGTGGGAGCATATCCAAGACCTTAGAGAGGTAGGTTAGATTTGTACAGAGCTTAGTTGAGCCATGCTACACTAGAGAGAAACACCGAACTGCAAATACAGGACAGGTTGGACTGCAAAAAATATATATATATATGTAGATATATATATATATATATATATATATATATATATATATATATATATATATATATATATGTAGATAGATATCAGGAAGAAAGGAAGAAATTAGATCATTCATATGCTGGGTGTCAGCAGGTAGGTAGCAGTTGTTATTTGGGAGAAGAAAAAATGCAGATATTTGTTTTTAAGTTATTGAGGACTTTATATAATGTGAGAGAACTGCTCTTCCTAAACATGACAAAAAATAACAAAAAAAAAAAAAAAAAAGAAACCAGGAATGTAACAAATCAAGCTTCCTATGCTCTGAGTAACAAGATGTCTGCATATTTGTCCTGTTCTTGTACATGTACTCTTTCATCATTTATATTGGTTAGACAAAACCTTAAGTGAAAAAGGATTACTGTGTACATCAGCTTGATAAGCTTACACAGATACATTCTGTAGATCTGAGACAAAAAGAAAAAAATGCTAAGCACTTAGTTGTTTACTTTCCACAGCTCTCCTTTTGTCAAGGCAATTATATTTATGGTTTTAACTTTTGTGCAGTGGTGCTGTGCTTAACGTATTGTAAATTTACAAGATTAATAACATCGGCTGCAAGCCCAATGAAAAAGGTTCTGTATTAGAATACTGCACAGCTCCGGTATGGGATTTCAAGACATATGTACAAGCCCAATCCTCCCATCTGGCAGTTCATTGTAATGTAACAATATCACTAGCTTGACACATTCTGCATTTTAATGAGTTTCCCCTCCTCCTTAGCAACCCACTGCTCCCACCTTTAATAGGAACATTTTTTATTTAAAATTTTAAAAAAGACAACTTTTTCCCTAGCGGAAAATTATACTGCCAGACGTTGTACAATAAATACAGCGTCCTCGTCAACAAAGTAGACAGTCCATTAAAAAGAAAGATTTTATCAGGTTTTACAGCTTATGTGCCGTAGTCTACACCAGGCAGTAATTAAAAGTAGTAATTGTTTTCTGATGTAACTGGGAACTACAAAAAAAAAAAAAAAAAAGATTTTTTTTTTTTAATTTTCCCTTCATTGAAACATACAGCTGAGTGTGCACACTTGTTCTTCCTATGAGCATAATAAAGTGTGATTTTTGATAAATCTAATCGCTAAGAATTAAAAAAAGAATAAAAGAAAGGAAGTTAATTAGTTGGACAGTGAAGTGGAAATAGACATAGGTCTCTGTGATGTCTGAAATCAGTATGCACATAACTCTATTTTACTGTGCATAAAATATATGCAAGACAAAAACTGCCTGCTGCTACTGGATTAGGTAATTTTATGCACACAACATGATCCCCTAAAGAATGATAATAAACAGTGCAGTTAAAAAGAAAAATAGTCGTGTTAGGAGAGAGAACAGAAGACAAAAAAAAAAAAAAAGAAGAAGAAGAGAGGAGATCTGGTAGGAAAAGCAACGAGAGAGACAGCATGAATTATTCTGTGATTAGAGAAATACAAACCATTTAATTTAACCATCTTGCCTTCCTACAAAATCTCAGCTGCTCATCCTATATGAGTTCTGTCTTACACTGTTACCTGTAACTTCTCTCCTTGTCAGTAGCAGCTGGAAAAACACAGTTATTTACTTCTAATGGAGCGGCATAGTGGCTCACTAGGTAAGGATTTGTCTAATAGATACTGACCCTGAGGTTAAATTCTGTCCTTTGGTTTCTCTTTGTGTGATGTTTGCATGTTCTGCCCATGTCTGTGTGGGATTTCCATGCAGTGTTATTCTCTCCTTCATCCCAAATATGCATTGTTTGGACAGACAATGGTCCATGAGGGGCCAGCTCACTTACCTGCCTAATCAAAAGGGCCTCTGCTTATGTAGTTCTACTTATGCCTATTTGTTTATGTTCTAATGCAAATAGTGTAACATGGTCTACTATATTTGCATAATTTGGGAATATACTGTTCTCTGTCATATCTCTCCCTACTTTCAAAATGTATCTGCTGAGTTTAGTTGACTGTAGCTCATGAATTGTACAGCTTGACCTAAATAATTCAGGCCAATTTAGATACACTTTATTGAGCTTGTCCTGCTTTTTGTTTGCCTTAGAATATGGATCCAGAAATGGACATACCACTCCTAACTGTGGATTGGCAAAAACATCACTTTGTTCTGTCATAGGTTCATAGGTTCATAGGTTCATACTAGGCTATCTGGCCTAGGGCATTTATAAGCCTAGCCAGAGTGTGTTTGGCTTTCGCCAACCATTTTCAATTAATTTTGCTATGCCCTTTTTCGAGGTTAGTATACTGTGACTCTGTCTAACAGTGACACAGAAGTGATACCCAGGGTAAACCTACGATCCCCCATCCACTCATCAAGATTCCTCTTGAAGAGAGTCAATGAGGGACTCTGCCTAACCTGGACTGGGATTTTATTCCAGAGTGAAGGGAGCCTCTGGGTTATGAATCTGTCCCTCCAGCATGTCCTATTTTTTCAGTGCTGAGGTTCAAGTCTCTCGAGGGCGTAGCTCGATGGGATTTTGATTTTCTGAGGTGCAGCATGTCCATTAATTCCGGGTTGGACATGGCTTTATACGTCAGGCACAGATCGCCTCTGAGCAGGCGTTATGCCACTGAGTAGAGCTGGAGTTTCTTTAACTGGGCAGCATATGGCATCTGTTTGAGCCCTTTGATCCTCTTGGTGAGGTACTTTTGGGGTCTTTCCAGTTGCTGCAGGTGTCTGGTAAGGTACACCCCAAAAGGGGTATTGTACTCAATTATAGGTCTGATGAGGGATGAGTAAAGAGGCACAATGACCTCCCCTGATCTAGATGTGAATCCCTTCATGATTAGGTGGGCTATATAAAATGTTTTTCTAACCACTTTGGCCATGTGGTTGTCAAATGAGAGATTGCTATCAACTTGGGTCCCCAGGTCCCTAATTACTTCTTCCGTACTTAATGGATTACCACCTATGTGGTAATTTGTGGGCACTTTGTTTTTGCCAAAGGGGATGACTATACACTTTTTGGCGTTTAGCTTGAGGCCATGGCTCTGGCACCAGTTGTCTGTTTCTATGAGGCCCTTTTGAAGGATGCTTGTGTCGGCTGGAGAGTCGATTATGGCGCCCAGTTTGCAGTCATCTGCAAACTTGGTCAGCCACAGTCCTTCCGTGTTGGCCTGTACCTCCGAGAAATATATACCGAACAAGAGAGGTCCCAGGACTGAGCCTTGCGGGATGCCACTTATAACTGGTTTGGAGTCTGACATGGCTCCAGCAATTCTAACCATGTGGGTTCTGTCCTTGAGCCAGTTTGCAACCCATCTAGTGACATAGGGGTTTATATTTAAGCTGGTGAGCTTATCTTTAATGCCCGAGTGGGGTATTGTATCGAAGGCTTTTGCAAGGTCCAGGTAGGCTGTGTGGACCACCTTCCCCTCGTCAATGGCCTTGGTGACTGTTTCAAAGAAATCGACCAGGTTTAAGAGGCAGGATCTGCCCTTAACAAAGCTGAACTGGGTAGGATCCAGTGGCTGTAGATCCCCAATATCTTTATTTATGAGGTCCATGATGATCCTTTCCATAGCTTTGCAGACCAAGCTAGTCAGGCTAATGGGGCGATAGTTTCCAGGATCCGTTGAGGCACCACCTTTGTGGAGAGGGACCACTGTTGCTGTATGCCACTCTTTGGGTACATATCCTGTGGTAAGGCTGAGATTGAACAGTAGTTTTATGTTTGGGTTTAGCTCTTCTTGGAGTTCATATAGGATGCAGCCCGGGACACCGTCTGGTCCCATTGATGCTGTGTTTTTTGCTTTGGAGAGGGCGGCTCTTACCTGAGCATCTGAGATGTCAGGGGGGCAGCACTCTGCTAGGATAGATATTTGCCCTTTTGGTGGGGATGGGGGGGGGGTTGCGCTGTACCTGTCAGTTAGGATGTTGGCAATGTCTGTGGGTTCGGTGTATTTTTTGTCATTTTGGACTAATTCTGAGCATATCTGGGAATTCCCACCCAGGTTCCTAACATAACTAAAGAAAGCCTTGTGATTATCTTTAGTGTCCTGTGCAATTTTTCTCTCGAAGCTGACCTTAGACGATTTTATGAGTGCCCGTAGTTTTTTGCTAACACTGATTAGAGATGCCTTCCCTTTTTGGGATTTTGCTGTATCATGTAGTAGCTTCCTCCTTCAATTGTATAGTTTGTTTATGGCTGGGGTCCATCAGACAGGACGTTCATAGAATGCGTATATAAAGGATTCTACGGTCTGGGCCGTATTTTCCACAGGCCCGGGGGCTTTGAAGGATTCTACCTCGGTTTTGAGGAGTGTGAAATTTGCTTTAGAGAAGTTTTTCACTGTGGTTTTCTGGGCACGGGGTGGGGTCGGGATGTGAATATCCAGTGAGATTAGTTTATGGTCTGATCTTACCAGTGAGGGATACATTTCTGGTCTGGAGCAAAGAGTCACCATGTTGGTGATGATCAGGTTCAGTATGTTTTCCCCTCTTGTGGGAGTGGTAACAAGTTGTTCCATAGCATTTGAGTTTATAAATTCTAGGAACCTTTGAGCTAGGGTGTTGGAGCTACAGTAATGCTCCCAGTTTATGTTTGGGTAATTGAAGTCGCCCAATATAATGGTGTTTGGAGAGACCTTCATATTTTCCAGTGTTCTCAGGAAGGCCGAGTGGGGTTCCTGGGTTTGGGAGGGTGGTCTGTAGCAGGCTATAAACTGGAAGGCAGTTTTACCCACTGTTAGTTGCACATGGATAGTCCCTGATGCTTTGTGCTGTGCCACCAACCTGGAGGTGTGGGTATCTTTGATGAATATTGATACTTCCCCTCCTTTTCTGGTTCGGTCCAAGTTTTAGGGCCGAAAAGCATGGTATGAGGTATAGCCTGGTAGTGCTGGGGTGCTCTCGGGAGCCTTGAACCAGGTTTCTGTTACTGTACAGATATTGATGTTCTCCATGCTAAGGAGAGTTTTGAGTGCATGCATCTTGAGGTTTAGACTTCTGGCATTGAGTAGCATTACTCTTAGTTTCTTATCCCTTGTGATACCTATGGAGGTGGGTTTGTCTTTTGAGCCTTGCCTAAAAAAGGCACTATGGGGGTAGCAAGAGCCTTTGCCAATATCCGAAAGCCCAGGGGTGACAGGTGCAACCCGTCCCTAGCGAAGCATCGTGGCTTGTCGAGCATGTCATCCCAGGCTGACAGGCACTAGCTCCCCTTTGAATGACACCAATACTTAAGCCAATTGTTGAAATTAATCATCTTGTCTTCATATTGTGGCATCATTCTTGGTGAGGGTAAGATGCTACTCAAGGTCAGGGTGATACCGGCCTGGGCTACATGCTCAGAGAGCTCCTCTATGTCTCTTTTCATGTAGTCCAGGGAGGTATGTCTCAAGTCATTCACACCAGCATGGACAATGACTGAGTCATATTTGTACTTGCCTTGGAGTGACCTGAGTGCTTGTGTTATGTGGCAGATCCTAGCACCTGACAGGCAGCTCACAGTGACCTTCTCTTTGTTCAGCCTGGTGAGCAGGACGTCAGTGTGCCTGACGATAGAGTCACCTATTACAAGTGTATCAGGTGTGTTGTTTAGCCTTAAGGGCTGTGACTGTTTGGCACACTGGCTTTGTGAGCTATGTGTTGCACGTGTTTTGTTTTGGGGTAGCAGTTGCTTGGGTGTCTGCTTTGGAGGTCTCTGCTGCTTAGGCAGATTTTTATTTAGAGCCTCCGAGTATGTTTTTGTGTGTTTATGTGTTTGGTTTGCTGACATGGTAGGTCTATGTGAGACTGGAATTGTAGTGAGTGTGGTTTCCTTCTCCTCCTGACTGGTTATGCCAGTACTGAGTTGAGAGAGCTCAGCCTCCAGTTTGGCTATATGGTTGCATCTCTCACATATGTTGGAATTTGTTGGGAGGAGGAGAGGGTTGTCTGTGTACATGAGGCAGTTGTAACATTGCCTCAAGATTCCCAGATTCACCAGCTGGACCGGAGAGGAGATTGACAACTCACCTTTGGGCATGCTGGAATAGTATTGGGAATTCCTTTATAATTGAAAAAAGGGCCAATGGGGAACAAGGTACTCAAGGGGAGTTTGTGAGGGTGTAGTGCTTTTAATTTTTTAGTGCTGACTTATATAATTGCTTTAGTGAGCAAGTGCCAGGTAACTTAAATGCAATGTGTTACAGGTAACTTAAATGCAAAATGACAAACAGTAACTTTATTTCAAGTGAAACAAGGAAATAAGTACAGTAAGCAATGCAGATATCACTAGGGATCCACAGAAGCACTGAAAAGCCGTGTTTTAGGTGGAATTAGCGTTTCAGGGAAATAACAAGCAAACAAGCATACAAACAAAGCTAGATTCAGCAGGCCTGGATATAGTCTATGCTACAGCAAACAAGGTGTACCAATTTCAGTAAGAAACAGTTCAAATATGCAGGCACTATAAGCCTTTAAACAGAAATTCCCAGCTCAGAAGGGCAGAGTCCAGCCTGTCCTCCCACAAGAGTGCAGACCACAAACCTTCTTAATGTAAATTAACTGGCCTGAAGCCCAAGTGCTTAAACCAGAACTAATACACTTTTAGAATAACAGACACTGAGCCCTTAATCAGCAGTTCCCAACTTAGAAGGGTGTAAGCTACCTGTCCTACCACCACAGTGCAGGCCACAAGCCTTCCTAATGTAAAACAACTGGTCTGAAGCTAAGTGCTTAATCCAAAAGACTTAGAATGATAGCTACACTTTAATCAAGTTACTACCAAGCAGTAATACATACAATTTAATACTTTAAAGAATGCCTGGATTAGTGCTCAAGTTATACAAACAAAGCTAGATTCAGCAGGCCTGGATCTGGTCTATGCTACAGCAAACAAGGTGTACCAATTTCAGTAAGAAGCAGTTCAAATATGCAGGCACTATAAGCCTTTAACCAGAAATTCCCAGCTCAGAAGGGCAGACTCCAGCCTCTCCTCCAACAAGAGTGCAGACCACAAACCCTCTTAATGTAAAATAACTGGACTGAAGCCCAAGTGCTTAAACCAGAATTAATACACTTTTAGAATAACAAACACTGAGCCCTCAGTCAGCAGTTCCCAACTTAGAAGGATGTAACATACCTGTCCTGCCACTACAGTGCAGACCACAAACCTTCTTAATGTAAAACAACTGGTCTGAAGCTCAAGTGCTTAAACTAAAAGGCTTAGAATGAGTTACACCAAGCAGTAATAAATACAATTGAGTACTTTTAAGATGATGCAAAAGCAAAATAAAGTAGGAAGAAACACAAATACAGTAAAAGCAGATAACATTTTTTTTTTTTTTTGAGTGAGCAAATGAGATGGGCACAGGAGGAGTATCCAAGTGCAAATTTACAAGAGGGCCGGGCAGTTTCAAAGTCACCAAGATTAACACCAAGACAAAAACAGGGAGGGTGGGAACCTACTGAAAAACAAAGTCACAACTTCCAGCTAGATATTGCTCAATGCAACACAAACAAATTACTTTAAATTGTGTATTATTTGATAAAAGTGCAGATAAAAATTTACTTAGCTTCACTTATGCGTTCACTTGATTACATGCAGGTCTTAGCCGGCCAAAGCTCACAGTTTAAACAGAAAATAATTCACTGTATCACTTGTATAAGACAGAAACTGAATAACAATGAAGGAAACTACCCCCACTTATCACTGGCTATGCAGGTTTTTTAACAAACCTTAACTGAAAATACCACTTGTATAAGACCTACTGAAAAACAGAGTCACAACTTCCAGCTAGATATTGCTCAATGCAACACAAACAAATTACTTTAAATTGTGTACTATTTGATAAAAGTTTAGATAAAAATTTACTTAGCTTCACTTATGCGTTCAGTTGATTGCATGCAAGTCTTAACTGGCCAAAGCTCACAGTTTAAACAGAAAATAATTCACTGTACCACTTGTATAAGACAGAAACTGAATAACAGTGAAGGAAACTACCCCCACTTATCACTGGCTGTGCAGGTTTTTTAACAAGCCTTAACTGAAAATACCACTTGTATAAGACCTACTGAAAAACAGAGTCACAACTTCCAGCAAGATATTGCTCAATGCAACACAAACAAATTACTTTAAATCGTGTATTATTTGATAAAAGTGCAGATAAAAACTTACTTAGCTTAACTTATGCATTCAGTTGATTGCATGCAGGTTTTAGCCAGCCAAAGCTCACAGTTTAAACAAAAAATAATTCACTGTACCACTTGCATAAGACAGAAACTGAATAACAATGAAGGAAACTACCCCCACTTATCACTGGCTATGCAGTTTTTTTAACAAGCCTTAACTGAAAATACCATTTGTATAAGACCTACTGAAAAACAGAGTCACAACTTCCAGATAGATTTTGCTCAATGCAACACAAACAAATTACTTTAAATCGTGTATTATTTGATAAAAGTGCAGATAAAAATTTACTTAGCTTCACTTATGCGTTCAGTTGATTGCATACAGGTCTTAGCCAGCCAAAGCTCACAGTTTAAACAGGATGTCACGGTCTTCCTATAATCCTAACATCATTCCCTCATCATTGTTTTCCATGCTATACTTCTTTATCTGTTTTAGGAAGCTGCTACAGAGAAAAGAGTATGACCCACATGTCTCCTAACCCTGAGAGACTTATTTGAAGCGGTCACCAAAGCCGCAGATGAGGGTAAGGTGATTCACACAGCCTATCTAGATCTCACAAGGCTTTCGACACCATCCCCTACTCTGGAATTATAGATAAACTCACTAAACTAGGTATAAATCCCTATGTCACAAGATGGGTTGCCAACTGGCTCACTGACAGAACCCACTGTGAAAGTAGCAGACTCTGAATCCAACTTCAGACCAGTGACAAGTGGAGTACCACAGGGTTCAGTCCTAGGTCCTCTCCTGTTTGGTATCTACTTCTCTGAAGTGCAGGCTAACACAGAAGGTCTTTGACTAACAAAGTTCGCAGATGACTGCAAACTGGGAGCCATAAACAAAACTCCTAACGATGTGGACAACCTACAAAAGGGCCTCACTGAGACAGATGCCTGGTGTCAAAGCCATGGCCTCAAGCTCAATGCCAAAAAGTGCATTGTCATCCCTTTTGGTAAAAACTCTGTACCCATGAACTACCACATAGGTGGTAGTCTACTTAACACCAAAAGTGTGATAAGAGACCTTGGGATACAGGTGGACAGTAGTCTCTCCTTTGATAATCACATTGCCACAGTAGTCAGGAAATCCTTCTACGTGGCACACCTCATCACAAAAGGTTTCTCATCCAGGAAAAAATAGGTCATTGTTCCCCTCTACTTTTCACGCATTAGACCCATTATAGAGTACAAAGCCCCTTTTGGTATGTACCTCACAAGACATCTACAACAACTGGAAAAGCCACAGAAATACCTCACAAAGAGGATTACCAGCTTCAAACAGATGCCCTATGCAGACCGTCTCAAAAAACTCCAGCTTTACTGTATCGCATATCGCCTACTCAAAGGCAATCTCTGTCTAACATACAAAGCTATGTCAAACCCAGAGCTGTTGGACATGCTCTATTTAAAGAAATCCCAATCCCTCTGAGCTACACACTCTAAGGACCTAAACCTTGTCACCACAATAAACAGAACATGCTGGAGGGATATATTCCTGTCCCAGAGACTTCCCATACTCTGGAACAAACTACCTATCTATATCAAACAAAGCTCCTCATAGTACTCTTCAAGAAAAATCTTGATGATTGGATGGGAGATAGGAAATTCACCCTGGGGATCACTTCTGTGGCACTGCTTGACAGGGGCACAGGAAAAAATAATTTTCTTGGGTGGCAAAAGCCAGGGTACTGTTTGGCTAGGCTTATATAGGCCCTAGGGCAATAGCCTAGTACCTACCTATGAACCCATGAACATTTAGAGACAAAAATGTTTCAGTTTTCTTGTAATTTTCAAGAATAAAAAGACCATAGAAGTACACTGAACTGTTACAGAATGGCATGGGACTGGGCAATATGGTCAGTCATCTGCTTGGCAGTTTACCAGGTAAGGAACAGACTACAACTTCATTCCCCAGTAATTGGTTAGATTTATTAAATGTTCAGTTGCAGTTTGGGAAGCCACAATTAAGTCACTTAACCAGACAGTAACTGGGGTGTGGCAGTGCAGGGGGTGTCATACATGAAGAGGTAGCAGTACTAAAAATACCAATATACACAACTAACATTAAAACATAAAAGGAATTTATATTAGAATTGATGAGAGTGATTTGCTGACACTGAATCTTCTTGTATTTTTATGAGCTTAATTGTTGACACTACACTAAAATGCTTGAAACTTAAAGTTTGCCACAAAAGATAAATGCTTTTGGCAAGTGGATGGTCTAGTCACAATGACAGTGATGGCAAAAATACTAGAGATGTGTTTTTACCACTGCTATGAAGACAAAACAAATGAGTATCTCAGACAATCTTTGACCTTTTGTTTTGGTGGTATCTTTCTAAGCACAACAATGTAGACACTATTGTAGAAGTGAAACACAGAGTTCTAGTTTTGGGGAATCTGTATACTGTCTTGCTTTCTGCAATGCTCAGCCTAATTTCTAACCAGTGTTTCAGACATTGAGACAGGAGACAGTGTGAACAGAGAAGGATCTTTTCTTTCAGCCCTTGATAAGGGGTGTTGACAGTAAAATTTCCTGAGTTGTAACAAGGAAGAATGATACTTTGCCCCCCCCCCCCCCATGCTGTCTATAAATTATCACAGCTGTGACTGCATAACAACAGCTTGTAAACTTTCCAACCTTTTTAAAGGTGCCAACAAATTATTAGGTTGTGGCATGAATATACATTTTTTATAAACTTTCTGTTTTGACATTATGCAAGACAGCAAAGAACATTTATAAATTATGCAGCAATTTCATAGCTCATTGCTACCTTTCATTATGCAAGACAGCAAAGAAATTTTATAAATTATGTAGAAAACTAATAATTCATTTTGATCTTTGAAAGAGCAGTTTGACAACTTGTAATTTGGCACCCCTGCGAGTTGGCACCAAAGACAACTATATACCCCTTCCTACAGTTATGGATATTTTCATTTATTTTTCATGTGCTCATTTTCTGTCCCTTTTCTTAAATGATGCACTACACTGTATGCTAAACTAGAATCCCTTGGCACTTCTTTCATTCATTGTAATCTTGAAATAAATGTTTTATTCTCATGTTACATGTCATGACTGTAATCTTTGTTAAAAAGTGATGGAGGTGAATGATGCATTGCAAAGACGGGAGGCAATTCTTACGATGGAGACATTAAAAACAAGCTGTTGCTTCAATAAGGCTATCAAGTACAAAATGTCTGATTCTTGGGACAAGTCTGCACACTGAGCTTAACTAAAGTCATAAGATGGGAGAGGAGAGAAGTGAAGGGGTAAGACCTGTTTGCAGACATTTGGGAAACACATAGGAAAGAGCGTGAAAGGAGGTAGAAACCAAGGAAACCACTTCCCATCCTTCAGGGAAGGGTATAAGTCTGCTTGCTGGTAATGTCCCTTGTGGAAATTAGGGACAATAAATGCAATCAGTCAGTCGCAACTCACCTTCTGTTCCATAACTGCATGTCTGTGGGGAGTTAGGGCTATGCAAGGAAAAATGTCTAACTATCCCTGAATGCTGCATTAATTATGGCCTGTATCAGCTGACTCTCACCCTTGGTGTACAAGGAATAATTGGATCAGTTGGTTGAGAGGGAGCTCATGATGAGCAGACAGTGGGGAAAAAGAGAAGCAAACAATAAAACAACGGGGTCTATTGTTGCAGCATCTCGAATCTGAGCAGAAGTTGTTTATATTAATCTTCTGCTTTTTAAATCAATAAAGTGACTGGCAGACTAAACAGATGAAATGGAAACAGCACACTATTTTCCTTTTAGGTTTTCAAATATTATTGTACTGCTATGTCACTATTTTGCCATGGTGTGTCTGTTGTGCACTTCTTTCTCTCTCTATCTCTCGCTGTCTATCTTTCTTTCATTAGTCCTTTCAGGTAACCTTTGCCCAGAACATAGTATTTATGCTTCATATAATCATGCATTGTTTTACATTCCCTAAATATCTGATTAAATTTACTGATTTAGTTACAGAAGGTAAAGTCTGATTTTTTTTACTCTTGAATACAATTTGAGAACAGTAGTTAGAGTTGTATATTCTTCATTTATTTTTCACAAAGTTATCCTTTGCTGCAAGTACTACACAAATATAATCAACATTGTATTTTCTTGGCACATGTATTTAGATCCTAAGACTTTTCCCTGGTGAGGATCACATAAGTTATAATTTATGTACATATCATCTACTCAGACTTCTAAACATATGCGTGATTTTAATAGTTCAGCAGTTGTATGGTCAAGGATGGAACCTAGGGTGACAAACCATACTTTGTGTTAATTGTGAAACTGTAAATCCTTGAGGAAATGATTTGCCCTTTCTGTTAAGGGTGTATAACCACTGACCTAGTATAATTAATTAAGCTACGTAAGTGTGGAAGTGGAGGAGGCTTCTTCTTGTATAAAAGTTATTATTCTTCTTATTATTATTATCATTTTTCACACTAATGAGTCACTATCCCTTACACAGTACTCAGTATGTGATGCATGTTCTCCTATTAGACGAAGCTGCATACCACAGCTTATGCCTAAAGCAGCTGGTCTATGTACCTCCTTCCACTATAGGTACAACCTAGACTCGGTGCTGCTGCCCATGACTTCGAACAGTTTTGGGTGTAGTCTATTAGCATACCTCTCAGGATTGAAACGGGAGCACCCAGAATGTTTTAAAAAGTAGAAGGAACTCCTGCACAACCATGTGGAGAGCATGCAGTCTCTACACCAGGCATTTGCTAGAGGTCAGGACTGAGCTCTGTATCTTCTGCTTAGGAGACAAAGACCTTAACCATTATGCCAACCATGTCATATGTAGAGCAAATCAGTTTTCTCTAGCTTTGCTTTTCTTCATCTTGGAGACATAAAAACTTTCACAAAAAAAGCCACCCCAGTACTACATATTTACTTATAATACATATTTTTATGCTATGATGTCTGCTCTCTAGTATGAAAAAAATAAAGTATAGAACAATAAGTGTTGCATAGCTTTGTTTTTATTATGGAGATGCATACTCATTCACAGAAAGAAAAAGGTAATCTGTGTACTAAATGTCCTTTAAAATGTTTTTCAAGGCTACCGCCGATGGTACTATATGTAATTCAGCCCAATAACTATAATCATTTCTAACCTGAGGCCTAAAGGTGATGCCACTTTCTCTTATCACCCAGCTATACACACTTGTACTTCTATCATTTGACCAACAGATGGTACTGTGAGTGCATTAACTGACTTCATATTGGCCTAAACATCCTTCTTTGTACTTAATTTCTAATATATCACATGATGCCAAGTTTAAAATTTGGTTATTAGGTGAATTATTTGAGTTGTACACTTGTTCCTGCTATTAATATATTATGCATTAAATATACAGTTCCTGCCATGGGATTGGCATTCAATTCCTATATTAGTTTGCTTCTGAAACTTCATAACACTTATTAGGTATTTTATTTGCATCAGTAAATTAAAAAAAATTGAAGTTTCACCCCATATGTTGCATACAGTGATCCTGGATGAAGTTATAATAACAAATATACCGGAACTCTTAAACACTAAAAATCATAATGATGACCTATGAGGGTACAAAAAGTGGAGCATTTTCTTATTTTTTAAAATAGAATATCTTTAACTATGAGACCCCATATAGGTAGCAGCAAGGAATCTTTGTATAAATGTTTAATTATTTAATGACATATATACACTTGAACATACCTGCTTTATATGAAAACTCAGAAGAAAAGCACTAAATCTTAGAGGAACGAGGCAAAATCTGAGGTCAAAATTCATAGTGCTTAACATAAACCATAGCAGTTGAGAAGCATGACAACAGATGCATAGTGGCAGATCTATCTAACCCATCCTAGCGTGGCTTATTTTCAGGAGTTTGCAATCTGCGCAAAATGATATGCTATATGTGACCTTTTCCTAGACATGCCTGAGTATAATAAACATCATTCTAGGCAAAATTGTTTTCATCAGGTATATGCATTTTGCCTTGAAAAAAATGTTGTTACTATGCAACATACATTTTTTTACATAATGCTCAAATATTAAGATTTTGCTGTTATATATTTTTCAATTTCTGGAAAATCTCAGGTTGTAATTAGTAGGATTATAGCTGCAATAAGTTTCATTATTTATTTATTTATTTATATTTGTTTACCGGGAAACTCCGACTGGACACAGATCTATTTTCAGCGGAGGCCCGGGGAGAAAATCTCCAGTACAATACATACAATACATACAATAATGTAAAATACAAATGAGACATCTTGACATATTTGTGAGAAATCAAGTCTACTCCTAAAAACACAGTACATAGAAATACAGTCTGCGCAGACAATTATTAAAGGACATGTTATATTCTTAAAGGGCATAATGGAGGTTGTGAGTCACACAGTACTAATAAAGTGTAACATCAGCTGGTTAACAGACTCGTCAGGGTCATAAAGTATGACCTTTGATCCTGGAAAGAGTCATTGCACCAATTATTTGGTATGAGTTATCCTGGGGAGAACAGGAGCAGAGTCAGTTATTAGTATAGCGGAGTTTGAGGAGTTTTTTTAAATTGAATAATTGAGTTAGTATTAGTTATTTGTTTTGGTAGTGAGTTCCAGATTTTGGTAATAGTGCAGGCACAGAGAAATTTGCCAGTGACATTCTTATATTTGATAACATTTGCTAGGTTCTGGTCACTAGATCTTAAGGATCTATTAGTAGTATGAGGCTGGATTAGATACTGAAGTGCTGGGGTTTTGTCAGGGGAGTAGTCGAGTTTGTCAGCTAATGACAGTTGATTAAGTACCAATAGTTGAGGTAGTTCAAGCCAACTGAGTTGTTTAAGGACTAGGCAGTGATGTCATCTATATGGGGCTTCAGTTGCAAACTTGGCAATCTTGTTATAACAAGATTCCGTTTTGTTTATATCTATTTGGCAGAGATTAGTGAAGAAGGGGGAGGCATAGAGAAGAATGGATAATGGATGAGTCCTTGCAGTGGTAGCATTGGTATGTCTAGTGATATACTGTTTGTTCCTAAAGAGGAGTCCTAGCTTTTTGTTTACTTTCCTAATGGTTTGAGCTATATGGAGGTCAAATTTCAGGTTATTGTCAATCTCTACACCTAGCAGTGGAGTGTGAGCAGTAGGAGTGATTTGAATATTATCCTTGGAGTAAATAGTAATTCTATTGTCCAGAGGTGGAGCTCTACCAGGGCAAAAGAGAATTAGTTTTTTTGGGGGGGGGATTAAGAATGTTTGATGCTGGTAAACCACCTCTCTGTTCGAGTAAAGTTATTTTGGGTTATGGTTTGTAATTCTTTTATGGTGGGAGCTCCACATATAAGGCTGGTATCATCAGTGTATTGAACTATTGAGGCAGTGAGCAAGGAAGAAGTAGAGATCTGGTTAGTAAAAAGCGAGAACAACAGTGGGCCTAAACAGGACCCCTGAGGGACTCCTATGGATATTGGTAGGTAGCAGTGTGGAAAGCTGTTTTTTCTATAGGACTGCTTGTTGACAGCTGGATAGGTAGCTATTAAACCATGAGATAGTGATGGACTTAGGTTTAGAGCAGATAGGGTATCAATAATCATACTGTGGTTTACCATGTCAAAGTCTAAAAAATGGAAGATACGAAGAGTCCCTTGTTTCTATGGTGGTTTACTGTGTCAGTGAATGATAGTAGTGTTGTGGTGGTACTATGGGAAGGTCTAAAGCCATGTCGAGTTTTAGAGAGTAAGTTATTTTTTAGAGGTATTGCATTAGTTGAGAGTGAACAGTTCTTTCTAATATTTTAGATAAAGGTGATAGGATTGCAATTGGGTGGTAGTTGGTGAGTTCTAAAATGTTACCTTCTTTGTGCAGTGGAATAATATGAGATGTTTTCCATGAGTTAGGCACCTTACGTTTGGCTAGTGACCTGTTTATGAGGATGGACACAGAGTAGGCTATTGCTTCTGCTGATATTTGGAGGAATTCTGCAGGTATATTATCAGCAGCCAGTGTGGTTGGTTTAAGTTTCTTAAGGAGTTTGGAAATTACTTTAGTGGGGACAGGGTGAAGGGCAAAGCTAGAGGAATTATTTTGTGTATTAGACTGGGTTGAGGTAGGTGGTGTGGGGTTGTTAGCACTATTTTGGGCATTGACTAGGGTTTGGACTGTTTCGGTAAAGAATCTGTTAAATTGAATGGGTATGTTGTTGTGGTTGTTTGGTAGTACAGGGGTTGGAGTACAGGCTTTCCCTGGGTGTAGTATATTGTTTATTGTGCCCCAGAAGTTCTTAGGGTTGTGAGTGTCTTTATCTTGTATCCTTTGGTAGGAGTTAAATTTATCCAGTTTAATTAGTTTTTTAGCTTTGTTTTGGAGTTCTAGATAGTTCTGGCACAGATTAATGGTTTTGCGTTTATAAAATTGAAGCCAGGCCTTGTCCCTTTCTTTCATTATACTTCTAGTGTCTTTTGGTAGCCATGGGGCCTAGTTAGTGTTGATTCTTGTGGTACGGGAGGGTGCGTGATGGTTCAAGATTTCTAAGAAGGTTGAGTTAAAGTACTGCACTGCTTCATCTAGAGGTAGTTGTTTTAGATGAAGTCAGTAGTTATAAAGGTGTTTTTCTTACGTGCTACTCTGAGGATAGGCTGGTAACTATGTTGGGGTCTGTTTCTAATTTGGTAGGTTGGTTGATGGTCACTTACACAGTCAGGAAGAATGCTGTGCAAGAGTGGGATCAATCGAAGATGGATTTGCATTTGGATGTTTTATCTGTTCTGGTTGGTGTAGACATTATTTGAGTAAACATATGGTGGTTTATGTGAGTAGAGGGATTTAGGTTGGAGCAGTTCAGCCAGTCAATATTAAAGTCACCTAATAATACAGTTTCTTGTGGCAGGGTGTTTGAGATCCAGTTCAACAGACATTCAGTAATAGTAATGTCATTGCTTGGCTGAATGTAGCCGTCTGCAATAATTATTTGCTTGTTGGAGTTTGTCTCTGTTTAAAATCTCCTTTCTAGCTTTGCTTCTCATTCTACCTGACTCCTTCATTAGTCTGATGGTTTAACTATCACAGATGTCTTTCTTTTTACAGTAGATTTTGGGACTGGAGCATGAATCAATACGATCTACAATTGATCTTCTCAATGACTCTTGTGCCTTTCCTAACACACAAAGCTATGCCACCTTTTTTGTCTTTACTTCCCTAATGGTCAAATACAATATATCTTTGTCTGACATGTTTTACTTCTTATACTGTGTGGTCATTACTGTCTTGGAGATTCAACACAGAAACTGAGAATAACTCATACGTGAAACTATATTTCAGATGACATGAGGAACATTATTTCCTGAACTGAATTTCAGTCAGAAGGCCACATATTTGCTATTACAGCCAGGCTAAAGAAGAACAACACACACTGCACGTCAACTACTATAGAAGACATAACAGTAAAATATAAATGCCATAGTATAAATTCTCAGGCCATTACTTTCTTTAAATGAAATTTTTTAATTCATATTTGAAACCTGACATAGAATAGCTTGTATTATCTAATCCGTGGACAAAGTCTAAAACGTATTAAGTATTAGAAAGATGGAAGGAGCAGAAGTCCAAGCACTATAATGGCACCTACAGTGGAAACACTTTTCAGAGAAACTACAAGCATGACAAAAGTATTAGACTAGAGAATGGGACACCAAAGATCAATGTCAGAAAGGGATCTCTCAGTCAAATAGTACTTGAGACACAAACGAGTCTCCAAACAAAATAAAATGGGGGCTTCCAGAATGGATGAGGTAGGCCTAAAGATAATATGTTAAGTGGTTGATGAATAGAGCAGTAATTCATGAAGAGCTAATGGGGCTGTGGAATGCATTGCCAAAGGACAGTAATGGAGTTCTACAGATATGTTCATAGGTTGGTACTAAGCTAACTGCCCTTGTGAGCTATTTTAAGTCTAGCCAATTATCCCTTATGAGACTCAAACCCTGTACCTTGTGTTTGTAAGGCAAACACCTTAATCATTAGGCCACCCTGCCACCTCCTGCCACAGATGAGTTTCAGGTATGTCTCGAAGTTAGTAAAAGTATGGAGGAGGGGAGATGCAGCTGTCAGGCTTCTTTTGTCTGTGATACATACTTTTAAATGTTTTGAGTGCACTGTCTACAGTGATCCATCTCACACTTCCACACAAGTCTGATATCATCAACTCATCACCTATACACTGCTCCCATTACTATCATCCCACAACCATAATTTCTTTACCTTGTGCAATGCTGACAACAATATCTCATCCTTCTCTATAACAATAATATGACTTTCATCTCATAATGTTACACAAATCTCACAGCACTATCACTGATTACCTATTCTCTGCTCTCACATGACCATCATTCCTCAACACAACTGCTACCTCATTCCTTTACACTACAGTCATAATACCATCATATCATCCCTCTACATAACTTACTCATCAGATTAATCTAATAATCTCAGGCAACACTTGCCTGACCATCACCTCCTACCCACTAATCAGCACTTTTGACACCATCTCATTCCTACACAACACTCATATGTCCATTACTGCATCACCTGACACACATTTCACAGTACATTATCTTGTCCTTCTCTTCAACACTCACATCACTGTCATCTCATTGGCTTACACAATGCTGCAATCACCATCATCACATCTCAGTACAAATTCTCATCACCATACACAACATTCACAACACTAACATCTTAACCCCCATGTAACATTTATAGGACATTCATTTAACGCCTCTACCTATCATTCATAATAACATAATTTCGTCCCTTTTCCAAATAGTTATGAAATTGCTATCTCTTCACAGAACACAACACTCACCTCACCATCATTTCTTTACTCTAATTAAGACTCCAGTCACCATTATCTCATTCCTTTAATCAACACTCATATGACCTTGACCTCATCATTGCATCCCTTCCCCTTTACTTCCAAGCCACAGGCCTACCAAAATATCAAACTGCACATGTAGTGCGGTTCACATCTGTGCTCACTCAGTTTACTGATCAACAGAAAGAGGAGCTCAAAAGGTACTTATGCAAGTTGTTGTACCTTTTCGGCTTTTCCCGATTAGGGGTAGCCACAGCGGAACTCCGGTCCGATAATGATTGGTAGTTGATTTTTATGTGCCGAGTTACCAGCCCTGATGCACAACCTTCAAGGAAGGTATGCCCATTCACGCATGTCTCCATGCAGAAGACACTCTAGCTGAGAATCAAACCAGACAGCGTCTTACTGTGAGGCGACAATGCTACCACAGCACCACCACCATGGACTCAAAGGTACTTATACAAGTAACAAGTGAAATTTGCAACATTTTGTATATGGTTGGTATGCAAAGCTAGTGTGCTGCTTTTGGTTGTGTGGTAGCAAATTGCATGAAATGAGCAGTTAATAGGGTCTTCACTTTTTAATGAAGTCAAGACTTGAGACGTAGCCTGGAACAAGGTAGGATGGGAAATTCATCAAATACATTAAGCAGTGAAAAAAGAGAGCTGGATCATATACAAACATGCTAAACATGTGAGGCTTATCTGCCAGCCTGAAGGCATGTATGTACATTGCATGTGCCTGTGTGGTGTACATGGTTAGGGGCATCCATTGGAATATCAGCAGTATGTGTCTCCTGCTTTCAGGATCTGAAGGTACACCTAAAGGACCATGAAGAAATGGGGAGAAGAAATTTGGAATTTCCTTTCCTATCCTTATTATGGCAATCACCTCACATGTTATTATTTAAAACTGGAACTTGAAGCCAGATTCCATTTAGTATATAATATGCTAAAATTAATCACTCCAATACTAGTTTTTACTCCATCTCTAACAATACAAGTGTTGTATTCCACAGTGGTACAGCGGTAGCATTGTTACCTCATAGCAAGAGGTTCTCCCGTTCAATTCTCGGCTTGGCTTGGGAGTGCCTCCTGTGTGGAATCTGCATGTCCTCCCAGCGGTTGGGTAGCGTTCGAAAGACATGCATGCGTAAATAGGCGTGCCTTGGTTGAAGGTTGGGTGTCGAGCTGGCACCTCGGAGTTTTGTAAAAATCTACTGCCAATCATTAGCGGACCGGAGTTCCGCTGTGGCGACCCCTTACCGGGAAAAAGCCGAAAGACCAACAACAACAACAACTCTAACAATGCAAGTGCAGTGTCTGTTGACAAGCTTTGATCCTATGTTTCTCAGTGTGAAGTTTTAAATCATAGTGGCTCACTCCCCTTGAACTATCTCACAGGATCCACTTTAACATCTTTAAGTTAGTTTATGTCGTTAATTTTTCTATCTAGAAATGTAAAACAGCTGCAGAATTTCTCTACAAGAAAAGTTTATAGAAGACATTTCATTGCAATGATCTAGCTGTCTTGAACTGTGACCCCTTAAAGGCAAGCAAAAAGCAAGTAAAATGAAAAATATATTTCAATCATCTTGTTTTTAATTGTTTGGTGCTACAACATGCAAGGTTATAAAAAATAATACAGATGTGTAAATGTTCTAAAGCTTCTTTTTTGCCAAACACAACAAATAATACTTCTGTATTGCCAGGGGCAGTGACATTAATAATAAAATGAGCTATGCTGCCTAGAAAACTAAATGCAAATATTTAATTGTACTTCAGAAAGTACAGTTCTGAGTGTGAGTTTGTTAAACTGATATGGCTAATAAAAATTTTTCTACATAGTGGCAGAAAGATCTAACAAAATGACTGACAGTTAACTCTGGGAAGCACAAAAGGATTTCCACAATAACAGCATTGTCTAAAAAATAATCTTTGTCAGTAAAATTTAAATACCATAGAAAAACACAAAAATAGTGTCAAAAGCCTGTGGCATCAAATAAAAATATAAACTAAACAAAAATGCTGTAAAATGTTGACAAGAAGAGCAATTATGGTTATGGTTGAGCACTTTCATCCTTTATTAAAAAACAGATTTCATCTGATTCATTCCATGTTAATGCAAATAAGCTTGAAATTGTAAAACAAATCATGTAACCTTAGCCATGTGATGAATGACTTAACTATAAGTAAACATAAACATGCCCCTAAGTCATAAAACTGCTGGCAAATAGTTACCAATTTTATAAAAATGCACCAAATATATCCACTTAATTTCATTCAGATATTATTAAGAATGTTGCTACTTGCAGTTTTAGGACCATATCCTTCAGTACTTGTAAATGATTTGCATTTGGTTTTAGTTCCTGTTGTTTAACATGTTTTTCATAATTCTAGTACTGGAAAAACAAAGCTCATAATTACAATATGAAGACCCTGGGAATCGTGCACATTTTACAGGTACACTGTAAAAGCAGCAAGCCATACAGATATGTGGGCTGTGGATAAACGTGATGCTCCCTTTATACAACACAGTCTGCCAACCCCTTGCATGCACCTTTGATAAGCCATTCGCTTCTGATTTTACCTATGGGCTAGTAGAAAGTACCAAGCCACATAATACACCGAACAGTGAGGTCTATATTACTTCACTGAAATTTGATTTCAGTGAACACTGAATCATCAACCCCTATCCAGTGAAAATTGCTTCCCAATTAATTGAATTTACCAAGGGCAAGTAAATACTTGCCCTGCAGTACAACAGACCAAGATTTAAGTAAATTGAACCCACCCAAGTAGGAAGCTGCACCCCCCCACTCCCCATAACTATATATACCAACTCTAAGATTGCACTACAGTGAAGCAAAGGGCAAAGGTGTGTAGTTGTCCATCTACTTATTTGCCCTTGGTAAATTCAGCAAACAGCGGAAGCGATTTTTGCTAAATTGGGATCAATGATTAGGTGTTCGCTGAAATCACATTTCGACGAACTAACATAGACCTGATTAGTGTTTCATACTCAGGACCTATTTTAAACATACTGTGCTTATAATCATCCATCCCTTTATTTTTACTTTGAGTCCATTCTTAAAGAAACAAACAGGTTTCACAATCATGGCCAGATATGCACTTCCCTAGTGAGATCACTGGTTTGTTTTAGTTTAAATAGAAAATAGCCATCTAATATACTATTTAAAGCTCTTTCTAAACTGTAAGCAATAATAGTAGAAGTTCTTTTTAAGTTGCAAAAAAAAATGGTAGACACTCAAGCTTTGGTCTTGTGATCTGCTGTTATGTTTTAATTATAAAATGGGGCATAATATCCCAAGAGGCTACAGAAGTGGGAAAGCAAAATGCCATAATAGGAGAAAGATGAGATATAAGCAAGATACAAGCAATCCCTACAGCCTCTTTGCAAAAGATGGCATACTAAGAGGGAGAAAGAAAGTGAAAGAGTCAAGTGGGGAAGAGGTCCCTGCTGGGTGGATGTGGAAAGCTGAAAAGTAAATACAGGTGGAAGGACCTTTGTGTCAGAAGAGCATACAGTGGTAAGGAAGAGGGCAACAGTGGAGTACATTAAACACTTTTGCATTTTTGCATAAGCTACGGTAGGGGCTCAGTGAGTGATATTCTGTCTCAGTGATTATAACAGCAATAATCTGCCCAAGTGAATTTTCATACGCTGGCAATGTCATTACAACAGTTGTTGTTGTTGTGTCTTTTGGCTTTTCCCGGTTAGGGGTCGCCACAGTGGAACTCCGGTCCGCTAATGATTGGCAGTAGATTTTTACGTGCTGAGTTGCCGGCCCTGACGTACAACCTTCAATGAAGGTATGCCCATTCACACATGTCTCCACACAGAAGACATTGCAACAATATTAATATTTATTTCATAAACAAACCAAAGTGGTAATGCATAAAAAAATACAGTGCTATGCTGCTGCTAAACAGTAAATGTAAGGGGGGTGTTGCCCTCCTTCTTCTGTCAGTACTGAAGAATGCAATTAAACGTTTTTGTTCAAACTATGAGGCAGGTCATGTATAAATTGCATTAAGAAAAAAAATGTACAGCTATTACAAATGAAATAGTTTGGGAATTTAGCAAGTGTATAACAATAAGAGTGATATTATGCGTGGAAGCATGTAAGCGGTTATTTCCAGAGATGGCTTTCTTAATAAAAGTGACACCTATTAGAAGAAATGGCTGCATATAGGTTTATAGGTTCATAGGTGTGTACTAGGCTAACAGCCCTGGAGCCTTTACAAGCCTAGCCCATAGAAGTGCCCTGGCATTATGCCGCCTGACGTTAGTTCCCAGTGCCTCTCTCAATTAAAGCCACTAGAGTGATCCCCGGGTTGAACTTTCTGTTTCTCGTTCACTCATCAAGATTTCTCTTGAAGAGGGCAGGTGAGGTGCTCTGCTTGATATGTCTATTCCAGAGCATGAGCAGTCTATGGGTTAGGCACCTGTCCCTCCAGCATGTTCTGTTGATTGTGGTAATGACGTCCAGGCCTCTGGAGTGTGTGGTGCAGAGGGATTGGGATTTCTTTAGATGTAGCATTTCTACCAGAGCTGGATCAGACATGGCTTTGTAAGTCAAGCAGAGATCACCACTTAGTAGACAATATGAGACAGAGAATAGCTGGAGCTTTTTGAGTCTATTTGTGTAGGACATGTGTTTAAGGCCTAGGATCCTCTTCATGAGGTACTTTTGCGGCCTTTCCAGCTGATGCATGTGTCTAGTGAGGTACATGCCAAACGGGGCATTATACCCGATGATTGGCCTAATGAGGGAAGAGTAGAGAGAGATGATGACCTCTTTCTTCCAGGATGCAAAACCCTTGGTAATGAGATGTGCCACATAGAAGGACTTTCTGACCACAGTGGCAATGTGGTGGTTGAAGGAGAGGTTACTGTCAGCCTGTGTAACCAGATCTCTTATAACGCCTTCAGTGTTCAGTGGGCTTCCATCGATGTGGTGATTAGTGGGAACTGAGTTTTTCCCAAAGGGAATGATGATGCATTTTTTGTCATTAAGCTTAAGGGCATGGGTTCAACACCAGTCATTGGTCTCAGTGAGGCCTTTCTGTAGGATATCTACATCACTTGGAGAGTTAATAATGGCTTCCAGCTTGCAGTCATCTGTGAACTTGGTCAGCCAGAGTCCCTCTGTGTTGGCCCGGACTTCTGAGAAGTAGATGCAAAATAGGAGAGGACCCAGGACCAATCCCTGTGGGACTCCACTCATGACTGGTCAGCAGTCTGACTTGGAGTCAGCTATTTTCACACTATGGGTTCTATCTGTGAGCCAATTTGCAACCCACCTAGTGATATAGGGGTTGATGCCTAGTTTGGTGAGTTTGTTAATTATTTCTGAGTGGGGAATGGTATCAAAAGCCTTGGCCAGATCGAGGTAAGCTGTATGAACTGCCTTGCCCTCATCCACAGCTCTGGTAACTATCTCAAAGAAGTCAACCAGGTTGAGCAGGCATGATCTACCTTTCACAAAACCAAACTGCATGGGATCTAGAGTTTGGAGATTCCCTATATCCCTGTTAATTAGGTCCATGGTGATGCGCTCTATAGCCTTACATATCAAACTTGTCAGGCTAATGGACAATAATTCCCAGGGTCTATAGTCACTCCCCCTTTATGGAGAGGGATGACTGTAGCGGTGGGCCATTCAGTAGGAACAAAGCCTGAGGTGAGGCTGTGATTGAAAAGAGTACACAGATGTGGTGACAGTTCACTTTGTAGTTCATGCAGAACACATCCAGGGATATTGTTGGGTCCCATGGAAGCTGTATTCCTGGCCTTGGACAATGGAGCTTTAACCTGTACTGCAGTAATGCTGGGTGCCTGGTATTCCTCCGGTATTGTGATTGGTCTTTTAGGGGTGGAGAGAGGGGTAAAGCTGGCACTGAATCTGTTGATCAGTATGTTGGCAATATCTGTTGGCTCAGTATAGGAGGTACCATTGTGCAGTAACTCAGAGCAAACCTGGGTATTGCCGTGGAGATTCTTGATATAACTATGGAAGGCTCTGTGGTTATTTTTAGTGTCTGCCACAATTCTGCCTTCATAGCTGGCCATTACAGGTTTTGATGAGGGATCTCAGCTTTTGTTGAGACTAATAAGGGAGTTTTTCCAGTCTTGGGACTTCACTTTTTTCTGAACAGTTTCTTCCTTCTGGTGTAGAGTATATTAATGGCAGGGGACCACCAGATTGGCTTCTTTTTTTTTGGAGGTGAGCATCATGTTTTTTTTTTGGGTATGGCTAGTTCCATGCATTTATGTATGTGTCCATACAGTGTATTGGTGTATGACTCGGCAGTCATGCATCTATTTTCCATTGACATTGGTGCAGTGAAGTTAGCCACCTCTGTTTTTAGGAGTCCAAAGTCAGTTTTGTAGAAGTTTTTCATGGTGGTTACCTTTGTGTGTGTGTGGGGTGGGGGTGGGGGGGGGGTGAGATGTGGATTTCCATGGTGATTAGTTTGTGATCAGATCTAACCAGGGAGGAATTGACTATTGGTATAGAGCAATGGTTGCCCATGTTAGTAATAACTAGGTCAATGATGTCACTTCCTGTAATGAGGGTAAAAATTATCTGGTCCAGGGCATTGGAATTGATGAATTCCAGGAAGTGTTGGGTGAGACTATTGCTGCATGAGTAGCTTTCCCAGTTGATGGAGGAATAGTTAAAGTCACCTAGTATGAGAGTGTTGGGTTGGACCCTAATAGTTTCCAGGGTGCATAGGAACATGAACTGAGAGTCTTGGGACATGATTGGTGACCTATAGCAGGCTAAGACTTGAATCGCCGTCTTACCCAATGTTGGTTGTACCTGAAGTATCTCGGATGCGTTATGCTGGGCTACTAGTCTGGAGGTGTGCATATCCTTTGTGAATATGCAGACACCACTGCCTTTGGAGCTTCGGTCCATGTTCTGGGGCAGAAAGGTGTGGAATGAGTTATAGCCTGGTAGTGCAGGTATGCTTTTTGCTACTTTAAACCAGATCTCCATTACAGCACAAATGTCGATGTTCTCCATTTTGAGGAGTGTTTTTAGCAAGTGCATCTTGAGATTTAGACTTCTAGCATTGAGCAGCATGACCCTCAGATTCCATTTATTTATAGCTGTTACGGTAGTAATTTGGTCTTTGGAATAAGGCCTAAAAAAAAGCACTATAAGGGTGGGAATTGCCTTAGCCAGTATCCGGAAACCCAGGGGTGAGAGATGCAGGCCATCTTTGGCAAAGCATCGAGGTCTGTCAATCATGTCATCACAAGCAGACAGATACTGGATCCCATTAGAATGACAACAGAAACTTAGCCAATTGTTGAAGTCAATCATTTTCTGCTTGTACTGCTGTATCATTCTGGGTGATGGTAGGATGCTGCTCAAGGCTAAGGTCATACCTGCCTGGGCCACATAATCCGAGAGCTCCTCCATGTCTCTTTTCATGTAGTCCAGGGAGGTGTGTCTCAGGTCATTCACACCCACATGGACAGTGACAGAGTCATACTTGTACTTGTTGTGGCGTGACCTGAGTGTGTGTGTGTTATGTGTTGGATTCTGGCACCTGATAGACAGCTGACTGTTACCTTCTCCTTATTCAACCTAGTGAGTGGGACATCAGTGTGCTTCACTATCGAGTCACCTATGATTAGTGTATTAGGCAAGCAGTTTTGCCTTAGAGGCTTAGGTTGAGGGGGAACACTGTGTAGGTGAACTATGTGTCTTGTGGTTTGTGCTGTGTTGTGGTGGTCGAGTGCATTTCTGACTTGAAGGTCTCTGCTGTTTGGGTAGAATTCTATTGAAAACCTCCATGAAGGTGGGTGTGTGGTTTGTGTTTTTATGTGAGAACTGTGATGGTGGGTTTTCTGGAGGGCTATGTGTTGCATGTGGTGTGGTGCAGGAGTTGACCTTCTCCCCTTGACCAGCTATTCCGGTCTTGGTTTGAGACTGCATGGTTCCAATTTGGATATATAAGTGCATCTCTCACAAGTCTGAGTGCTGGGTGGTAAGAGGAGAGGGTTGTCTGCGTACATGAGGCAGTTGCAGCACTGCCTCAGAATGCCCAAGTTCACCAAGTTAATAGGAGAAAGCACAGGGAACTGACCTTTAGACATGCCAAGAGGGCTGGTCATTATTACTAAGTATTGGAGTTGTTTCCTTATATATTCCTTTTACAGGAAAAATGTCACTCAATATGTCTGAGTCTGTAGAGAGTACTGCCAAACACTTGAGTGGAAACTAATATAGAGACCCTGAAAATTTAAGGATGAAGTATTTAGGCAGATATTCCGAAGTTTGAAAGAAATCAAGCAGTACTTATTGAAAAATAAAGAATTAGCTTGTCAAGAATGATGAAAAGAGGGGAGTTGCATATGTTAACTACTGTTTTTTTTTTTTTATTGCATCAGAGTGTCACTGATACTGGTTTAATACTGTAAAGTAATATGCATTTCTACAGCGTGCCAGCATTACAAAATGTATATACCATTCCTATTTTATTTATTTGTTTACCACAGTTTATTAATGTACAGTAAGGCAGTAGGCTTACTCATACTGTAGAATGACTAGATCTGGGTGGGTTTTGCTACTGCAATACAGTTAGATACAATAATTCAGTGATTCTGAGAAGCTAGTAAGGGTGTTGAAGAAAAAGGAAATTTTGTGGTATTACAAATAAAGGTACGAGCCTGTGACTGGAAAAATGAATTTGTCATTGACCACATCAGTTCTAGAAGAATTCAACAAAATAACTTAAGTGCCAAAACTCTTGAAATGAAATAGGTCCTTTAAATGGGTATTGAAATCAAAGACTGGGAAATCCGAATCACAATATTTTAAAACATTTATTGAAGGACTCAGAATAGAGCATGATGATCTGGAGTATTTATGCCAAGTTTTAAGGCAAATATGGCACCTTCTTAGATAATAACTTTTATCTAAATGACTTTTTTATTCATGTCATTGAATCAGATTTAATGTCAAACTATGGGGAAGGAAGTAGCTAGTTAATAGACTGTACAGAGAAGTGGCATTCATTCAAATGCTGAAAATGCAGCAGGGACATTTGTCCATAAAGATATTCATCCTTTAATCTTGTGCAGAAAGCCTACAGAGTCAGTAATCTAAAACCAATTATTGTGTACTAATACTAATGCTTATCATTAATAGTAAGAATTAGGTCTTTGGATTTCCATTTGGAATTGATCCATGTGGTTTCCTGATACCATGCATCTAGAGCTAATCTGGATTTAGGAAAAACCATGACTTGAAGAGCAGCATTCACAAGGCATGATCTTCTGAATTCTTTAAAGTCATGGTACTGAAAGAAATAAACCCAGATCTGCCAGAAAATATTGCTAAGTCATCTCACTTTTTATGTTAAACAGAGAGGAGGATATGGGTGATATACAGATATACTGCACAGTAAAGTGGAAGGAAAGGTTACAAAAGTTTGCAAAAGAGTTGGAACAGAGGATGTGAAATATGAACGTGCACTGGATTTAAGAACAGGTTTGGGTGGTTTGCAAGTGTTTAGAGGCTTATAGGCTAGAATATGACTAATATATATATATATATATATATATATATATATATATATATATATATATATATATAGACTGATATGTTCATAGACTCTTACTAAGCTTATGACAAAGGCAACTATTGAGAAGTTTATTCACAATATCAAGTACTAGTGGAAAAGTAACACTGTCCCCCATTAGGTAGACTTTCACCACATATTACTAGTGAAAATATGTGCTCAACCATCCAGTCATTAAAACTGGTTTTAAAGGTTGCTAAGAAAATGCCCTGTTTGGTAGGTAAGGGCAGCCTATTCCAGAAATGGAGGATAAGTAGGGTTAGGTATAGGTTCATAGGTTCATAGGTTCATAGGTTCATAGGTTTATACTAGGCTATCTGCCCTAAGGCATTTATAAGCCTAGCCCAAATTTTTGTGGCTTACGCCACCCCTTATATGAAAAAATACTGTGCCCATTAGTTTGTTGTGCCTCTGTCCAGCAGTGACACAGAGTGTCTGGCTTCCTCCATTTCTGGAATAGGCTGCCCTTACCTACCAAACAGGGTATTTTCTTAGCAACCTTTAAAACCAGTTTTAATGACTGGATGGTTGAGCACATATTTTCACTAGTAATATGTGGTGAAAGTGACACAGGTATCTGTCAGACTACCTTTTGTTGTTGATTTGGTGGTATAGATTTCAGTCTCTGGAATTTGTATTTCCTCTACCAATTGTTCTGTTTAGGGTTATGAGTTTAAGGAGGGCACTACGTCAATAAAACGTAAGAACAAAATTAAGATAAAGCTGCAGAATGAATTTTGAAGTGTAGAAAGAAAAAAAAGCAGATTATCTACATCTGTAGATGAAATGTAGAGTAATGAGGTAACTGTAGAGTTAAATAGTAATAGAGTAGGATAATTTCTACAACAGGAATGTAAGCATTACACTAGAATTTTGCTTTTTTGGGATGCCTAATATTCGGGAAGGGAGTGAAAGACAGGAATAACTAGGACTAATGTCTGTGGTTAGCTGGGTAAAAGGGGAGCACAAAGGAAATTCTAGGGATGGGATAACACGTGAATGTAGAAGAGCAAAATTGGAAGTGGCAGTTGTATTTAAGAAAAGGTAATGATTTTATGTTCAGACAGGAGCAAAGCATTATTAAAGCCAATATAAGAGCTTATGAGAAAAAGAAGTGCAAGCGAAAAGGAAGGATGCAGTGCTATTAGAATCATCTGAGCTTTTTTTTCTTTGAATTTATGATACAGATTGAGAGTGTTTTCTACATATGTATTCTAGTCTTGGAACTGGTTGTAGAAGTAACAACATTTTAAAAAGAATATTTGACAGCATAGCCTGTTATGAGAAACTCTTCTTTTTTTCTCAGTTGTTTCTATTGAAAACTTTTAACAACAAAACATTAATATAGATAATAAAAGTATTATAAAATGAACATACATGTATACAAAAACAATAATGAACAATAACTAAAATAACTATTTACAATGATGTCTACTATAAACAAAGCTTTTTAAACAGAAAAAGAAATGTGACAAGAGTAGATGTTAGTTAATTATTAAAGTCTGTTTATTAAGCAGTTCTTTGAATATCAACCATATATTACATGAAGAGGTGATTCTAGATGTTCTTGTCTTGATTGTGATAAGCACAAGATGACAAACTTCAATTGCCAAGTGTACAAATTCCTTCATAGTAGGAGTGGTCTAATTCTGCCAGTTCTTGGTGATGACTTTTCTTGCTAATGTTAAGATACTCCATAAAAGAGGGAATTTTATTTTCATGACACACATGGGAATAGGTGTATTACATAAAATAAGAGATTTGGTCAGCATAAATGTATCATTAAAAACAGATTGCAAGAGAGAATTCATATTATCCCAATATGTTTTAAGTTTTATACAATCATAAAACATATGCTGCCAGTCAGCTTTAACATTTAGTTTACATCTCCAGCATCCTATCTCTTTACTATATATCAATTCAACTTTATGTGGAGTGATAAAAGTTCTGTGTAAGAACTTCCAAGAGAATATCCTCTACCTTACAGATGAGTAGTTCGTTCCGAAGATTGAAATATTATTTTTTTATCATCTTCACTTGGGAGTTATTATTAACAGGTCTAAATAATCCCAATAGCTTTCTCTGTGACATACTGTTGATTTCTTAAGTGCATTATATATTTTAGATAGAAGTCTCTTTCCAGTTATATTCTGTTACATTAAAATAATGATTAAATCAATGAATGTTGGGAAAGAATGTCTAACTATTGGTTGCATTAGATTAATCTTATGTTTATTCCATTTATTAAGAGCTTGTTTTATGGAATTTAAATTATCATTATAAATAAGGGTTGTCATATCCTTAATATTATCAGACAAGATTATCCCTAAGTAATTGATTTCCCCATCATTCACAATGTTATTTATGTCATTTCTTATCTATTTTATTAATATTTTAATTAACGTGTATTACTTTAGTCTTATCCTTGTTGAAACTGAGTCCCAGTTTCTTCTGGAATATTTCTATTGCTTGGAATACTGCAATAAGAAAAGAGTTGCAATCAAACTTAATAGGATGTCATCTGCAAATAAATGTATTTTTGGGATTAAATCATTATTTATTAGTAAGCATTTAATGATTTTATTTGATCTTATATAATTTGCAAAAGTATCCATAACTAGAGCAAACAGCAATGGGGACAAGGGACAACCCTGTTTATTATCTTTAGTAATCATGACTTATTGGGAAGTATATGAGCCTATCTTAATGTATGCAAAGGAGTTTTCAGAGACAAGTTTGAGTAATTGTAAGATATTCACAATTAACTGAATCAAATGCACAATTGATTTCCAGACTAACCAAAGTTAGTTCTTTTTGAATTATTAGTATAAACACTTATTGATATTATTCTTTTGATATTATAATAGGTGTTCCTGTTCATTATAAACCAAGTCTGATCATTATTTATCAACATTGGAAGAAATTGTTTTATTCTAGAGGCAGAGATTGCCATGGATATTTTATAATCTACATTTAATAATGAAATTGTTCTATATGAAAAACATTGTGTTGAGTCCTTGTCAGGTTTTAAAACTGGGGATAGTAGGGTGTATTTAAATTCTTCTGAAGAAAAAAAAATAACTAAATCAAAATTCTTCCTCAGAACTGTACATCTGACACTACTATTCACTACCACCTCAACTGCTAGTGCAGACACAGAATACATGCATTAAAAAAGACAGATCTCCTCACTAATACATAGGGTGTACCGCAGTTATGAGCAAACTGATGGCAGTTTGGAAAGTACCTGATTCCAGTTTTCAAAAGTTACCTTCCACTGGCTTAGTATTGGCTTTGAGGCAACACCTTTCCTTATTTTAATTAAGTTTTAAATAATTTTAAGCTAAATGCAAAATAGTATCGACTATATTTGTGCAGTTATAGCAAGAATACTGTACAAAAGTATTTGGCATGGAATTCATTCTGTAATCTCAAGTGTTGTGCATGTCTGGTTAACTGTTGCACAAGATTCACAGCATTGATCCGAAGCAGTCCCTCTCACTCCATGCCTATGAAGTATCATAATATAATATAGTACTTTAAGGTATGTATAAACAGCAGATAAACTTAAATAATAGTAAGGCATCTTTCTGACAAAACACGCAAGGAAAAAAGGTGATGCCAACCATGAGCGGCTAGTACTAATAAACATGGGAAAGAATCCCGGAAGGAAGATGGGAAGCTACCAATAGTGATGCACAGGAGAAATGGTGGACATTGCCGATATCAAAGAAGCTAACTTTAGTTATAAGAGAAGGTAGGGCTTTCAGATCTTAAGGTCCAGACTTTTGAGGTGATAGGGAATATATATATATATATATATATATATATATATATATATATATATATATTTATATATATATATATATATATATATATATATTAGACCACAGGAAAAACTGCAGTGAAATTGCTTGCTGAGTATCCTGAAAAATCAGAAAAAAGAACCATATACTATAGGCAAGCTCAACTTAAACTTCAGAGTAATCAACTAGTTATAACTTGTTTAGTAATCTCATCCTCTTTACTGAAAAACAAATAGATGAGCACATTTGCCCTTAAAAGAGCTTTGTCAGACCTACAGAACTAGAGATTTAGAGTCTTCATCTGAACATCTGTAAAGCTAGTCAAAATTGTATCACATGAGATGTCATCAGGGCCTTATTTCTCTGTTCCACCAGTGCTGGGCCTAAATGCTTGTCTGTACTGATATACAAATACATGCAGATGTGTAAATGTGCAGACTCTCACATATGTAATGTGTGCATATATAGATATGCATATATATTGTTATCTACTCACACATACACACACACACACACACACACACACACACACACACATACACGTTTAAGTGCATGTGTGTGTTTTTGTGTGCATATTTGTGTATACACACTAACATAGTCTATGTATACACATAGATGACATACATTTTAACAGTTAGTATTTCAGTGCATTCTCTGCTATTTTTGCCACATTTCTTCTGTTATAGAAGTTGAAACTAGTGCATTTATATGCTTTCTAGAAGATTGAAGAGTAGAAATGTTTATAAAGAGGAACTTGTAGTATCCTCATCTTTGTAGATGGGTGGCGCAGAGGTGCAGCGGTTAACGTTGTTGCCTAACAGCAAGAGGTTCTCCAGTCCGATTCTCGGCTGGGGTGCCTTCTGTGTGGAGTTTGCATGTTCTCCCTGTTTTCACTTGGGTTTCCTCTGGGTATTCCGGTTTCCTCCCACATTCCAAAGACATGCATCTGGAGCATTTCTCCCCGGGCTTCCGCTGAAAACAGGCTCTGTGGAACCTAGTCGGACTTTCCCGGTCAACAATTGTTAAATAAATAAAAATAAAAAAATAATAAAAAAAAGATATATGCCTCTCACTTTTAATTGATGAAATTCTCCAGTTAGAAAAGAAAACAGAAGAAACAGAACTGCGCTGTATTTATTTCCTACTCAATTTAACCTCTGCAGTAGATGATGCTACCCTGCTGACTTATTCATTGTAGAATGTCCTGAGTGCTTGTGGAAGGCATTTTATAAATTAAATTCATCATCTTTCATAATACAATAAATTTAAAAAGGAAGGGGGGAAAGAGGCAAAGAAAGAAAAAGTACAAACTGTGCAATCCCCAGAGAGAACAGCTGTCCTGAAACTTTCAAACGAAACTTCAAAGCCACAAGGCTTGAGAAGCATGTGAGCCAAGACATGATTTCTGCCTCAGTGTTTTATTTGAGTACCTTCCTGCTGTGTCCATATCGTGAATTAAACATTTTGGCTTTGAGGTTCTGATGATCAAAGTGAGACCCTGGGAGCAATTCATGATGAGTCTGGCTATGGACAATGTCTGCCTGGACAGAGGCTGATTCAAAGCTCACCTAGTAACCCTGAAGCAACCTAAAGGCAGACAACACAGATTGTGTACAATACACAATCAGAAACAGTTTTAGTAGACTATAAATCATTTAACTTATACATTAGCTTTTAATGAACAATGAACTTAGTAATCTGCATACATTTGTACATTTTTGTATATTTGTGTATCTCATGCCTTTACAAAATTTGATACAGTTTTTTAGAACTGAGCAGATAATATAGAATTTTAAATGTGTGAAAGTGAGTGTGAGTATGTGTATATATGTTTGTGTGTATTGTTTGTGTATATCTTTAATTTTAATGACCCTTTGATTTCAGGATATTTGCCATTACGGAAAAAAGATGCAGTAAATTGTGAATTTTATACTGTGCAACTTAAGTTCAAAAACAGCTCATACCACAGAAGAAGAAATGCATTCATATTTAATCAGTTCTCTAGTAATGATTTCCAATTAAAAATTAAGAGAAAGGGAAGACAAGAATTTCCAATAAACCTCAATACACAATGCCCCAAGGCAAGTTTTTTTTCAAAAAGGTATGCTCATGCAACCAAACTTTTATGAAACAACTGAACTGCACAAACTCCTATAATACAAAAATGCTCTGGAATGCATATGCATATTCCCATTAATATTTTTGATTGACTCAATGTTAAGTCTAAATGACTGTTGCAAGAATGTCTCATGACACAGTCTGCACAGACTAAAGGATAGTATATATTCATAGCTCTTTGTCTGAGATCTTCATTATGCCATCATACTGTATCACTATCTTATCCTAGAGGAAAAAGATAGATAGTCCGTCTGTGTGTTTTTCATTTGTTTCCAACACAGAGAGCTCCTAGAAAAGAATTACAGAGTTATTATTGCACTGTCTTCAAGTCAGTTTACATACTGGAAATAAAAGCACAGGCTGCTGACTAGCCAATTAAGGATGACATGTATGTACACAACTGTTATTGCTGTGTTGTTAGCTTGTGGTTATTAATTTTGATTTTCAATTTAACATCATGTATTGTGTCAAGCTGAAGCTTATTTATACAAATTTGCATATGTTTTTTTTTTTTTTTTATATCCTGTGCTGTTGTATCATGTGAGTCGTGCAGTAAATAACTTTTTGGGGCAGGATTTAGTACAAGTCATATTTTGGAATGTGTTTATGTTACAATTATATTCTCCGGGTTTCTTACAGTACTATAAGGTATTATTATTTTGCATATCCCACATGCACATGAGGAAAGTAGCAAGATGAAAGTTAAAAATGAAAATGTATATTCAGAATATCTGCTGGGTTTAAAAATCTGTAAAAGATCATTAGGGATGTTTACACTACAGCATGCATGTTTTTGATAATAAACTCCTTTCAGGGTGAAACATCAATTTAATAAACATAACATACATACAACAGCATTGATAATATTGTGAAACACTATGTTAGAATTTTAAGCACAACATCAACAGGAAATATTAAAGACAAGAGACACAAACGTGCATATATATTATACAAACTATAATACGTAATACTGGGTGTAACAATACGGATGTACTGCAAGTGCTGTGTGGTTTTCAAGATGCAATGCACATTAGAAAGGAAATTCCTGCAATTAATTGTATCGCTGCACATCTTGGATAAAACTAGAGCCTCACCGTCTTTTACAGGATGGTCTCTGTTTGTTCAGTTGTATGTTGTGAACAATTATGAAAATGGCAAATGCCCTTAATTTTAAAACAAGTACTTTTTTAACTTTCTTCTAATTATTGCAGGAAGTTATAACTAAGGATCTGAAACACACTGACATGATAAGAAAGAGCAAAAACAATTAAAGTCTTGCTTTAAGTGAATCTCAGTTGGTTGCACTGACTATACATGTGATTTGATCTGCAGACTCTTACATTTCTTTGGATCACTGTAAACTTTGAGAAACAATGAGAAAAGTATAATCTGAACTATAGTGAATATAAAATGTACACAATTCAGTATATCAGACCAGACTGGTTGCCTTATACTTGGTATCTAAACCAATACAATATAATGGTATGCTTGTTAGCTTGATTTCAGTGCTGAACTTCAATGGCACCCATTCCCTTAAAGTAAACTGATGCTAGTTACCTAATTTTCCAGTTCACTTCTCAGATCGGGTGCCTTTTGTGTGAAGTTTGCACATCTTTCCTGTGTCTTCCTGTTCTTGTGTCAGGTGCACCAGTTTCTTCCCACATCCCCAAACCATTTCACAGGTAATCTAATGCTTCTTCATGCCATGTGTAGGTTTGCATGCAATGGGTGACTGAGTTAGTCTGTGTATTCAGACAGGAGTTTTTCCATGTTCAGGATTACTTTCTCTGCCTTGCACCTCCTGATTAGCATGATAGTCTCTGACTCCCCCCACCAACCTGAAGTGGATTACTCGTGTAATGAAGGAATGAATAAATACATGAATATTTGTTTTAATTATAACCACTGCTGAATTAAAATCCTATCCAGACAAACACTGTTTTTAAAAGCTATTTAGTTCCAGTGATGGAAAATTAAATATCTGTGTTCAGCATCGTAAATGATCAGATTTGAAAAGTTTCGCACACTGGCATCCAGAGCCATAAGTAAATGTATAACATTATCAAACATAAGCATATAGTGTTAAATCGATCTGGCATAGCTATTACACAGCACATATCAAACACCCACTTGTTGATATCACCTTCCACTGACTGCTGTTTAATGTTTCTCAAAAGACGAGTGTTATCAGGAAAAAATATTTTTCTTTCATTGAATTGGTGGAAAATTATATTTATGAAATGGTTTGAAGGTATCAACAGCAGATTCCCGGCAAACACTAAAACAAATATGTATTTATTTTTCTGAAGATACTTTTACAAATAAGTGATAATAGCAAAGCTAGAAGAACTGCTAGACGTTCACACTGCTGAAAACTGACATTTGAATGGCAGGAAAATTATTATTTTTAACAGATAACTATTTACACATTATACAATAAGTGTAATGCATGGAGAAGACAATGAAATGAGAACATCAGATAATATTTTGTGACGACATCTTAACAGTTTGTAACTTAAAGATAATGAACTTAAACAAAATAGCAAAAATAATATCATATGCATAATAGATGCAACACTTAACTGTTATCATTGCAGTATGAACCTTAGTTAGGACTGAATTTTTAAATAATTAAACTGTTAATGTGAAAATACTAGAATATCACTTTCCATGAATTTTTATGTGATTTTTTTTTTAAATCTTGATAATTTTCAGGCTCAAAGATGCTTAAGGGGCAGGCTTGTTAGCCCAATTCAACACACCCATTTTGAGTCAACTCAATGAGTAGTGACATAGTATTTTGCAAGTGATAACAGAATAAGCAGCAAGATCATATTCTCTGCCTCTACTATAATATGGAAAATATTAAATAGCTTCCAAATTTTTAATTAAACATTATTTTTCATATAAACCGATGTCAAAATTCTATTTACATTTTACTAAGTATTGCACAGGTTACCACTGGTTTTCTATATGGGAAAAATATGACCAACTGTTACTCAATGATGCTATTAGGAAGAGTATTTGGTGTACCTTTTCTACATTTATCCCTCTCAAAAGATGCAACTACACTATGTCTGTGGTTATATGTTATACCTATTTTGGACCATCCAGAAGAGTCTATTACTTTCAGGGTTCTTTAGTATTATGCCTAGGATACGATGTGGATAACTCAGATATCCTACACATATTTTGATAATGTCCACCACAAAGATTCTTTACAGAAACCCCTTCAAATTAAATTAGAACAATTAGGGATTTTCAAGGAATCATCATGGCAAATTGGAATCGTACATCTTTCTCCTTAAAATTTCTAAATGTATGAGTTTAAATATTAAATGCACGGTCATAATTTGTATTGTTTACAACACATTTTGTTTATTTATTTATTTGACATTTGTTTACCTGGAAAGTCCAGCTGGGCCAAAAAGAGCCCCTTTTCAGTGGAGGCCCAGGGAGAAAACTTCCATTTACTCTGCATTTACTGTTATATAATTACTTGTTTATAACTGTTTTTATTGTGTAGCTTTCTACAATTACTTGTTTATAACTTTTGCTATTATGGAGCTTTTCTCCCCAGGACTCCATTGAAAACAGGTTCTTCTTGTCCCAATGGACCATCCTGGCAAACAAACTGCAAATAAATAAATAAATAAAAACAATTTAAAAATATATATAAAGTATAAATATGTATGAATTGCAGTTACAATGAAATTTGCGACAAGAAGGCAATACAGTGCATTATTTAAGGTACAAAAGATATTATAGCACAGTTTTAACATTATAGTATAGTTTTTACAGTAGAAAAAAACATTCTAGTACAGGCATTAATGTAGAGATACAAAAAGAAATGAGATGACAGCTACAGGAGAAAAGGGATTGATTCATGTTTTTTTAAGTTAACTAATTGGATAAGTTTCAGGTACATTAAAAGGTCAAATGATTGTAGTAAAGTACATTCAGATGATATGATAGAGCTGCTAGAGAGAGAGAAATAAGAGGTAGGGGACTTGAAATGATACGTAGCTCAGGCTGGGAGGGTGCTACAGCTAGGTAAAGAATAGGGAAGACATAGTAATAACAATTGTATATGGAGTAAAGACATACACAGAGGAGGTAAAGAGAATGGATAGAACCAGAAGAAGGGGAAATGAGATGAGGTGAGAAAGAGAAAGGGAGATCAAGTGTGAGTGAAACAAGAATTTCAGGGACAAGACAAAGAGTACTTACATAGTTAGCTTCAACTGGGACGGGAATAAGAACAGATCCAGGATTTGCTTAAATATTCTTTTAGTGAGAATTTAAAGGAAGAAATATTAGTGACTGTTCTGATATTAAATGGTAGGGAGTTCTAAGCTTTAGCAACAGAGTAAAGACTTTGGCTGGAAGAAGTGGAGGGTTTTAGAGATGGTGAGGAGTTCTTTGTCTGTGGACCTCAGATTTCTGTTGGGATGTGGAGGACAAGTAAATGACTGATGGCTGGAGAGTGCAAAGGTTTGTGGATATTATGTATGGTTATTAGCTGGAAATAGGAGACAAAGTTGGGAAGTTCGAGTGAGTTGGTGGAATATAGAGTATTACAGTGATGTGATGAGTGCTTAGCACTCATTGTAAACTTAACAATTTTGTTGTAGCAGCTTTGTAACTTAGCATTTAAGGGGGCTTGCAGATTGTTCAGAAATGGAGCTCCATAAAGTAGTGAAGGTAGGAGGTAAGATTTGGCTAGCATGATTTTAAAAAGAGTATTCATAAAATGATTATGCCTATATAATAAGCCAAGTTTCTGGTGAGCTACTTTGAATATGTAGGTCAGACTTAAGTTTGTCATGAGTAGTCTCACCTCGCAATTTAATATGGAAAACTCTTTCAGTTTTAGTATTATTTAATGAAAAAAAATTAATAATGTTTTGGCAGGAGTAAGCAATTTAGGAGAGAAAAGGAGGAGCTTTGTTTTGTTTGGTTTGAGTACAAGTTCAGCTGTAGTAAGCCATGTTTCATTTGAAGTGAAAGCAATGGAGTCATCTGTGTACTGAATAAGAATACCTTGTCTAGAGGCTGAATGTTACTGATAAATATGTTAAAGAGTAAAGGTCCAAGTATACATCGTTGTGGTACATAGGTTCATAGGTTCATAGATTATTACTAAGCTAACTGCCCTTGCAAGCCATTTTAAGCCTAGCCAATTATCCCTTGTGAGACTCAAACCCCGCACCTTTTGTTTGTAAGGCAAACACCTTAACCATTAGGCCACCCTCCCAACCAACAGCTATTGTGTTAGGCAGGAGTGGTGAGGTAGCCCCTTGCCATTTTACCAACTGCTGTCTATTAGTGTGGTAGCTGTGAAATCACTTAAAGGGGGTTGTGATATGCCAGGATTGGTGAGTTTAGAGAGAAGTCCAGAGAGAGAGAGAGAGAGACCATATCAAAAGCTTTAGAGGGTTCAAGAAATAAAACCAATGCCAGTTTCCCAGAGTCTCTTGCCTTATTTACGCTGTCAGTGAAAGATAATAGGGCTGTGTATGTACTGTGAGCTGGTTGGAAGCCATGTTGTGTACTGGAAATCAGGTTAATTTGTAGGAGATATTGTTGTGGGTGATGGTGAATACATTTTTCAAAAATTTTGGAGATGGGTGACAGTATGGATATAAGCCAAAAATTTGTTAGTTCAGTTGACTATCTGCCTTTATGCAGATAGATAATATAAGATCTTGTCTTTAGGTCAGGAACATGGGATTCTGCTATGGATCTGTTAATAAGAAAACTGATTGGCTGGGCTTTGGCATCAGCAGCAAGTTTTATGTATTCTAGGGGGGATTATCTATAGATGTTAAAACAGGGAAATGGTTTTTTGATAGGAGATGTAGGAACAGCTTGTAAGGAAAAATGGGAAGGGCTGGAAGTGCAAGGAAATGATGATAGAGGAGATGACTTGCAGTCAGGAATGTTTAGTGTAGTCCTAGTGGAAACTGGTTTTGCAGAGTCAGTTTGTGAGTGTGGGGATGAGAGCAGGGATTGGGGATGAATTTAGTAATGCATTGTATGAAATAATTATTACACTTGTTGGCAGCTTGTTGTGGCATACTTTCTGGATAGGGGTTGGGGTTCTTTCTGGTTCCTGGACTGAGATGGGAAGAGATGGATGCCCAGAAGTTTTTAGGGTTATGTTTGTAAATATTTTGAGATGTACTGTAGTATAACGTTTTGTCATTAATGACTTGTTCACTTATTTACAAAGTTTCGAAATAGTTGTAAGTCATTGTCATTTTTGTTACTATTCCATATGCTCCATGCTCAGTCTCTTTCTTTTTTTCATGAGGAGTTTGCACGATTATGTTTAATACGCTTTGTGTGGAGTGGGTCAAGATAATTTAATATGCTTAAGAATAGTGAGTTGAACCGCTTGGCAGCTTCATTAAGGAAGGACCAGACTGTAGTGTTTAATGTCTGAATGAAAATTTCCTGGGTAAATTTTGTAAGGTTGCAGGTGGATTTAAGTTTATGATCTTAATTTACTTGTATGGGAGCCCTTTTTGTATAAGCTGCAAAATACTCACTTAAAGAATTTGAGATTCTACCAGATGGGAAGCAGTTAGAAGGGTTAGAGACCAATATCCAATCCAGTATGGACTGTTGAGCATTATTTTTAATGTAATTTGTTGAAGAATTGATAAGCTGAATGAAGCCATAGAGATTTATGCTGTTTGTAGGGTTGCTTGATGGGAGAGAGACTGCCAGTCTATGTTAACATTACCTAGTTTGACCATTTCATTATGGATAGAGTCAGAAACTCAAGCTAATATTTTCTCAAGAATTAGAATGTTGTTCCCTGAAAGGATGCATATAACAATAGAGTATACATTTCTGGAGGCATTTATTTTAAAGAAAGAGATAAGAATATCTGCATTTAAAAAAATTAGGAATGGTGTCTGAAAAGGGGGTAAGTCTGCAAGTGTTTGGATAAAATAAGGCTAATTTTTCTCCTTTCTTGAGTGTTCTATCACATCTAAGTACTTCATAACCTGGAGGGAGGATTTCAGTATCATTCATTTTAAGGGTTAGCCAGGTTTCAGTGTCAGCAAGGAAATCTATTTTAACCTTTTTAATCCAAGTATGGAAGCTGGCGATTTTATTTCCTGTGCACTTAAGGTTGGTCATTATTATCTTGAATGTTTTAGGCTGTTGTTTGGAGTTGACAGCGTATATTAGACCTGGGTTTTGGTGGATGTCTCCTCATTCAGTAAACATAGAAAAAGATGGATTAAGTATTTTGGGAAGCTATTTGAGATGGTGATCACTTTTGATTTATCATTTGTATGTGATTATTTTAGGTTTAGGATACAGGACTATAGAAGTGGGAAATAAGCTAGGGGAGATGATGGAGTAGCTAAGGGGAAACAGGGAGTTAAATGATGAGGTAATGGTATTTAACATGTAAAAGGTATACATTGATGTAGGTTTACATGTGAAGAAATAAAGGAATAAGTGAAGGAGAATAGTAAAGAAAAAGAAGGACAACATGACTTAAATGTAGTGAGAGTAACTAGGATGGATGGAAAAGGAAGTGTAGATGGATGACAGTACAGGGAGAAAGGAAAAGAATGTGATGAAGTGGTTAATAAGCTGTGAGGTAGTGTTGAGAAAGTAGCTAATGAGAGCGAGAGACATGATTGGACTGTAATGTAACAGGTGGGATTGAGAGTGAGAGATGTAATAGGACTGTGATATAAGGGGTGGGGACTGATGAAGTATAAATGTGGGAGTAGTGGGGCAGATGAAAAGTGGTGGTAGGGTAGGGGCTCAGGGTGAACAGAAGAGGATAGCACACTGTCAAGAGTACTAAGAAAAGCAATCAGTGAAAACCAAGAAAGGTAGGAAAGCAATTAAGAAGAAGAAGAAGAATGTAGTTGTCTGTACTCTGTAATAGTTAAGTCTCTCTATTCTAGCTATCTTTGTGTTCTGAGTAAAAGTGTGTTTATAATAATAACTGGGAAGAAAGTGTTCTAGCAAATACGTTAATTTAGGCACAGCAGTCCCAAAACTAAGAGCTGAACTGATGTGCTGTACTACATCTGCTATATAGGAAGAAAAAGAAAAGTGAGGCCATCAAGGTGTGTGTAAGCATGCTGGGTCAGTGCCTATACACAGTTCAAAGTTATATTTAAGTGCAAGTCTTGCAATTTTAATTGCAAGTTATTTATTGTGGAAAGGTTCAAATTTAAAACATACTTTAGGGTACATGGAAGCCATTGCATGGTCTTAATTTTCACCAGCAGCTGCCACGTTACTTTGTCCAAACAAAACAAAAGGCCTTATCTTGGGGCGATGTTTTTGGATGACTAGATGCATTAAAATAGTGTTTAATATTTAGGGGGAGAAATTGCAAAAGGATGTGGTCAGACATGCAGTGAATATAAAATAGCACTAAGAGTGATAAAGACAAGCTACAGGAAGAAAGGATAAGAAGGCCAGACAACAGTTTTAGGGAGCCTCCAAGTTAGATTTGGAAGCTTATCACAGGAAAGTACAGATGGATAGATAGAGGGATAGGAGTGTAAGAGCAGAGAAGAAAATACAGGGATAGGGAGAGTAGAAGGAGTTAGTAAGAATGCAGTACTGTACTACAGAACAGTGGTTAGAAGAAAAGGGTAAAACAGTTCAAAAACAGCAGTAACTGAAACAGTACAACTACTAAGCAAGTTTTATTTTGTAAACAGTTGAAAAAGCTAGTTACAGTAGATAAATGTGAGTAGTTCCCAGTCATTCATGAAATACAGTAAGAGAAAAGGCAATGCGTTTACACATTTAGAAAAACATTGGCGGTAAATTATAACAGTAAATGGCAATAAAAAGCTTGTCAAACTATGATGATGGTGGTCCTGACAGAACATGAAATTACTACAGTGGAATTATTAGATTAGGAAGGGGGCTACAAAGCCATGCTGTATGGTAAATGCTATTGCCTAAGGTCAATAGCAGCACAAGTCCACATAACATAACATAATAGCATAAAGTAAAAGACGTCCTACCATGACACCATCATATTTCAGCAAAAATATTTGTAAGTTAATAATCCAAGAAACATAAGCATGAAAATAGCTAAAAATAGCTTGAAATAAGCAAAACTGACTAAAGTTACACTGCAATTATTCCTCCAACACCATGCCTTTCCAAGTGTCAAGGAAATCACAAACACACACACACACACACACACACACACACACACACACACACACACACACACACACACACACACACACACACACCATATAAATTATTAATGTAGCTCTGAAAGATGAAAAGGTATGGAAAGATTGCCTCAGATTTTCAACATCGACTTTTTATGGCTATCTCAACAAATCTAAAATGCATACTTCCACATCCAAGAGTAATTTTAGTCTCAATGATATAAATATCAGAACAAATGATATGGATGAAAAAAACTGGGTTCATTGTTCTGAAATGAAATACTGAAATCTGCAAGGTTATGAGGCTGTAAAGTTGCCATCGTCCTTTAATGGGGGTGAAACAACTGTAATTACTGAAATGAAAATGGGTACAGAGGAAGAGGAAGACACAGCTGACCTAACAGCAGCAGGGAAAAAAAGCCAGCGGGTCCGTAGGAAAGGACTCTACCTAAAGATGAGCTACAGACTGCTGTCTTCAAAGTTCAACAGAAGCTTTAATGTACCGTCCATGATCTACAAATACTGACTATAGTGCTGCCTAGTAGACTGCAGTAATATAATAAATTCAGTTTAAATGTTTTCTGATGGGAACTGCATCCCCTGCACTCCCCAGTGTGAGGTTCTCTACTGCACTACAGTATCTAAACAGATAACATCTAAACATCCAACTTTTTGAGTTTGCATCACCGTAGAAAAAAGGAAAAATTATTTTTCTTCCTTCTGAGCTGATGTAATCTTAAAGGCAGTATACATAACAATTGAAATGTTGGAACTCTGGAGTATAGACCCGTCCAAAATGCTTTCAAATCATACTTTATTTTGCAAGTATGCTGACAGTCAACTGGTGCAGTAGGACAGTGAGGTAAAAAATGCCAAGCTTCAATAAGTTCTACGTTGATCACATCAGGTATGCTCTTGGGTTCCTACAGATGAATAACTTGATTTATAAAAGCCAACATAGATTTTGCCCATCATGCCCTTTCAGTTGTGTGACCTAATTGTATGATTGGGTTATGCATTATGTCACTTGTAACTGAAGCAGGCTAAGTATAATCTAGATTGCCAGTAGATAAGGAATGGGCAGGCAGCATATTTGAGATATTTTCTTATACATCAGATACTTCTTAACACTCAGCTGTGAAGAAAGTGATTTCCAATACTCAGGCTATGATGCATTTCTTAGCAGAACTACCTATCCTCTGCACTCTGGTTCCTCTTAAATGCCTAGCCCCTGAAGCAAAGTGGCCCAGTAGCCATTTGTCATTTCTGTAGTCACATGCTATCACTTGATTTCTTGTGATTAAAATTCTAATTGGCATCTCATTCATATTTTGAATCTGTGTTTTGTGTTCTTGTGCATGTCCATCTGATAGCAACATGCCCAGTTTAGAGCATTTGTTTCTATACAACAATAACAAGGGTGTTGAAGTATAAGTGTACAGCATATGGTGGTAAAATCAATTAAGTGAAAGACCACACCTATCAAAACATTTGTTCACATGCTCCTACCTATTGTTGAAGCCTGGAGTTTTGGAACTGTACATCAACCTGCACATTGACTTCTAGACTGCATCGCACCTATCATCTCACATACACGTACAACAGTGCATGTTTCAAGGCAATATTGAGAAAAAAATAAACAGATATACCATAGCCATTCAGGTATTCTGACAAAAGACCATTTTCATCCTTTCAACCAGTTACTACAGGTGTCCCTCAGGGCTCTATCCTGGGTCCTGTCTTATTTAATATGTTTATTAATAACCTCCAGACCTCTGCTCATCATACTAGTTTAAGTCAGTATGCTGATGACTCAACATTATTATGTGCGGCCTCAACAACAAATAAGTTCCAAGATCTTACCCCCAAATTTTTCTCCTCTGTTGAAACCTATCTCAAAGTATCAAACCTCCTACTCAACCCAAAGTGCTTTTTATGTCAAAAGGTTGTCAAAATCAAAAGCAATCTTTTACCATAAATTCATCAAATAATATCGTCATCGAAACTGTAACTCACAGTAAACATCTAGGTATTATAATAGACGACAGTCTCAGATATGACCAGCAAATACCGCACACCATTAAATCTAAACACTAGAAACTAGGCTCCCCTTATAGGATCTATGGATTCCTTACAGATACTGCAAGAAAAACTGTAGCCACCACCTTCTTATTGCCACCTTTCTTATATGCCGGTCCTATCCAATGATACTCGAAGAAAGAAACTTGCCTCCTGCTACAATAGAATAGCTAAATTTGCCACCAATCTCCCTCATAGGACCCACCCTTGTCACAGCTTAAAGCAATTAAAGTGGCTTTAACTACACAACTACCTAACATATTCACAACTAGCTACAATACACAAACTCATTCATCATCCAGAAAAATGCCCTGCACTACAAAATGTATTACTGCTCTACTGTCCAGCAAAGGGCCTCTGTTCTAGTAGCAAATTCTTATTAATTTCAAATAAGTCATAAAATGTTGCAGGAAACTCAATCTACTCCCAATACATTGGTAAACTCTGGAATAGTATCCCCACATAAATAAAACTCTCCTACAAACTCAGTAGTTTTAAACCACTGCATAAACATCTTAACCAGTTCATGCTCATCACAAGGTTAAGACTTTGTGTCTACCACAAGATACTCTCCAAATACTCTCCTTAAACAGAATATTCTCGACCTCTCACTGAACTGACAAAACAATTTTTATACATAACTGCTGCCTGTACAATCCATTAAGTTGCACACAGGCTTTTTCGTTAGTAACTTCTACCTCTGTAAAATCTTAGAATGTATAAATGTAACTACTCTATGTGTAGAATAGAAGTAGAAATGTAACTACGCCATGTTTATCTGGAACTTAGTATAATGCAATGTAAGCAAATGAAGCTTTTCTCTCTTGACCTCTGTTGAAAGTGGGTGTTAGCCAGTTAATCTTTCCCAGTAAACAAAGACAAATACATAAATATATGTATTTTATCAAAATCAATAACTTAAAAAAGGTACAGATGCTAAACATGTAGTAATTATGTAAGAATTTTAAATTAATTTCTGTGATATCTCATTGCAAAAAGTAAATCCATGATTTTGAAAAGGGAACTCCCAGCAAAAATGGCCGATGTCTTGTAGTAACCTATTGGCTGTAAAGCCTAAGTATATTTTGTGGTTTTTGAGCCTTAATCATTTCAATGGGAATTTTTTATCTCTGTGCCATACTAGTATGTCTAGCTTTCTGCTTTAATGTATTTTCTATACGATATCAGATTATAGACTATGGCAGTAATACTGTGCATTGGATGAACAACATCTGTAAAGTTTGGTAATATCACTTTCAATGCAGGACAAAACCAGATCAAAGAAACCTGAATTATATCAGATTAAAATAATGCTATATTATTGAACCCATATAGCCAGAAAATCATAAGAACCACTAACAAGTGAGAGAAAGTATATCCCTTTAATTCACTCTTTGCACTTTGCACCTTGTATGTATATCTATATTTACTTTTTTGTCTTGTTCTTAATAGTTGCATGTATGTCATTTTTTTTTCTCTTAATAGTTGTATTATGCCGTTTATGTAATTCATACTTGGAGAGTCACTGAAACCGGAGTCAAATTCCTTGTATGCCTGCATACTTGGCCAATAAATGTGATTCTGATTCTGATCATGACACATCTCATCAATCACATCACTTTTACTGGAATTACATACATGGATATCAGGGCAGTCATTTTTTTGCATCAGTTTTATCAGGTCTCTTCATCATTTCCTTTAATCAGATTTTATACAAAAAGCTGCAGAAAAACATGTTTTAAATATTAACTTGATGTCAAACATTATGTATTCACAAGCACTGGGACAGTTCAAGGATATATAAGTTTTTTATTTGAGACATGAGAAATGAACCACACTAAAGTAAGTTGTATAGGCCTCACCTGACTGAAACCTTCAAAGCTGTTACACATCTAAAGCCTCTCAGCAAGACTGACAGTGTTGCTGGGAAACTGACTGAATAAAACATGTGGAATTATGTCATGAAAAGTACAAGCTCAAAAAAATAAAAGTCCATCTATTTTAGTGCCACAATGAAAGTTACTCTTTAAATAAAATCTTTTTGAACAACCACAAAAGAATCACACATACATTAGCAAGGTATCATTTACACATGTTACAAAAGCAGATACCACAGTCGCTATAGAAACAGGCATAACCTATAGAAGGCAGATGCATTTAAAATGCCCCCCCCTCCAAAAAAAAGAAAAAAAGATTTCCATTTTGCACATTCCAGTATATCACATAAGAGTGATTATTTGAGTTTGATGAGAAGCATACCTCTTACCCACTTAGAACTCTGGACAAAGCCTAAAATAATGGAGGTATAAAGGCCCAAAATAGGGACAGATTTTAAATATTGCTCTTATAAGCTTAGGAAATTCCTAGAATAAAAGCATTTGTATTATTTGTACTTCCTAAAGGATATAAAATCTGAAACAAAAATGTATCTCATTATGTAGTGACCTCAATCCTCTGTAATCCACCAAAAACACATTTTTATGAAGAACAGACCAAAAATATGAGGTGAAAATCTGGGCACTTGAGAGATAAGGTGAGACGTAAAGAATGTGCCAGTTATATTTCACTATCAACTATTTCAACAGTATCATTTTGAGCTATAGACTAACTGGTAAATTAGAAATAAAGAAACAAGTTGTGTACAAGGAGATGGGTATTTTGAACTTTTTCTGTGTCGCAGAAATAAAAAGTGTATACCGTGTCTACTGATAATTTTATCTTGGGAAAGGACCATTATGTTTACCAAGTGGAAAGTGAGGATGGGCTCACTTCTTTGGCAACACTTAGTGGATGCTTTATGCAAGATAAGTGAGACTCCCATGATAGAGATAAAAGCAGAGGTATTCAGGACGGTATTTATTGGAACATGGGCATGGGCGACTTTGATGCCATCATGTCATTAGCTGTGTAGTGATTCTTCAAGCCTGAATGACAGTTCCCTGATCTATTGCTCCATACATCTGTTGCTTTTGCATGCAGGTGCTAGGACACACACCACATATCTGGAATTGAGCATGTCTTGACACCTCTCAGCTTTACCAGTGCCTTAGAAATTCATGAGAAAAACACCTTTAGGTGAGCAGCAAGCATACCTCTCAACCTTTTAGCACAAAAATCTGGACAATGTTAAAATAGTGGGGCAACAAAGGCCCAAAATCAGGGACAGATTTTAATTATTGCTCTTAACAACTTAGAATGTTGCTAGAATAATAGGTTTTGCATTTTCTTTATTTCCTTATGGATATGAAGTCTGAACCTCAAATGTCTGTCATTATTTAGTGACCTCAATCATTAATGATTTACAAGAAAACCACAAATTTAACGAGGACCAAACCAAAAATATAATTCAAAAATCTGTACATTCTGTAAAAGTTTGTACAACTGAGAGGTATGGCAGTAGCCTTCACTGATGTAAGTAGTGGGAGAGATGATGTGTGCTGGGCCTTGGAGTAATACTGGGAACATCAATAATCAAATGCGTGGAGTAGTGAGGTTTTCCTATTTGTAATCAAGAACTAGTTAGCCTTGTTTGAATTGTCTTAAAACAAATGGTTGGATTTACATTTTATTGAGGATTTAATGCTAGGTAGTTTTCCAGTGAAGGATCACTGCTTACATAAGATCAGTGTAAACTTTAATATGGAGTTTATCACCCCTGCCCTGCTACTGTTTATGAAATCAGTACATATGTATTCAGGATGTATAGAAAATGTCTCCCCATATGAGAGTGCAGGGTGGCTTACCTGCCTGCAGAAACAAAGACTTCAGTATTTGCAGGTGGGCTGCATGGGTATTGCATCCTTGACCAGCCACAATTGAGCCACTGGAATTGATACAGCTTTGTGTTGATTGGTCCTAGAGAAAGCATGATAGTGAAGTGTAATCCATGCAAATAATGAAAAATGAATAATGGAAAATGGAGTAAATGTCTATCTGATGAGCCATATATTCTTTCATTTACGTCATAAGTATTATCTATTATGTTGTATAGTAATAAAACGATTGTCCCTGGCAAATTCAAGAGAACCAACAGGAAATAGATAAAAGCCAGTATTCACCAAATAATAGAATCTCCTGTTGGTAACTCACTGCCCGTATATGAAAGTTCTTAGACCAAAAGTTCAGATGATAGTCACAGATTTGGCGCCAAAACGCCAATTCAAATGCTAGATAAAACCAATACACTGGATAACTTCTTTAAATGTTGACTTTTCAGTCCAAAAAATCAAACGTTGGTATAAGAATATATTTTTATTCGGTAAGCGCTTTCGCTGATAAGCTTTGTCAAACCACAAACAAAATAAAGCACAGACTGTTATATATATAAATGATGTGTTTCTAAGATAAAAGAAATACATAAAATTTTAACAGGCACACCAAGTCCATATGTAATTGAAATGCTTTTAATATAGAATGTTTGTTTATGTTTTAAAACTTTGGACGTAAAAGGAAGGTGTCTCTTTAAAACTAAATTGTTTTAGATTGATAATTGAGTCTGAAGTAGTATATATAACAGTCTGTGCTTTATTTTGTTTGTGGTTTGACAAAGCTTATCAGCGAAAGCGCTTACCGAATAAAAATATATTCTTATACCAACGTTTGATTTTTTGGACTGAAAAGTCAACATTTAAAGAAGTTATCCAGTGTATTGGTTTTATCTAGCATTTGAATTGGCGTTTTGGCGCCAAATCTGTGACTATCATCTGAACTTTTGGTCTAAGAACTTTCATATACGGGCAGTGAGTTACCAACAGGAGATTCTATTATTTGGTGAATTATCTATTATGTGCCACAGGACAGATGGGACTTATGCCAGCAAATAACAGGAGTATGGCACAGAGTCAGACCTGGCTGAAGCACTGGTCTTCTTCAGCCTGATTACTTACATTTATTCAAATACCATGAAGAAAATGCAGTAAAGACATCAAGCAGGCTGCTAACAGGAAAAGAGTGTCAACATACAGGAAATACATTTTCTTCTTACGTTTGATTTTGGCTGCCTAAAAACACATAATAAAGGGAACTGACGTATATATATGAGATAAGCAAGAAATTTATATGTTTAAGGCATGGACATTTTACATTATTTCTAGATGAAATGCATGCATCACCAGGAGGCTTTGCACTAAAAGGATGTAAGCAATTTTGTTACTCATTTCAGATATCATCAAAGAGAAATTAAACATGGTTCGATCCTGTGTCTAATCAGCCAACAGCAATGTGCATCTGAGAACAAGATAACAAAACACCTATTGCTGGCTTGAACCAGTGTTGTTACATGTCCCAGTTAAGTTACAAATTATCTTGAAACACTTTGAAATTGAAGGATGTGCCACAGCTAATGAAAACACGACACACATTCCTCTCACAGCAGTTTTCTGAAGGGCTTCAATTTTAGAAGTTGATAGATGACTATTGCGAAAAAACACTGCTTGATACTTGGCTGTTTTTTCTTAGTCTTTTCTTTAGGAAACATAGAACCTTAATTTATCATAAGTGAAGGACAGCATTCATGTGTGATTAGCTGAAAACAGATTGCATAAGAAAAATGAAAAACCAAAAAAATATTTAAGTGGGTCTTCCTGCTTACCTTGAATAATTAATATGTCACACCTGCTGCATATAATCTTGCAAAAAGCTTCCACTGACATCTGAATAAGATGTAAACTGTTGAGAATGAAAGCTTTCATACATCAAAACAAAACAAAGTTTGTAGTTTACTTTTCTACAGGAATTAAATATCGTTTTGTCATCCTAATTTCCACAAGACACTTCAGATTTAATCATACATGTACTGTTAAAATATCTAAAATCATCTTATCTTTTAACAGTATGAGAAGAAGCATTTTCTACATTCCTTCTGGATATTAATGAAAAAAATACTTATAATGATTCTGACTCATGTACTTTTCATACTTTTTGGGCTCACTATAATCATATGCTTAATGAGGTTTGGTAACAAACCAATTTATCCAGGGATATTTTCAGAAGGGGAATAGATAAATACATTAGGGGGGAGTTAAGAGGGTAGGAGAATAAAAGAGTTAAATGGGAATGCGGGAACATTTGGAGGAAATGAGGTAAGAGCAGGGAGGGGTTTTAGTGTTTTTCCTAGTGTAACTGGGTAAGGAATCACATTTTGGCATGAGCTTGCTAAGGCAAGGTACACACAAGACAACCTGTAGGTATTCCAGGAGAAAAGGTAGGTCTTGTGGTACTGGTTAGTGGTGGGTGGTTTGTAACATATATTATTATAGAGTTTTATGTTTAATGACATTGGGAGTAGGCTAGGGGTATTTGTGTATAAGTAGGGGGTATTTTGGTCTAGGTTGGGCTGGGATTTATTGTGTGGGTACTGGCGGCTTTGTTTGTTCCCTGTTTTGCTCTTCAAAATGTTGGCAGTTGAGTTGTATGGCTAGATCCCCTTGTTTGTTTTGAATTTTGTTGGCAGCTACTCGGGGGGGGGGGGGTCAGTGGTGATTTGCACGTTTGCCTGTAAAAAGCTTTAGTGTTTTTTTGTTGTTCTGTCAGCAGAATACGGGGTTAGCAGTCCCTGACTTGAATGTGTCTGGAGTGAGTGGTTGAGGTTCTGCTCATTCAGTGGTGGTTTGCATGTTTGCCTGTAAAAAGCTTTAGTGTTTTTTTGTTGTTCTGTCAGCAGAATACGGGGTTAGCAGTCCCTGACTTGAATGTGTCTGGAGTGAGTGGTTGCAGTTCTGCTCATTCAGTGGTGGTTTGCATGTTTGCCAGCAGAATACGGGGTTAGCAGTCCCTGACTTGAATGTGTCTGGAGTGAGTGGTTGCAGTTCTGCTCATTCAGTGGTGGTTTGCATGTTTGCCTGTAAAAAGCTTTAGTGTTTTTTTGTTGTTCTGTCAGCAGAATACGGGGTTAGCAGTCCCTGACTTGAATGTGTCTGGAGCGAGTGGTTGCAGTTCTGCTCATTCAGTGGTGGTTTGCATGTTTGCCTGTAGAAAGCTTTAGTGTTTTTTTGTGTTTCTGTCAGCAGAATACGGGGTTAGCAGTCCCTGACTTGAATGTGTCTGGAGCGAGTGGTTGCAGTTCTGCTCATGCACAGTGAGTATGAATGGTTTTAGGGGAGGTTGGGGACTGCTGTGAGGCTGAGAAGTGACCACGAGCACAGTTTATGTAGCGGCAAGGGACCCATACCTCCACATTGCTCAGAATTTTACAGGACATCTGGATTTCGCCTCAGATTTTGATCTGTTTCTCATAAAATGGTGGGTTTCTGGCAGGTAGGGGCTCATCATTAGTGGCTGCAGTTACAAATTAATGACTGACATGTGAGTCGGGTTTTTGTACCCATCAGTTTCTATGCTATGGCAACCCTGTTAGGTGGTTAAGTAGCATGCCAATATTGCAATCAGCGCACTAGTGATAAGGCCCACAGGTAAAATGTATGCCTCCAGATTATGGGACTGGGTAATGCCATCTGCATTACATTTCATTAATGGTCATGTGCATGGTTTCATTGGTGGGGTTTTCTTGCTGGCAGTTGCTTTCCTGTGATGTCATGGTGTGCAGGCCTCTTTGTGTCACCCACATTGGTTCATGAGTGGTGGTTTTCCTGTCTGTTTTACGGTGTTCAGATGGAGGAAAGAAATGAAGTGTGGATCTTGCTGAGGTGTTGGTGGTGGTGGATCGGGAAGCGTTTATGTGCATTGTATTCCTTAATGGAGTCACAGATCTAGCATGCTTGGTTCTGAAAAGGGAAGTAGGAGCTGAGATGTTATTAATGCTGCTGCTTTCATGCTATAGTGTGAGATCCGTGTTTGCTTGTGGTTGAGTTCTCCGGCTGTGACAAATGTAGTGGAGAAAATCCTTTTTAATAAACGCTTTCGTCGAAAGACTTCATCAGAATACTTCTGATGAAGTCTTTCGACGAAAGCGTTTATTAAAAAGGATTACGCTATTTCTGCTCGATCTGTTTATTTCTTCCTTGACCTACTTTTATCCTGGTTTTGTTTCGTTTAGTGGTTTTTTCAGTGTTTTAAATGTAGTGGAGAACTAATGGGTACGAAGATGCCAACTTTGTGAGGATGAAGCACATTTAAGCATGTACTGGTGAAGTGACATTTCTGGTGCAGGAGTTCTCTGGCATGGCAACTGTTTGTGGTGGTGGAGTGGCAATGGCTGCACTTTGCTGTTGGGTGCCTGTCTAAGGCGAGGAGGCCGTTTTTAACGGGCTGGTGTGAAGTGACTGTTGTTTCATGAGCTTGGGCATGAGACATGTAACAAGCAGGTGCCTCTCATGCACCTTAAGTAGTAACGCTAGAGAAGGAGGAAGAGGGAAGGAGAGGTTTTGAGAGCTTGTGGTGTCAGCAGTTTTTGAAATAGCTTTGTTGTATTTAAATTCAAGGAGGATGGGAAGACTGTACTCTTGCCAAAAAAAAAAAAATTACTATTTGTTCAGTTTGATTTAGGAACTTAATGCATATTCTATGGTGATTCAGTTAACAAAGTTAAATGTTTATCATGGCTTTGAGATGAGGTCATCAAAGTCTGGTGTGAATGCATTTTGTCATAACCAAGAGTCAGGCTTTGCTCTGCCTTGACAATGGAGGACCGTAATGTGTTTGCATGTCAAATCACAATAGCTTGTGTTACAACGGCTGTGGACCTTTTTTAACAATCACTTCTGGTTTTACGACAAGTAATGCCTTAGCTTATCTGTCTTAGCAATACTTCTGTTTCCGTTGAGCCTTTTTGCTTGGCTAACTGCAGTCTGGGGATTTTATGTGGCTGAAGCATACCTCTCAACTGTACAGATTTGCACAGAATGTCCAGATTTTGCCTCATATTTTTGCTCTATTTCTCACAAAATTGTTTTCTGGCAAATCATTGAGGGTTGAAGTTGGAAAATGTCAGGCAATTGAGTTTCAGACTCCAAACCCTAATGAAAATTCATGCTAATTTACAACCTCTTCGTCAATCAACCTTCTAAGTTTATAAGCACGATATTTAAAAAGTGTCCCTGCTTGGGGTCTTTGTCCCCCCATTATTTGTGGCTTTGGCCAGATTTCTTGCCCTAAGAGGTTGAGATGTATGGGCTAATGTAGAACAGATTATGTCAGTAACTTCTTGTTTTTATTCTACCTGGCAACAGAGGCGAAGGGGAAAGCGGTGTGTTGAAGTGGAGGGCTGCTGTAATTATGGAGACCTTTTTAACAGTCTTGCTTACAGTGGGAAACACGTCTTTCACAGTTTTGTGAAAACTCTTACCTGAAGAACTGTGATCCATTAGCAGAGACTGGAGTAGAACACCAGGATACCATGGCATAAAAACATGAGTTTCATGGCATAACAACAAGGGTTTCAATGCTATCGCTGATTGTGAAGTTACGTATGTAATCTATTTAGCTAGCTATCTCTTCCCTTCTTTGTCAGAATGTAATTAACATAGTTCAGGCTTCTAATGCAAGCCAGTTGCAATGCCAGGAGGACACGATGCTCAGTCATGCAGACAGTACATTGCAAAGCATTACCAGATTTCTGCAACCTATTCAAAAAAAATTAAAAAAGAAAAAAAAAAAGGTTATTCAGTTGATAGGACATGCCACAGCAGAGGTTAGCACTCTGACTCATTACCAGGGGAAGGTGAATCTTAAATTTCAGTTGTACAGGCATCAATAATATGGCAAAGAAGGGGAATATTTAATGGAGAAATAAAAGATACAGAGGATGGGGAGTTGTGGTCATGTTTTGAATTGTCTTGGTGGATGATGTATGTCAGGCATTTGCTTTGGTGCATGCAAAGTAATCAACCCCCCCCCCCCTCCCACACACACACACACACACATTTGAAGTTGTTATGTGGTTAAAATGATCCTGGCAGAAATTCATGGTATCAACAAGCTGTGTGGGTAGCAACAATATGTTTAGATTGCCCTGTTTGTGGGTTATGATCTCGCTTGCAGTTCTGGCTTTGTTCATCTTCCTTACAGATGGCACTGGGTACTGTTTTACTTTCATGTGGTAAGTTTTAGTTCACAGGATGCAGGAGTTATCCCACTTTTAACTAGGGATTTTCCCCCTTTCCTCTAGAAGGGTATCACAGGTGGTGAGTCATACCTTTTCATCTGCACAGATTTTGCTTTATATTTACATCAGAGATGACATTTGAGCTTCTCATATCTGACAGAACATGAGGTAGATGGTAAACGGGGGAGACATTGTGAGGAGGTGTTTGCTACATAGACACAAGGGATAGGGTTTGAAGTTCAGCGTTGTTTCTGTTCTGGTAAAGGCAAGGTGATAATCTGTTTTCTTTTGCAGATTTTGGAGGTGTGGAATTGAGTGGCTGTAGTTGGTGACTTGAAGGAAGAGGATTCGGAGTGATGGAGCCTGTTTCATAGGATGTCCCAGTCTCTTGGGTAATGCACAAGGAGGTCAGAGATGGGTGAGCACTGATGGAGCAGCGGTCAGTGCTCTGATGAAATGGCTTCGAAAGATCACACTGAGGTCACAGGTGGGGACATGCAAAGTAGGCATTAGTTAGTGCCTGGACGGAATATGGACTCGACAGGTGAGAGAGGATCCTGCAGAAATGTGTCGGCTGATGGAGCAGTATGCAATGAGGTCACAGTTTTCTAGCAGTGCAGCTGAATATGGAGTTGTTTGTTTGGGTCTTTCTTCCCTGCAGCTGCACGGTAATGTCTTATTTTTGTTTGATCTTGTGCATGGAGCATTAGGATTGAATCTCACACTGCATTATTGGTAGCTGGAGTCTACATTTGAATGGGTCAGGTAGTCGTATTACCATGGGAGCATACCATTTGGTGCAAGGGACAGGTATAATTATTGCAATAAGTACTTGCTTACTGCTGAAGAAGGTATTAGGTGCATAATTTGGCTAGGTATTTGTGATCATACAGAGGGTGGAGAAAAGTCATCCCAAGGGCTACTGCTGGTAAGGATTTGCCAGCTAAGCTTAAGGGTATATATACCTATATATGTATATGTTGGACTGACTATATCTATATATGTTGGCGTGAGGTTTAAGTAAAGATGATATTATTATATAAGGTTTTCCTTTTTGGTGATATCTTTTTTGATTAATGGTGCATTTCAGCTTTGGGAGGGTAGGGACTACAGTGTGAGGTTGCTCAATGAAATGGAGGGCAAGATAGGTTTGTGAAGGTCAAAGAGCCTTGGTGTGATGCTGGCAAATGGGAGAGGCTAAGGATAAGTGTAGTGAAGTTAGTTTGTGAAAAACTTTTTGCCGGTCCCTGGATGGGTTATTTGGGATATTTTTTCTTATGATGGGAGGGGGGTGGGTCGGCTTTTTACATGCCATTGAGCTATGCATAGCTTGATTTTGGGAGGGATGGGTGTCAGCTTCTTACACGTCACCAAGGCATAGTTTGATATTGGCTTTGTCAGAGTTTTTTTTTTTTTTTTTTGCAGTGCTGCTTTATTGCATGATATCTAAATATAGGGGAGGACCATGACTAACTCAGGGATAGGGCCAAGTTATCCTGTATGATATCTAAATATAGGGAAGGACCATGACTAACTCAGGGATAGGGTCGAGTTATCCTGTATGATATCTAAATATAGGGGAGGACCATGACTAAGTCAGAGATAGGGTCAAGTTATCATGTATGATATCTAAATATAGGGGAGGACCATGACTAAGTTAGGGATAGGGTGAGGTTATCCTGTATGATATAGGGGAGGACCATGACTAAGTCAGGGATAGGGTCAGGTTATTCTGTATGATATCTAAATATAGGGGAGGACCACGACTAAGTCAGGGATAGGGTCAAGTTATCCTGTATGATATCTAAATATAGGGGAGGACCATGACTAAGTCAGGGATAGGGTCAAGTTATCCTGTATGATATCTAAATATAGGGGAGGACCATGACTAAGTCAGGGATAGGGTCAAGTTATCCTGTATGATATCTAAATATAGGGGAGGAGCATGACTATGTCAGGGATAGGGTCAAGTTATCCTGTATGATATCTAAATACAGGGGAGGACCATGACTAAGTCAGGGATAGGGTCAAGTTATCCTGTATGATATAGGGGAGGACCATGACTAAGTCAGGGATAGGGTCAAGTTATCCTGTATGATATCTAAATATAGGGGAGGACCATGACTAACTCAGGGATAGGGTCAAGTTATCCTGTATGATATCTAAATATAGGGGAGGACCATGACTAAGTCAGGGATAGAGTCAAGTTATCCTGTTGGTATGGAGTGAAGGAAGGCTATGGATTAGGGCTACTGTTTTGGTGGGTGGTGACAGGGCAGGTTGGGAACATTGATGGTTGTAGGGGGTAAGTTGGTGCAGTAACCATAAGTAATGGCAGCTAGGGAAGTTTTCATTGTAGTGGTAGGGTGGTGTTATTTGTGAAGGACTTATCCATTTCCTGGGTCAAGGATTATGATAATAGTGATGGGATGATTAGTATCCTTGGGGAAGGAGAAGAGTTTGTGTACCTAAGGTGCAGTCTAGCCCTAAATGGCATGGCTGGTGTGCTAAACATGACTGCAATTAGGAAGTAGTGAATTTGTGAGGTTTAAGGTCATGTAGGGGTTTAGGGGGTTTCACAGCAGTTGGCACAATAATCAGGACTACAGTATCATGGCAGGGTTCACCTTTTAGGTAGGAGAGGTGGTCAGAGTACTTCATCACTGGGCATCATAGGTGAGTTTTCAGGTACTAAGTCTTTGAAGAATCAAGTAAGCGGGGTTTATAGATTTTCCCAGAATGTTTAAATTTGGCCTAATATGTTTGACTTGTTCAGCTATCTTTTGGGGGTATTTCAGTTAGGGATGTTTTCAATCCTTTGTGAGGGTGGTGTCTGGGTCAGCGTATGCTATTTTGGTGAGCAGATGTTTTGCTTTCTAACACTGGTTTTCATTTGTTGGATGACTCTGTGCTTCTCAGTGCTGGTGGGGCATTTGGCAGTTTATGACCTGGGTATGAGTACAGATGTTTTACAAGGGCATGGTTATTTGGTTTTAGAATGGGATATTTGCTTTTAATTTAGTTGCTTATGCAATTATTTGCTTTGTTTTTTTTCTATAATACACCTTTGGGATATTGAGGACAGGGTTTCAGTCTGGAGTATTGAGGCTGAAGTACACTGAATAAGGTTTGGCTTTGACTTTTAGGTTTGTTGGAAATTTTGGTATGCAGGAGGGGGAACAGTCTGTTCAGTCTGGTGGGTGGAGAAGAGGAAAAGGCTTGCCCTCTTCTGTTCTCCCTCTGGTGTTGGATGTTCATTTCAATGACATGGGAAAGAAAAGTGAGCTGTTGAAGGCTGCTTGACAAATAAAATAAATGAGCGGAGGTAAAGACACTGCTTATTGGTTGGTTGGTTTAATTCAATAAGTGGTAATATGAAGTGAGTGATGGGATGCTGCTTCATAAGTAAAATAAACGAGCGGAGGTAAGGACACTGCTTATTTGTTGGTTGGTTTAATTCAATAAGTGGTAATATGAAGTGAGTGGTGGGACGCTGCTTCATAAGTAAAAGTAAGTGAATGGAGGTATGGATGCTGCTTACTGGGTCAAGATGAGAGAGGTCATGCATTAACATGGTCATGCATTAACATTATGTGGATGTTTTTGTTGTGACTATAATCAGCTATATTATGCTCCAGTTATAATTAATAAATATTGGCTAAAAATGTTTTTCAAGTTTAATAACTGTCGTCAAATGTCATTCGGTGTTATGTGTTTATTGAAGAGGACTGGGACAAATTGGGTTTCAGTAAGAAAAGACTTCATTTACTTCTGTAATTGTGGTAACCCTGAAGAAACGTGCTATCCTAAAGAAAGCACAGTTGTGTACACTTACCATAAATGTAGATGTTTGAGTGTATTCACTGTTGCAGTCATCATACTTGAGTTATCCTGCAGGGGTAGCCCTCAGTCAGCCCAAACACCAGAGGCTTAGTATTTCTGCGTCAGTTGCTGTCACTCCAGGATGGAAGTCAGGTCGTCAGTGGTATAAAAACAGGCAGCCGCGCCATTACATCAGTTTTTCAGATAGGGAGCTCAGTTATGGTGGAAGAACACTATGAGTATAAAGTAAATACCAAGCATTACCTGTGAGGAGAGAGGAAGAGAGAAAGAGACAAGGGGGATGGAGAGTGGGAAACCAGGACTACAACAGTGAATACACTCAAACATCTACATTTATGGTAAGTGTACACAACTGTACTATGTTCTTCGTGTTTCACTGTTGCAGTCATCACACTTGGGTTGATTCCCAAAGCTGAAGAAAATGGAAATTTAACTCTGCTGAAGCTGCAAGCTCAAAGGGGGGTAGTAAAACGAACTTGCTCAGAAGAACATTTACACATAAAAAAAGAAAAGTGTCAAAACGCTGAGTAAATCTGCAACCTGGTAGGAAGGAGAACCAAAACTGTTTATTCACAGACAAAGCGCTTTCACCTTGTATCCATAGGGCATCATCAGAGTAAATAAACCACAAAAAGCATCTACATTTATATAACTATAAAATACAACACACCCACTACAAATTATACAATACTGTGGTAATTAATTCTTAAAGGAATATAATTAAAAACACTTAAACACATTAAAAAGTATGTTCTATTGTATTAAGTAACTAAATCACTAAGTATAAATATAACCATATATAAATATGTGCAAATCCTGCTATTAAATAAAATTAATTAATACATACTATCAAAAACATTTTTAAAAAATTTGACCAACAGAAGTGTACCAAAGAAACATATATATTTTATATTTTAAAATCCTGTATAGATGAAATTACAAAAGGGCAAGGTTAACCATTATATCTAAGGGTCACCTTAAATCTGCAATATATTTATACTTAGTTTCATAGTATAGTACTAGGCTATCTGCCCTGGGGCATTTGTAAGCCTAGCCATAGTGATGTGGCTTTTGCCACCCCATGAAATGGTACATAAATGTACAGAATAAATCTAGAATACTGTGCCTCTGTCTAGTAGTGACACAATGAAGGTCCCCTTATATAATAGAATTAGTTTACTGTGCCCCTGTCTAGCAGTGACACAGATGTGACCCCTGGGGTAAACTTACGATCTCCCATCCACTCATCAAGATTTCTCTTGAAGAGAGTCAGTGAGGGGCTCTGCCTAATACGAACTGGGATCCTGTTCCAAAGCATGGGAAGCCTCTGGGTTATGAATCTATCCCTCCAGCATGTCCTATTCATACTTGTGCCAAGGTTTAAGTCTTTAGCTCTCGTGGTCCTGATGGATTTGGATTTTTTGAGGTGGAGCATGTCCATCAGATCCTGATTGGACATGGCCTTGTACGTCAGGCAGAGATCACCTCTGAGCAGGCGGTATGCTACTGAATAGAGCTGAAGTTTCTTTAGTCTGGCAGAATAAGACGTGTTGGAGACTCTTGATCCTTTTGGTGAGGTATTTTTGTGGTCTCTCCAGCTGTTGCAAATGCCGGGTGAGGTACATACCAAATGGGGCGTTGTACTCAATCATGGGTCTGATGAGGATGGAATATAGGGGTACAATGACATCCTTGGATCTGGATGTGAATCCCTTCATGATGAGGTGTGCAAGGTAGAATGTTTTTCTAACCACTTTGGCAACGTGGGTGTCAAATGAGAGGTCGCTGTCTACTTGGGTCCCTAGGTCTCTGATTACTTTTTCCGTACTCAGTGGGTTGCTGTCTATGTGATAATTTGTGGGTACTTTGTTTTTTCCAAAAGGGATGACTATACATTTTTTGGCATTTAGTTTAAGGCCGTGACTACAGCACCAGTTGTCCGTTTCAGTGAGGCCTTTTTGTAGGATGTGTGTGTCTGCTGGTGTATCAACTATGGCGCCTAGTTTGCAGTCATCTGCGAACTTTGTCAGCCACAGCCCTCCCATGTTTGCTTTAACATCTGAGAAATAAATGCCGAACAAGAGGGGTCCCAGGACAGATCCCTGTGGGACACCACTTGTGACTGGCTTTGAGTCTGACATTGCTCCAGCGATTTTAACTTTATGGGTTCTGTCCTTTAGCCAGTTTGCAACCCATCTAGTGACATAAGGGTTTACTTTTAAGCTGTTTAGCTTATCTATGATGCCTGAGTGGGGTATTGTGTCGAAGGCCTTAGCCAAGTCCAGGTATGTTGTATGGACTGCTTTGCCCTCATCAATGGCTCTAGTGACTGTTTCGAAAAAGTCAACCAGGTTTAAAAGGCAGGATCTGCCCTTTACAAAGCCGAACTGGGTGGGGTCAAGTGTCTGCAGGTCCCCTATGTCTCTGTTTATGAGTTCCATAATGATTCTTTCCATAGCTTTGCAGACCAGGCTAGTTAAGCTTATGGGGCGGTAGGTTCCAGGGTCTGTAGAGGCACCCCCCTTGTGGAGTGGGACCACTGTTGCTGTACGCCAGTGTTCAGGTACATATCCCAAAGTAAGGCTAAGGTTAAATAGCATTTTTATGTGTGGGTTTAGCTCCTCTTGGAGTTCACGTAACACGCACCCCAGGATACCGTCAGGTCCCATTGATGCTTAGTGATTTAGTTACTTAATACAATAGAACATACTTTTTAATGTGTTTAAGTGTTTTTAAATATATTCCTTTAAGAACAAGTGTTGTATTTTATAGTTATAGTTTTATAGTTATATAAATGTAGTTGCTTTTGGTGGTTTATTTACTCTGATGATGCCCTATGGATACAGGGTGAAAGCGCTTAGTCTGTGAATAAACAGTTTTGGTTCTCCTTCATACCAGGTTGTGGATTTACTCAGTGTTTTGACACTTTTTTTTTCAAAGGGGGGTAGGGTGAGCTTTTCCAACACAAAGTTAAGGTCCCAAGCTGGGGTAGGAGCTCTTCTGGGTGACTTTAAGTTGTTAGCCCCTCTTAGGAACTGTTTGATGAGAGGGTGAGAAAAGAGAGGTAGCTCTGTGCTGTAATGAGCAGAGATGGCAGAGGCATGAATTTTAATAGAAGAGAAGGATAGACCCTTGTGTAGTAGGTCTGCTAGGTAATTCAGGATGAGAGGTAGGGAGGGCTGTGCTGTTTTGGCTCCCTTAGCCTGGATCCAGATACAAAACCTTTTCCACTTGTCAGCATAGGATTTTCTAGTGCTGTGGCATCTGACCTCACGTACAACATCCAGGACTTGTTTGCTTAGGCTGACAGTTGGAGGAGAGGTCAGGGAATAAGCCAGGCTGCCAGGTTCAGGGTCTGCCATTGTGGATGCATGAATTCTCCATTCTTCTGGGTCAGGAATGTTGTGATCTGAGGTAGGTGCCATGGTGGCAGGGGTGACGGGCTGCGCAGCAATGTGTACTAGTGCTGGCATGGCCAGTCTTGGGCAATCAAGATTGCCCTTGGTTTTTCCTCCCTTATTTTGAGCAGTGCCCTTGAAATGAGTGGTAGAGGGGGAAATGTATAGATGGAGAGGTTTACCCATTGGAAGGATAGAGCATCCACTTTCCAGGCCTTGTTGTGAGGTTCCCTGGTGCAAAATTTGCTGAGATGATGACTGGAATGGGAAGCAAAAAGGTCCACATTTGGGGTGCACCATTTCTGGGTTACAAGTTTGAAGGTTTTGTGGTCTAACTGCCACTCATGTGGGTCTAGCAGGTTTCTGCTTAAGTTGTCTGCCAGAGAGTTTAGGGAGCCTGGCAGGAATTGTGCTAGCAGGTGTATTTGCATAGCTGAGGCTGTGTGCCAAAGGGTCATGGCGAGCCTGCAGAGAGGGTAAGAATGAGTCCCTCCCTGCCTGTTGATATACCACATCACTGTCATGTTGTCTGGTTTGATCACTAGAGGCCCCAGGGAGAGTAGGCATCTGAAAGCTGTCAGGGCATGCTGAACAGCTAGCATTTATTTTTGTTTGATGTGCAGATGTATTTGATTTGGGCTCCAATGACCCTGAATGCACCTGCTGTCCAGGTATGCACCCCAGACATAGTCTGAAGCATCTGTGTTGAGGGTCAGGGCAACGTGAGGCTGTAAGAAGGGAAGTCCCTTGTTGTGGTTGCATGCTGCTGCCCACCAAAGAAAGTCTTTCCTTAGACAGGGTATCATAGGTATGATAGTTTCCAGGTCTTGAGAGTGTGGACACCAAAGGCCTTTTAGGTACCATTGTAGTTTCCTCATAGGCAGTCTGGCATATGGAATGAGCAGCATTTCATATTCAGAAACCTCAGAGTCATTGGACTCCTGTTCAGATAAAACAACTGGGGAGAAGTCTCTTTTTCTTTTGGAAGGGGTAGCCATGCTTTCCCTAATAAGCATAATAAGGTCTTCCGCCATTTTAAGCATTTGAGATTGAGGCATGGAAGCATGTGCCTGAGCTTAGGTCATCATTTTTTTAGGTGTAGCTCATACCCTGGGCCTTAGAAACTCGGTAGTTTTAGAAAGAACTGAAGACACGAAAGAAGTTGTCAGTTTGTGTTGAGTATCAATAATGCAAAGAACTTCCTCGGAAGCCGGTGCCTGCCCAGCGGCTCCGGACCCATCCAAGGTAGAGACATCTGCAGGATCATTAGTCAAAGAAGAGTCTCGTGGCATACCAGATTCTGAACAGGTCTCAATAGCGGCCTGCGAATCCACAGAAGTGGGCATCAGGGGCTGCGAAAGCACCTCACTGAGGACCGGAGAACTAATGACTTGCTTAACAAAAGCGATGTTGGCAGTTTTGGACCTGTGAAGTCTGTCTCTGCCTTTATCCTTATGCTTTTTCAGAAGATCGGTAGTCAGATGGCTTACTCTAGCCATATCGGAATACAAGGATTGAGAGCGAAAATATTTAGCTACAATAAAGGCCCAATGATGTATAGTTTTGGAGTTGAACAAAGCACAAAAGCAACAGTGAGGGACGTCGTGGTCTGGGTCTAAACAGGTGACATAGTAAGACTGCAAGTTTCGGTGTGGTATTTGCTTTCCACAGGTGAAACAATTGTTAACTTTTTCTGACATCTGTTAGAGCAAGAAAAAAGGATCTCCAATGTGGTACTAAGCTTCAACTTCAATTCAGAAATGAAAAAAAGGTAGCAGCCAACCGGCACTCACGCGAACTGCTTCTGCTTTGGGCTCCTTGGCAAGAAATACTGATGACGCAGAAATACTAAGCCTCTGGTATTCGGGCCAACTGAGCACTACCCCAGGCAGGATAACCCAAGTGTGATGACTACAACTGTGAAACATGAAGAACATCTTCAACTAATAATTTAGCTGTTAAAATTGTATCTCTATCTGTTGCTATACTGTAAAAACAGATGTTGGTAGCAGAACACAAGGCTACATTTCTAACAGGGTATCAAAATAAAAGCACACAGCTGTAGTTGAACAAAAAAGAATAGGGTGGGCTATGTACATTACATCACTGCTATTCAGAAATAATAATCTTTATTGCAGTGTTGAAGTAAACAGATGTAATATTGACAATATTCATTGCATATCAGACCAAAATTATTGTTCAAACTGTGCTTCAGATGGTCATACATTTGACTGTGTCAGCCCCCCTGCTCCACATGTATATTATAATACTGCAGAGCTATTTTCAGCAGTCCTGTCCATTTCTGATACAATTTGTTCATAAGCTTTAGCTTAATTAACTAATATTAATGTCATATTTGGGTAAAGCTTAAGACGCTAGGAAACAAAAGCCCAAAGTCATTAGCTTTTCAGGATGCTTGGATATATGTTTTAATGGAATGAGTATGTGTGAAGGCCTTCTACTGATAAAATACTTGTACAGAGGGTTTCTGAAGTGTATATTTAAAAAAATTTGTGGTAATTTCTCCTTACCAACATTCACTAGCTTATATCTCAGAAGTATAGAAAAGTAATGTTATTAAATAGCTAGTTGTTAGGTGAGCAGTATCAGTAGTAGTGGTAGCAGCAATAGTACTAGTAGTAATAGTAGTGGTAGTGGTAGTAGAAGTAGCAGTAGTAGTAGTAATAGTAGTGGTAGTGCTTATACTAGCAGTCGTAGTGGTAGTTGTAGTAGTAGTAGTAGTAGCGGTAATAGTAGTGGTAGTACTGGTTGCAGTAGCAGTATTAGTGGTAATAGTGGTAGTTGTAGCAGTACTAGTAGCAGTAGTAGTGGTTGTAGTAGCAGTAGTAGTAACAGTAGTGGCAGTTGTCGTAGCAGTAGTAGGGTTCCTATTAGATGCCATAAACAAGCTATACAACAGAAGAAGGAAACTAGTACAGTAAAATCCCAAGAAGGAAAGACATCCCTGATCAGTATCAGCAAGAAACTACAATCCCACATAAAATCATCCAAGGCGAGCTTTGAAAGAAAAATTACCAAGGACTACAAAGATAACCACAAGGCATTCTTTAGCTATGTCAAGAATCTAAGTGGCAATGCTCAGATCTTCTCGGAGTTAGTGCAGAATGGCACAAAATACACTGAACCGACCAATATCGCCAACATTCTGGCAGACAGGTTCAGCGCAAACCTCACCCCCAAAAGGGCCCATAACCATACCAGAAGAATGTAGAGTCCCTGAAATCACAGACACTCAGGTTAAAACAGCCCTCTCCAAAGCCAAAAGCACAGCATCAGTGGGACTGGATGATGTCCCAGGCTGCGTCCTACACGAGCTCAAAGACTAACTAACCCCTCACCTAAACACACTGTTCAAACTCAGTCTTTCCACAGGCTACATAACCATACAGTGGCACACAGCAATGGTTATTCCTCTCCACAAAGGTGGACCCATAATAGGCCTCTGGAACTATTGCCCTATAAGCCTGAGTAGCTTGGTCTGCAAGGCTATGGAGTGCATCATCATGGAACTCATTAACAGAGAAATTGGAAACCTCCAAACACTGGACCCTACCCAATTTGGCTTTAAGGGCAGATGATGCCTCCTAAACCTGGTGGACTTCTTTGAGACAGTTACTAAGGCTATAGATGAGGGAAAGGTGGTACACACAGCCTACCTAGACCTTGCAAAGGCCTTCAACACCATTCCCCATTCTGGTATTATAGACAAGCTCACCAGCCTGAACATAAACCCCTATGTCACAAGATGGGTTGCCAACTGGCTCACGGACAGAACCCACATGGTGAGAGTTGTGGGAGCTAGGTCCGTCTCTAAACCAGTTACAAGTGGCATTCCATTCCCCAGGGGTCAGTCCTAGGACCCCTCATGTTCAGCATATACTTCTAAGAGGTACAGGCAAGCACAGGAGGACTATGGCTGACCAAGTTCTCAGACGACTGCAAACTAGGGGCTGTAATTGACTCTCTGGCTGAAACAAACATCCTCCAAAAGAGTCTCATTGAGACTGATACCTGGTGTCAAAATCATGGCCTCAAGCTAAATGCCAAAAAGTGCATTGTCATCCCCTTTGGAAAAAACAAAGTTCATATAGGTGGTATTTCCCTAAATACAGAAGACGTAATAAGGGATCTGGGGACCCAAGTAGATAGTAATCTTACCTTTGATAATCACATTGCCAAAGTGGTTAGAAAATCCTTCTACGTGGCCCACCTAATCACAAAAGGGTTTGCATCCAGATCAAAAGAGGTCATTGTGCCCCTCTACTCATCACTCATCAGACCCATGATAGAGTACAATGCCTCATTTGGGATGTACCTTACAAGACACCTGCAAAAGCTGGAAAGACCACAGAAGTACCTCACCAAGAGGATCACTGGCCTCAAACAGATGCCCTATGCAGCTCGACTGAAGAAACTACAGCTGTACTCGGTTGCATACTGCCTACTCAGAGGTGATCTCTGCCTGACATACAAGGCCATGTCCAACCCAGAATTGATGGACATGCTCCACCTAAAGAAAACCTTATCCCCTCGAGCCACACGCTCTAGGGATCTAAACCTCACCACAACAATAGATAGGACATGCTGGAGGGATAGATTCCTGTCCTAGAGACTTCCCATGCTTTGGAACAAGATCCCAATCTACATTAGGCAGAGCTCCTCGCTAACACTCTTCAAAAGAAACCTTGACGACTGGATGGGAAACAGAAAGTTTACCTCGGGGATCGCTTCAGTGGCTCTGCTGGACAGAGGCATAGAGAACTAATCTAAGGGGGCGGCGAAAGCCAACACATTCTGGCTAGGTTTAGAAATGCCTTCGGGCAGATAGCCTAGTACCTGCCTATGAACCTATGACTGAAGGTGCACTCTATCGAATGCATCTTGGTTAAACTTAAAACAATGAAAAGGCAAAATAGCGAAGCAGCTTTTAAGCAAATTCTTTCCCAGGGAAAGAATTTGCTTGGCCGCTTCCATTACTTTGCCATTTTCGGCACTGTAGTGCAATCTCGAAGTTGGTATATTTAAGTGGGGGGGTGAAGTCCCTCACTTTATGTATTCTTTCCATTTTTTTTCTTTTCTTTTCTTTTTTTTTTTCTTTGTAACAGCAATTTTTGGGAAAAAATCGCTGTTCTGAGCTTTCAAGATTGCAAGCTTTCACTTACATGGGGTTGATTATTCATCGTTCGCTTTTTTAAGCATTCAGTGATATAATATAAACCCCAGTAGCAGTGATAGTGGAAGGACAATGGTTGCAATCAAATGCAGTAGTAGTAATAGTAGTGGTATAGCTTGTACTAGCAGTCATTGTGGTAGTTGTAGTAATAGTAGTAGGGGTTATAGTAGTGGTAGTGCCACTTGTAGTAGCAGTAGTAGTGGTAATAGTGGTAGTTGTAGCAGTAGTAGTAACAGTAGTATTAGTTGTAGTAGCAGTAGTAATAATAGTAGTGGTAGTTGTAGTAACAGTAGTAGGGGTTACAGTAGTGGTAGTGCCACTTGTAGTAGCAGTAGTAGTGGTAATAGTGGTAGTTGTAGCAGTAGTAGTAACAGTAGTGGTAGTTGTAGTAACAGTAGTAGTGGAAGTTATAGTAAGAGGAAAAAAATAGCAATGATAATAGCAATAGTGGTAGTTGCAGTAATTGCAGTTGTAGTAGTAGAAAAAGTAATTGGCATAGCAATTGTAGCAATAGTAGTTGCAGTAGCAATAGAAGTCATTGTTGCTGTGGTAGTAGTAATAATTTTAGAAAGCAGTAGTAATAGTAATGGTGGTAGCAGTAGCAGTTGTTGGGATAGCAATAGTAATAATACTTGTAGTAATGGCAGTAATAGGTGTGGTAAGATTAGTTTATGCATGGTGAATTTCAGAGGTGTGTACCATTCCTACAAATATTGCTACATTCTATTTTTCTTATTTCTACAGTTTAAGTAAATTAGTTGCGTAAATGTTAACTAAGTAGAGGTATTTCTGAAATAATCTGATTTTACATGTCTGAATCATTTCCAACATACTCTGCTCATAACCATTCCATCTGTTCTGTCGTGTCAGTACTTTACAATATGGTGATGAAAACACAAGTACTTGAAAATGGTGCAATTTCTTAGCTTGACATCATTTTTGTAAGTATCCGAACATGGAAATTTTACTGCTAATATATTATGTGTGCTGTACAAAACAGCAATAAAAGTAGTCTGGACAATAAAGCAAGCAAATTTGCAATGGAGTGAATTATACAAGTCAGTATAATTGCCAGAAGCAAATGTGCATGAAATGTGCAGTTTCTATTTTGCTGTTGCTGAGTATTATTGTAATGAAAATATATACAATTTCAGCTTTAATTGTGCTTCTGAATAAATCTGAATATTTAGAATTTATGCTGTGTCATTAACTTTATGCATTACAGAAAATGATTTATTCAGCTTAACAGCACTGTACAGTAAGATTATAAAAATGGAAACATTCATCCTAGTAATAATATTTTTGATAACTTCACATTCCAGAGATATGGAAAAGTCCTTTAAGTTTTTTTGTGTGCACAAAATATATTGGTGTGTTGCTGAGCCAAGCTTTGCAAAGCGGTAGTGGAACTGGGCTGTGTACTCAGATGATTAACAACATTCCATAGTATACTGGCTTATAGGTGTCCTAGTTATTCCTGATACCATAACTGGCACCTAGTGCTGGCAACACGGAATGCCGACACGAGACCATTTAGTTAGCATGTATTTGTATTTCTACGCAACATAGTGTTAAACAACTTTGCATTTCAAAAAGAGTGTTATCATATGTAGTGTTCCAGGAATATCATAAACGCTGCAAAAAGAGTGGGAAACTAGTAGCTAAACCCATAATTGTCACAAACTCGCATGTTTAGCAGTGGTTGGTTTAGAGCCATTCGAACAATTAGAAAACCCAACATTTGGGTTACTTTGCCTCAGAAGTGAGGCCATTTCAAATATTACTTGAAGGAAAACCATGTAAGACCAACTCAAGGCCCATCTGGTCAGTGCACATCATTGATAAGTGACCAGATCAGTGACCAACAGCGGCAGCACAATTTGCAATACAACAGTAGACAATGCCATTATAATAACAAAATCCAGTACAACAGAAAACAGTCATATTCTCATAAGGAAACAGCAAGTGTACCCTCCCCTACACATTTGGCAAAACTCATGCAAACAGTGCCTTTATAATACTATCATAGAATTTCAACAGTGATGTGATGCATCAGAAAATAGTCAAATGTTGATGTCATTTGCAAGTCACCATGTTCATTCGAGTTTGATAAATTCCTGATTTCCAAACAAACGCAGTTTGAACTTTGGGAAACATCAGAAGGAAGCAAGCACCCATGCCTTAGGAACATACAAATGTTTAATTCAGAAGTCCCACTGTATTGCTAACAAGTGTTATAAAAAGAGTGCATGAGTAAAAATGAAACAAAAGTACTTGGCTTATTTCCATTGATGCCAATAAGACTCTAATGAGATCATGACCCAAATTCATTACAGTTCATAGAAGTGTTTTATTTCAAATCTTCTCAGGGACTAAACACATAAAGTGTTACAATGTGAATTACAAGTTGCATGAATTTGGAGAGCCAAGAAGTATCAGATCCCTGCAATCTGCTTCCTGAGCCTCCTTGCTCCCTCTCTGTGAATAACCTCTTCACATCTTTGCACAATCTTCTGCACCAATATCCTCTTTCTCCTGTCTATTCTGGTCTTAGATAAGAAGAGATCTATCTCTTGTTTCTGGTGATATCTCTTAATCTCTATCACATGGATTTTGTAGTACTTTTCCTATCAATTCTTTACAGCAGTCTGATGTGCCTTTCCTTATATGGCCACACAGCTATACGTAGTACTCAAGGTATGATCGGTTCAAGGCTCTGCAGAGTGTAAACGTTATTATATTGATTTAGAATCTATTCCTCTTAGATCAGCTCAGCATTCCATGTGCAAAGGTTCCATTCACAATCTAGAACTCTTCTAAAAGAGGAGAGCAAGGTCCGATCTTGGAAATTAGTATTGTGGTTACAATGTAATACTTTGCAATGATCTGCAACGCACCTCAACGTCTACCTTTATAACAACATATCCAGCCCTTACAAATCCTTCTCTAAACTATTTCCTCCATTTACACTGCTGTGCCTGTCTTTGTGTCATTATCAAAAGAACCTGATCCTGTTGTCACTTTCCTCAAGTATATATGAGATATGAACCCTAAAATGTACTGTACCCAAGAACAAACCTTGTTGAATTCCACTCATCACTTTTGTAACTGTAAATCTTATCATGATCCTCTGTGTACTATTGAACCATGTAGCTAGCTTGGTCCTACCCCCATCTCTTCCACTTTTCCTCTCAGCCTGCTGTGAGGGACTGAGGCCGAGGCCTTGCTGAAGACCAGGTAGACTATGTCTATTGTTTCTTCCCTACCAGGTTGACCTGTGACCTAACCATAAACTGGAACAGACGTGACAGGCAGCTCCTCCTGTTCATGAAGCCACTTTGGTTGCTGTCCTAAAGATTGCTGTCCTGCAGAAATGCTTCTGGACCTCATATCAGACCACTCTACATGGCATTGCCTGGCACTACTACTAAAGTGACAGGCTTGCATTTCCCTGTATTTTCATTCTCCGTACCTTGTACAAGCATGCCACACTTGTTATCTTCCAGTCCTCTTGTACTTCTGTAGACAACAGTGATCTAGTGAAAATCTCCATGACTCCATCATAGAGTCTTCAAATGTACTGCCCAGATTATGGAGTTAGTCTATCTTGTCCTTCTGCTTTATACTCAGTAATAGAAGCTGGTTCACTCTGAACCCCTTTTGTATCTATCTTGGTAGTATGTCAACTTTTTCCCATATCAGCTCTGCCTCTCTCTCAGCATGACAGACCCTCCCCCACACACTTTCCATTGTGAAGACTGAAGCAAGCTATTTAGTAATTATTTTTTCCAGTCTTCTATGATCTCCAACTCCAGCCCATCTTTGCTTAGTCTAACAAGTCATGTCACTCCCTTCCTTCTTTTCACTATGTAAGATATCTCTATCTGATCACCCCCTCATTTCTAATTTTTTATAAAAAGTAACTAAAGCAGTGTATAGTGGTTATGCACTGCATACAGCATACCTAGTCCTGGCCAAGAACATTGACACTATTCCCCATACAGGCATTATTGATAGACTTATAAGTCTGAATATAAATCCATATATTATGGAGTGGATAGCCAACTGGTTGTCCGACAGAACGCATGTGGTAAGAGTCATAGGTGCCTCTTCTGAAAGTAAAAATTACCAGTGGTGTACCACAGGGCTCAGTTTTGGGCCCTCTCCTATTTGGCATATATTTCTCAAAACTTTACTCCTGGCATATGGTTAAGTAAGTTTGTAGACAACTGTAAATTTGGTGTTGTTAATCAATCTTCAGCTGACTCACAACTGCTCCAACCTTATTTTATTTATTTATTTTATTTTATTTTATTTTACATTTGTTGTCCGGGCTAGTCTAGCTGGATATATGTCCATTTTCAGTAGAGGCCCAGGGAGAAAAGCTCCAAGCATAAACATAGGTAGTATTACCACATAGAATATATACAATAGTACCATGAGAATAGTATACATTGTTTCGATTGTATAAGTAATAAACAAAACATAGAATATATACGGTAGTAGCAAGAGAATGTTATACATTGTTTCGATTGTATAAGAGTATGCAAAACCTGTGTTAGATTATGTTAATAATTGGTGCAAGGACAATGGTTGCAAATCAAATGTAAAACAAAATGAAGCATAGTTCATTTCAGTATAGAAAGTAGCTTAATTTACTATATAAGAGATCCAACCCTACAATCAGACAGTGTCATAAGGATCTAGGCTCTCTTGTTGATAATTCCCGCTTCCACAGTAGTTCAGAAAGTCTTTTATTTGTCTCATCCAATTTCCAAAGACATCTCCACTAAATCCAAAGAAGTCTTAATTCCCCATTTACCTATATCTTATCAGACCAATTATTGAATACAATGCACCTTTGACATGCATTTGTCTACATATCACACACCTTGAGAGACCTCAGAGATTCATAATTAAAATAATCAGTGGCCTCAAGAATCTTCGTTACCAGGAGAGACTGGAAGCCCATTCTCTGTACTCCATCTCTTACTGACTCCTGCTTGGAGATCTGTATCTAGCCTTTTGAGCCATGAAAAATCTAACCCTATTTGGCCAATTACTCCTTCACAAAAATAAAAGTACCTCAGATAATTGGTTAAACTTCCACTACATGTTAAGCAGAGTAGCACAGTTGTTACCTTCATGATAGACCTAGATAATTAGTTTGACATACTCAAATTCCATTTGGGCTAGAGGGAACTTTTGAATAGGGTTTTTCACTTGGCATGAAATGATCTGCAGCTAATTGTTTAGTACTTACCTCAGAGTGGCATAATTACTGCTGACTGATGATACTTTATTCTGGATAGCTGTGACACTGTTTGCATCAGTTAGGGCCACATCCTGATTCTAGCTTTTCCTTTCTTTTACAGACCTGAAGCAATTCATCAAACCACTTTTATTTATTTATTTATTTGTATAGTTGCTTCACTGAACAATTAATCGATTTACTTGTTTAAGACTTCAATCAGCTTCCTCTCCCTCTCTATCTGAAACTCAAAACTGCACATTTTGCTTCTGGAAGCTTCACTTCTTCCATAAGCATTGTCCTCTTCATCTGAGCCCATCCCTTGGCTCTATCCTCCTGACTCTTAACTTCCTCTGCTACCATGTCTCAGGGATGATGCACCCTATCAATCTAGTTAATTATTCCCCTTCCCTTCCCTTAAACATCAGGTCACTTAAGACAGCTTTTGACCCTGCCCAGTCATGGTTTGGTGTTCTTCTTCCTCTTTGACCTCACACCTAATGCCCTCCTTTAAACATATCACTATTCCATGCCACTTACACCTTCTGTGTTACTCCTGAGCAGCTTATACACAGGAACCTCCATATATCAATTCCTTTTGTCACTGACTCATGTTCATGAGATATCAGCAATGTCCACTCATTGCTTGCAGCTCCCCATCTTCCTAATCAGAATACTTGTACAGTATGGCTATCAGTCATGGGTCAAATCATGCTTCTCTGCCCTCTGCTTTGTTCTGCATCTCTTCACCTCCTGTTTACTGCCTCAGCACCTACTCACTCTTTAGCTTCTGTAACCTCCCTTTCATATTACTATAAAGATAAAATCATTGCGATCTACATTTCTAACCCAGCAATAAGTTCAGATGCCCCTTCTGGGCAAAGATGGAGCCCCCCTTGTACTGAGGTGGCCTTCCTGCCAGGAGTCCTTCTGTACTCCTATCAGTCCCAAGAGTTTCTTCTTGTCCACTACGGCAACCAATTATTATAGTCTCTAACCCTGTTCTCCCTCTGTGTGCTGGATGCTAACATAGATAATACTTGTGATAATGCTACCTAAATCTCCCACCTTTTGGCATTTCTATGCCAACTCCCTTGCCCTGCTCATTGCCACCTCAGCTGTCTCTTTGACAGATCATTTATATGTATCATAACATGCTCCATCCCCTCCATCACTCTTCTTCATCCCTTTGGTTGTGTCCTTCCATGTTTCACTGAATCTTAACTCACGCGACATGTTTTACTGAAATCTGGGGCCTCCTTTTTGCATGCCTCAACTCCTAGTCCATTTTGTTTCTGAGACTTCAGTTAACAAAGCTCTCTTATCTTTCCACACAGTGGTTCTCTTCTCAGTTACTTGCTGTCCTGTGATACTACCTCTCCAATGTCTAAGTTGTCCACCTCCACTTCTACTGATTTCAGACTTTTGCACTGCTTTTGTTGGCTGTCTCCCTTTGGTGGTATATACAAGGTCTTCCTTATCCTTTCTGTGCCCTTCCTACAAGTCCTCTCCACTGTTCTGTCTTTTTTTGGCCTCTGCCTCTCCCATCGGATGGAGTGTCTCTCCCTGTCTATTTCACAGTTGAAATATCCTGTCAGAACGAAGCAATTTTGTTCTATGACTAAGCTATTAGGAAGCTGACAGATTCAGCTCTGTGAATGTGGTTCATCTGGCTTTCTATTAAAAGCTTTGAAATATTCCACTATCATTTTTTTTCCCTGAAAAACTGCAAAAGGGTAGTAGGATTGTGTAACAAATTGCACAAACTGGTGCAGAACTGTTTTAAGGACAGCCAGGAAAGCAAAAGTTGGTTCCGAGCATAGGGAAGGTGGAGGTGATTTCGCTGAGAGGAAAGAAGTGACGAGGTAAAACTAAAAGGATTGGTTCTGTGTCCACACCTAGTTAATGGGTTTAGCTCTGAACTTAGACAGAGTGCTAAAATGTGGATCACATGCTTTGCTGATAACAATAGCTGCTGGAGGGGTCAGTATCAGATGGGATGCAGAGCTAATAACGAAGCTCTGAGAGGTGTTAGCTGTGTTTTAACTCTTTCAAATTCATGATAAAGTACCTTGATAAAGAAAAGTCTCTGCTAAATGCACTTCAATGGTCTGCCTCAAAAGTATCAACCAAGACAAATACTTGGTTTGTTTTTATGGAAGCCCAGAAATTAATTTTTTATGCACAGAGAGAAAGTAATAAAGTAGGTGGTAGAAAAGAGAAACTAAATGTATGAAAGCAAGTGTGTACATTTCAGGGATTTGAAATTGGAGGTTCCTCTCTTCCAGGGCAGTGTAAGATCACATGGGGGTGCTGTACGCAGCGCTGGAAGCTTCATGGAAAGAAAGAAAGAGTTCAGATTGCTGGAGATGGTACAGAGAAATACAAACAGGATGGTGACATGGAACAAGAGGAAGGCAATATGAAGACAGATTTAAGCAACCCAAGCTCTTTCACTAGAAGGCAAGAGAAATTAGGGACATGATTTGCATAACAAGACATTAATAGGAAAGTGAGGTGATTCTGGGCTAGATAAGAAGGATAGTGTGTGAAGTGGGGACATGGTTACAGTACTGAGAAATCCAGTTTAAAAATAATATTAGGAAACATGCCTTAACTGAGATGATGGTAGACTAAGGCCAATTAGCTCAAACTAAGTGGTAGCTTATTAAACTCCCAAGCCCCTCGAAACCCAGATGACACTGAGCCTTACTATGTGCTGCACAAAAAAGCACTGTATAGCCACATTCATAGCTGCATAGAGGAGGCACTACCTGTCGAGTCAAATCTATGATTACTGGCCAAAATAAACCTCCCTGGTGGACACCTACCATAAACAACCTAGTCAACAAAATAGAAAAATCCTCTCCAAAGCCAAGAAAATATAGACAAAAACAGTGCAAAAAGACACTCACCAGTCTAAACAAACAAATTAGAGAACTGGTCAAATCTGCCAAAGCAAACTATGAAGCAAAGATAGACTCCCAGATGAAAGATAACCATAAGACTTTGTTTAATTATGTTTGTAACCTGAGGGGAAACACTCATCAATGTGCCAAGTTAATCATGAATGGCAACACTTATGCTCAGCCTGAAACTATAACAAACTTATTGGCCAACAAGTTCAGTTCAAACTACTCCCTCCCTACATCACCTACTACCACACCCAAAGAAATAACTGCAACCATCCCTCTACCAGTCATTATGAGTAAACAGTTCCTTACTGCACTTGCTAAAGCCAACAACACAGCCTCCATGGGTCTCTACAACATTCCAGAATGCCTGTTTAATAGTTTAAAACATAATCTATCAGGGCCACTAGAAACCCATTTCAAATCATTCCTCTGGATGGGCTTTGTCCCAGAGGGATGGAGGACTGCAACAGTCATCCCTCTGCATAAGGGATGCCCATCAACTGACCAAGGGAATTGCAGATCCATAACATTGACTAGTCTTATCTCAAGGTTATGAAGAGAAATACGATGGACCTGATCAATAATGACATAGGAAATCTCCACACACAGGACCAGACCCAATTTGGCTTTGTCAAGGGGAAGTTTTGCCTGTTCTATCTAGTAGACATCTTTCAGCAAGTCACCAGGGCCATGTATGAAGATAAAAAGATACCCACCACTTATCTAGACCTGGCAAAAACTTTCAACATAATCCCACACTTGGGGATCATAGATAAAGTTGCTGCATTAGGCATAAACCCTTTCATCATTAGGTGGATAGCAAACTGGCTCACTGACAGTACATGTTGTCCGGATAGGTGAATCCACATCCATTAAGAAACCTGTCACTAGCAGAGTCCCACAAGGCTCAGTTTTGGAACCCCCCCACCCCTGTTTGATATATACTTCTCTGAAGTGAAGACCAATGTTAGGTCCTTTGACTCATCAAGTTCACTGATGACTGCAAGCTGGGAACAATCACTGAATCCACAAACAATGCTGACAATCTACAAACAGGCCTAAAAACGACAAATGACTGGTGGCAAAACTATGGTCTGAAACTAAATGCTAAATAAAGCTTATTCATGCTCTTCAGTAAATCAGATATCTCTGAAATTTGTAACATCGGTAGCACACCCCTAAAAGTAGACCCAGTCGTTAAAGACCGAGGAACACAGACAGACAGCATCATAAACTTTGACCACCAGGTAGCTATGGTAGTAAGTAAATCCTTCTGTGTGGCTCAACTTATAAGTAAAGGCATGGCATCAAGGTCAAAGGAAGTCATAGTGCCATTGTACTGGGCCCTTATCAGGCCCATAGTCGAATACAATGCTCCCTTCTGCATGTACTTAACCAGGCACTTACACCAGTTGGAATGCCCCATACATTTCTCACTAAAAACATACAGAACATAAGACACGTGTTATGCAAACTGATTAAAAGGCCCTAACCCTTTACTCTGCCTCATATTATTTATAGATTGGTGACTTATGCCTAACCTACAAGGCATTCTCTGGTCCAGCACTGATGAAAATGTTACATATTCACAAGACAAATTATACAGGGTTACGCATTTCATGGACCTGAACATAATGTGTGACTCTAACAGAACTTGTCGAAGAGACAGACTAGTATAGGCTACCTTGTTTATGGGATAAACTACCCATCTTCGTAAAACAAAGCCCATCCCTCACTCTCTTCAAAAAAAATTTAGATAAATGGATGAGGAACTGTAAATTTGGGGCACTGCTCATGTCCCTTATGGATAGAGGCAGTATCTAAAATGACTCAGGACCATAACACGCTAAGGGGCACTACCCTGATACTAGCCCAACCCATATCTGGGGAATTAAGATATAATATTGTCATATCCTTGGTATTATTGGTAAGGCATGGTATTATTGGTGAGGCATTTAAAGGCTCTTGAGACATTCACCTAATAACCACTTATGAACCTATGAAGGGGCTTGCTCCTCTGCAAAAAAAAAAAAATTCCTCGGTTTTCTCAATCTGAAGCTTTGGGTGGTCTGTTTTACTCGTTGGCGGCTTCAGGGTTTGAGAGTCAATAAAACAGAAGTAGTAGGTACAGGTTAAGACCGTGTAAGCCATGATGTACAATATAATCAAACACCAGCAGGAGGACATTTTGATTATTTATGGTCTATTTTAAGGTTGCAGAATGTTCGCTGCAGGTGTAGTTCTCCTTTCTATATTTTCAATTCATGTTTTTCCAGGTCCTCAAATACATCTTGTACTGGGATAGACAGACTCATAATTTCCTTTTGATGGCATTTTATTACACTGTACTCACTGCCACAGTCACTAACTGTTAACTGCAGGTCTGTGTGAAACATAGTTAATTGGAACATACAGCCCTGTTTGACCCTGAAAATTTGCAGTTTGTTTTGCCTTATTACTCCTATTGAGTTAACACAGGCTAAATAAGTACATTTAACAAACTGCAGTATTTTTAAATTGATTTAAAAGAAAAAAAAAAACAGTGATCTAAACAGCAAATAGGATTACAGATTTCAGGACCCAGATTTGTGAGAAGTCACAAGTATCTACTCTACTGTAACTTCTGCAGGGCCTAGGCTAGGCAGATAGAAATGTACACATTTTCTGCATTGACCCCTTACAGTGGCCAAGAATATAGCCCCTAGTTTTGTTCTCATGCTACTTAAGGAAACAGAACCTGTACTTAGTCAGCGGAAGTAGGCAGTAAACATGGCACACAAAACACTGCTATACCAAAGAATGATCCCTAGTTTTCTTGGATTTCTTTCAATACTGAAGCACTAAAGAGGTTTTCATTTCATTCAAAAAGGTAGTTACTAACTGGAGCCAAAAGGTGACGTCATTTCAACCAAACACAAACCACAGATATTAAAATAAGCACTAGAGAGTTTTCTGACAGTCAAGACTGGAAAAATAGTAACTAAACTGTAAATTCACTGCTTGCCCATCTCCGCCCTTATCAGTTTTTTTATACATCTTAATAAAAGCACCAGTTGCAAGCTGGGTACATAGCAAAATGCTGAAACAAACTGAATTATTTCTTTCTTGTATTTTTGCCCTTGAAATGTTATAATCTCCAAGGGTCTTGCTAGCACAGAACCAAAGTGAAACAAATCACATTGTTCAACCAAATAGTGCCTAATCACTGAAAAATTAGAGTTGTTTCGTTTGAAAACCTATATGCAACTTAGCTTAGGAATGTTATTATCTTAGGAAGCACATGTACTAGTATAACAATTTGTGGTGAAATTAATAACAGAGTGAAGCAGTTATCTGTCAGCCTCAAAGTAATGTGAGATTGCTCTAACCAGAAGCCAGAAATCCTACTTATAGATATATATATTTATTTATTTATTATTTATTTAACATTTGTTGACCGGGAATGTCCGACTAGGTTCCACAGAGCCTGTTTTCAGCGGAGGCCCGGGGAGAAATGCTCCACATAAAATATATATAGCTTTCCTTTCTTGTGTTGACAGACCTTTGCGTATGTCAGTCTAACTAGTGTAATACTAGTTATCAAGGACAGTGACTTAACTAGTACTTGTCTATGCTGTAGCCCTAGTAATTATTTGCAGAAGCCCTTTTTTCAGTATTTGTCCCTGCATCAGTCTGAGACTGAGTGGACATGTCATGAGTCACCTGTGTTCCTGAAAGATTGTTAAAATAAGTTATCACCATAGAAACCATTACTTCTGCCTTCCGTGCTATGTTGGAAAGCATGCTATAATTCCTCTGCCAAAAAAATAAATAAATAAACAACATGCATCCTTTGCTTCTCGATATACCTCAATGAAGCTAGCTGAAGGTTTCACTTGTGTCAGAGAAATAAAAAGCTTTGCATCCCCATGGAAACCAGATGTACCTGCTCGCTCTGTTCCCCAGAGGTAGGTGAATCTCTTTTGTGCTGGGGTTTAATAGCAGACCGTCTAACTGCTGGATGGATTTGTCCATGGTTGGATTCTCAGGATGTTAATGGAACTCAGCAGTTCAGTATATAGCACTTGGAACTGCCCAGTCAGTGACAAAGTGTAGGAGAGACATGGCTGTCTTGAAAATGAAAAGCTGGCTGAACTCGTATAGGATTTTTGTTGCCTGTCTGTGTAAATGGCGCGGACCTTTGCAGCTTAGCTCTCTACAGGTGAATACAATCCATCTGCAAAGTTACTAAAATTAACGTGCTTTCTATGCCTTAATCCAGCTGTAACAATCACTCAATTAATAAATGCATATGCACATACATACAAAATATACACATTTTACATATGCATGTATGTGAATACACACACACACACATATATATATTTATCTATATATATATATATATATATATACATATATATATATATATATATATATATATATATATATATATATATATATATATAGACACACACACACACACACACATTATGTACATGCATAATATAGATAGATACATAGATATACATATATCTAGCTATATGCATATCTATCTGTCTATTTATATGCACATCTAAAGTAACCTGTGACCTTTTTCAAATCAACAATTAGTTGGGGAGTTGGCTTTTTCATTAGAGACATGAAAAGCAAGATGTATCAAGTGCAACACATTCTATTAAACCCTAATGTCCTTGATAAAACTGTATTTGTTCAAAAACATTTGGAATCCTCCTTTTGTCAAGGGATAATACAAGATATGCAGATTTTCCCTGAAACAATAAATGTTTGGCAGACTTTCTCTTGAATGCACAGTGCACACAGGTCTTTAATAATTTTCTGGGTCTATGAAGCCATGATCCATTACCTAGACATGTTGCTTTTTCAGTATTACCATGCTAGACACCAAGCTTTTCATGGCATCTGCACCCCAGCCACAGCAATAATTTAGTGGTCCAGTGCAGATGCTGTCTCAGTATTACGTATCTAGGCTACAAGATATGGACTTCTAACTGCATGGAATGACATGTCAGACACCACATAACATTCCTCAGTCACAGCAGAAATTATATATCCATTTGACAAGGCGGGAAGCCTAATGGACTGTACCATTTTGACTTTTAGACATCAGTTAAGGCTCAGAGGATGGGTATGATTCAGGCAGAAGGCCTGCATTTGGTAAAGTCTAAGTCTGCATACAGTGCAAATAACATTGTCATGAATACATGTGCTCAGCACCATACAACTGTGTACAGAGCAAACAACAGCTAAGCAGACTTTTCCAGGCATTTCCTCAAGGCACAATACATCACAGACATCTCAATGGCTGATCTCTTCACAGCAAATAAATGCTATTTGCAAAGGTAAATAGACATGGCCTGGACTACAAAAAAAGAATGGTGGAGGTAATATAAATCTCCTGAGAGACTTGCTTGGCTACAAACATCTGCATTAGAATATGAAGTTAAGTAAAACTTGCAGTAGTGTATTTTATTCTTCTGTTAAGTACAAACTTGCAGTTTTAAAAGCATTGTATTTTCATTTTTTCTGTTTCCTAATTGTGTGTTTCTGAACAGTGTGCTGTGTGTCTCTCTGCAGTTAGTTCTCCAGCCACCCTCCCTGTTCCTGTGTTGGTATAAGTATTGGTGGCTCTGGAATTACCCACCCCTCCTGTAAGTCTGTATTAGAACACTCCTCCTGGGTCCATCTCATTTGCTCACTTAACCGAGTACAGTGAGATCATATTCTGAGTCTAGTGTTCACTCTACTTAATACAGAGAGAGGATTTGAGAAGGCCAGCCCACTTAGGTTCTTCCTTCCTCTCTCCTTGCACTTAAAAAAAATTGCACTTTATTCATCTGTTTTTACTGTATTTGTCTTTCCTCCTACTTTATTTTGCTTTTCTTAAAAGTACTCAATTTTATTTATTCTGCTGCATTTATTACTGCTTAGCAGTAGCCTGATTAAATTGTAACTGTTATTCTAACTCTTTTGGTTTAAGCACTTGGGCTTCATACAGGCTGTTTTACATTAAGAAGGTTTGTGGTCTGCACTGTTGTGGCAGGACAGGTAGCTTACATCCTTCTAAGCTGGGAATTGCTGATTGAAGGCCCAGTGTCTGCTATTCTAAAAGTATATTAGTTCTGGCTTAAGCACTTGGGCTACAGGCCAGTTATTCTACATTAAGAAGGTTTGTGGTCTGCACTCTTGTGGGAGGAGAGGCTGGATTCTACCCTTCTGAGCTGGGAATTTCTGGTCACAGGCTTATTGCGCCTGCTTATTTGAACTGTTTCTTTCTGAAACTGCTGTGCCTTGTTGCTATAGCATATACCAGATTCAGGCCTGCTGAATCTAGCTTTGTTTGTAAAACTTGAGCACTGATCCAGGCCATCTTTTCTTGGAGAAGGTTCCCCTGCACCCTAGTAGCAGGAGTGTGCAGTTAGAACTTGTCTGATTGAAGACTGCTGGAACAGGGCTCAGTTTTGAGCTTTTTGTCTGGTTAATTGGGTAACTTGTTTAAATCAGTTTGTTTGTTTTCTATTGTTTATATATATATATATATATATGTATATATATATATATATATATATATTTTTATACATATACATATATATATATATATATATATATATATATATATATATATATATATACATATATATATATATATATATATATATATATATATATATATTGCACTTTATTCATCTGCTTTTACTGTATTTGTGTTTCTTCCTACTTTATTACTAGGGGCATTGACTACAACTCTTATCTGCAATATATAACAGTAAGTATCCTTTTCTGTGCATTTAAAGTGTTTTTTGAGTGTATTTGCTTTATTTTCTGAAAAAACAAAAAAAAAAAATATATATATATATATATATATATATATATATATATATATATATATACACTTGTTTCCCGCCTTTCTAAGCTAGTATAGTCCGGTTTTCAGGTTAGTGCTGAATTCAGGGCTGTGTTACAAATCTCTGTGTTTGCCCATACCTTACTTGGATAGAAGGAAGTTTCCCTGTTCACCTGTGAGAGAGGGGAGGTTTGAGCAGCCTATCTGTCCCTGGAGGAGTGGTTTAATCCAGAAATTAGTAGTTTATTGGCCATTTTGGGCTAATTTCTATCTCTTTCATTTCCCTGCTATAAATACAGTATTTGCCCGGTTTTGCATGCTAGGCAGTGCCGGTTCGCTAGGGTAAAACTATTCCCGGCTCCACAAAGTCTCTTCTTCAATTTTTCCCTTGGAACTAAACAAACTTTCAAATTAACCACTCAAGCCATTCATTTCTCAGCCCGGCACTTGCGCAAAACTTATAGCAAGCACTTATAAACCCTAGCACTAGACCCTCCTGTACTGTACAGAAGGACAAGGCTCTCTATTCGACCTTACCAGCCATCCAGTAAAACAGTTCACTGTACCTATCTAGGCATGTCCAAAGGGCAGTTTCAGGTGTACTGTCCAGTCCAACTGGTGAATCTGGGCATTTTGAGGCAATGTTACAACTGCAACTGCCTCATGTACACAGACAACCCCCTCCTCCTACCACCAAACACTAATACATGTGAGAGATGCAATTATACAGCCAAACTGGAGGCTAAGCTCTCTCAACCCAAGACTGGATCAGACAGTCAAGAGGAGAAGGGAAATACTTGCATCACACCAGCAGTCTCACATTAAAACCAGCATCAGCAAAAAACACACATAAATACATGAAAATATACTCAGAGGCTCTAAATAAAAATCTGCAAAATGAACAGAGACCTCCAAAGCAAACATCCAAGCAACTGCCACCCCCCATCACAAACCATGAAACATATACTTCACAAAACCAGTGTGCCAAGCAATCACAGCCCTTAAGGCAAAATAACATACCCAACATACTAGTAATAGGTGACTCTATAGTCAGGCACACTGACGTCCCACTCACTAGGCTGAATAAGGAGAAAGTTACTGTTAGCTGCCTGCCGGGTGCCAGGATCTGCCGGATAGCACAAGCACTCAGGTCACTCCAGAACAAGTACAAATATGACTCTGTCATTGTCCATGTTGGTGTGAATGACGTGAGCCATACCTTCCTGGACTACATGAAAAGAGACATGGAAGAGCTCTCTGATCATGTAGCCCAGGCCGGTATGACCCTGACCCTTAGTAGCATCCTGCCCTCACCAAGAATGATACCACGGTATAAAGAAAAAAATCTCGATTTCAATTTCAACAATTGGCTAAGTTTCTGGTGTCATTCAAAGGGGATCCAGTGTCTGTCCACCTGGGATGACATGCTCGACAAGCCATGCTGCTTCGCTAGAGATGGCTTGCACTTGTCACCCTTAGGTTTTGAATAGAGGCCAAGGCTCTTGCCACCCCCATAGTGCCTTTTTTAGGCAAGGCTCAAAAGACAAACCCACCACTGTAAATAGCACAAGTAACAAAAAACTGAGGGTAATGCTACTCAATGCCAGAAGTCTAAACCTCAAAATACACATACTCAAGGCACTCCTCAGTATGGTAAAAATTGATATATGTGCAGTAACAGAAACCTGGTTTAAGGTTCCAGAGAGCACCCCAGGCTACTACTCATACCATACATTTCATCCACAGAACCCAAACCGAAATACAAAAGGTGGGGGTGTATCCATATTCATCAAGGATACCCACACCTCCAGGTTAGTGGCAGAGCACAATGCTTCAGAGATCATCCACATGCAAGTAACAATGGGCAAAACTCTAATTCAAATTGTAGCTTGTTACAGATCACCCACCATGTCCAATGACTCCCATTCCGCATTTCTGGAAACAATGGGAAACATAAAGGTCCTACCAAACACCCTAATATTGGTTGATTTCAATTACCCAAACATTAACTGGGAGAACTACTCAAGTACTAACTCCCTTGCCCAACATTTCCTAGAATTTATAAACTCAAATGCCCTGGTTCAACTGGTCAACGCTCTCACCAGAGGTGACAGCATATTGGACCTAGTCATCACCAACATGGGCGACCGGTGTTCCACACCAGAGGTCAACCACTCGCTGGTTAAATCTGACCATAAACAAATCACTTTGGATATCCACATTCCACCCTCGGACAAGAAAACCACTGTGAAAAATTTTCAAAAGCAAACTTAATGTTACTTAAGACCGAAGTGGAAAGTTTCAAAGCCCCCATGCTGAAGAATAATGCTGTCCAAGCTGTAAAATCCTTTACTAATGCATTCTATGGGCACTTACAAGAATGCATGGATCATGCCATCCCAAGCAAAACCAAGACTCACTCCTCCAAGAAAAGGAAACCAGTCTGGTGGACTCCTGCCATAAACAAGCTATACAATAGAAGGAGGAAACTAGTACAGAAAAGAGTAAAATCCCAAGAAGGGAAGACATCCCTAATCAGTATCAGCAAGAAACTATGATCCCTCATAAAATCATCCAAGGCGAGTTTAAAAGAAAAATTACCAAGGACTCCAAAGATAACCACAAGGTATTCTTTAGTTATGTCAAGAATCTAAGTGGCAATGCTCAGATCTGCTCAGTGTTAGTGCAGAATGACACAAAATATACTGACCCGACCAATATCACCAACATCCTGACAGACAGGTTCAGTGCAAACTTCATTCCCCCTCTCACCCCCAAAAGGGCCCATCCCATAACCATACCAGAAGAATGGAGTCCCTGAAATCACAGACACTCAGGTTAAAACAGCCCTCTCCAAAGGCAAAAACACAGCATCAATGGGACTGGATGGTGCCACAGGCTGCGTCCTACATGAGCTCAAACAAGAAATAACCCCTCACCTAAACACACTGTTCAAACTCAGCCTCTCCACAGGCTACGTACCCATAGAGTGGCAGACAGCAATGGTTATTCCACTCCACAAATGTGGAGCCACAACAGATCCCGGGAAATATCACCCTATAAGCCTGACTAGCTTGGTCTGCAAGGCTATGGAGCGCATCATCATGGAACACATTAATAGAGACATTGGGAACCTCCAAACACTGGACACTACCCAGTTTGGCTTTGTTAAGGGCAGACCATGCCTCCTAAACCTGGTGGACTTCTTTGAGACAGTTACCAAGGCTATAGACGAGGGAAAGGTGGTACACACAGCCTACCTAGACCTCGCTAAGGCCTTCAACACCATTCCGCATTCTGGTATTACAGACAAGCTCACCAGCTTGAACATAATCCCTTACGTCACAAGATGGGTTGCCAACTGGCTCACGGACAGAACCCACATGGTGAGAGTTGCGGGAGCTAGGTCTGACTCTAAACCGGTTACAAGTGGCATTCTCCAGGGATCAGTCCTAGGACCCCTCCTGTTTGGCATATGCTTCTCAGAGGTACAGGCAAGCACAGGAGGACTATGGCTGACCAAGTTCTCAGTCGACTGCAATCTAGGGACTATAATTGACTCTCTGGCTGACACAGACATCCTCCAAAAGGGTCTCACTGAGACGGATACCTGGTGTCAAAATCATGGCCTCAAGCTAAATGCCAAAACGTGCATAGTCATCCCCTTTGGAAAAAACAAAGTACCCACAAACTACCACATAGGTGGTAGTCCCCTAAATATGGAAGACGTAATAAGGGATCTGGGGACCCAAGTAGATAGTAATCTCACCTTTGATAGTGACATTGCCAAAGTGGTTAGAAAATCCTTCTACGTGGCCTACCTAATCACAAAAGAGTTCACATCCAGATCAAAAGAGGTCATTGTGCCCCTCTACTCATCACTAATCAGACCCATCATAGAGTACAATGCCCCATTTGGGATGTACATTACAAGACATCTGCAGCAGCTGGAAAGACCACAGAAGTACCTCACCAAGAGGATCACTGGCCTCAAACAGATGCCCTATGCAGCTCAACTGAAGAAACTCCAGCTGTACTCGACTGCATACCGCCTACATAGAGGTGATCTCTGCTGACATACAAGGCCATGTCCAAGCCAGAATTGATGGACATGCTCCATCTAAATAAAACCTTATCCCTTCAAACCACACGCTCCATGGATCTAAACCTCACCACAACAATAAATAGGACATGCTGGAGGGATAGATTCCTGTCCCAGAGACTTCCCATGCTCCAGAACAAGATCCCAATCTACATTAGGCAGAGCTCCTTGCTAACACTCTTCAAAAGAAACCTTGACGAGTGGATGGGAAACAGAAAGTTTACCCCGGGGATCACTTCAGTGGATCTGCTGGACAGAGGCACAGGGAACAAACTTAAGGGGGTGGCCAAAGCCAACACGTACTGGCTAGGCTTATAAATGCTTTCGGGCAGATAGCCTAGTACCTACCTATGAACCTATGAGCCTATGAGAGGAGAAGTACATACCTAAAAAAGGAAAGCACCGTACATGTCAGACATGTAGCCATACTTCTCACCTGTCCCTAATTTGCAGAATGTCCCTCCTTGAATTGCCTTGTGTTTTTTGTCCAGTTCCTCATAAAATATTTAATTTTCTGGTAAGTCACGGAGAATTACATTCAATCAATAAATGCCGGACATTTGAGTTTCATGCTTCTTTTTTTCTCAGAAATCTGATAATTCACCGACAAATTTACAACAGTCCAATGTACAAAGTGGGTACGTGCAAACAAAGGAATCTTATGCTTCTCAGGTTCATAAATTGCATGTTGATGCAAAATCTATTGTTCTATTAACTTTTTGAGTAAATTTGTGTAATATTTAAATATGCTCCAAATGTTCGTCCTTAATCCCTTATTAATTTTGGCTACGTTCAGAATTCTTTGGCAAAGAAGTTGAGAGATATGCATGCAACAGAGGCAGCATCTCTTCCACAGGTAATACCACCTACCTACAGTAACTTATCATGACAGCCCTATTCTACCATCATACACAGACACACATATACATACATGTGTGTGTGTGTGTGTTTATATGCAAAAGAGAGTTAGAGGTGTGCTTACGGCCAAAAAGAGGGATCAGTGAAGAGAACATATGTCCAACCTGGAAAAGACCAGTCAAATGTAGCTTACATGTGAAATGTCACAAAACATGATGATGAGCAGATGACTGGCAGCAGGTCAGCCGGTGTCCCTGGTATAGAAAACCCTGCAGAGATGATGTGGCCAGACAGGATGGTGTGGAGGATATAGAAAAGGAGACAGTGCACATGCAGAATATAATGAGCAGTGGCTCTGGCATGTTTGCAGACGAATGTGCAGTGTTAGTGTGGCATATACACCCTAATCTGAGCATGCATTAAACTGATGCAGTGCAATGCACCCTTGCATCATCTGGGGAACACAGTCCACAAAAACAATATGAATGCTATGTGAACTACACATCAGACAGTATATATGCACAAAAGAAAAATGCATAGCTCAAAAATATCATCACTGCACGACAAAGGCATAAACGTGTATACATTCACATAAGTGTACAGGAGCACATCACACATACGCACATTTATGCACACATATACTAGCATGTGCACACATATATGAACACACACACTCACACACACACACACACACACACACACACACACACACACACACACACACACACACACACACACACACACTCACACACATGCATACACTTCACACACTGACATTCATGGATGCGTGCATATACACACACATATGACCACCTAGCATATCAATACCTGGTTCCTGACATATGAAATGTGCTGAAGTCACTGTGGTCAAAGACTGGACACAATCTTGTCATCCGCTTTGGAGCAAGAAAGTAGTGTGAGCAGAAACATCTGACAATTTCAAAAGCAGGAAAATCTCAGTGGCCCCAATGAAGAGTTGACTGTGTACTTCTACGAGCTCCATGCAGCATGCCTGATCTCCTAGCTGACATCATTTTAAGGGAATGTGTAAAAGCACTAAGATTTTTCAATCTAAAATCATATCTAGAAGCAAATAATTATGGGAAATTTAAAGAACCATCCTTTAACTGGCAGTTCCAAAGGATAGTTCAAAATAATGCTGCAGTATTACATGGGGGCTGTGTCTCCCACATATCTGTCCTGGCACTGCAATGGGAAATAATGTCTGATGAGAGGGAGCCCTCTTCATTCATTGTGAGGGATGATTTTGCTTTGCGAAATGGGAAAGTCTAGTAGAAAAACAGGATCTGGACCTGTAACATTAGCAATGCTTGATGGTCATTTGCTATTTTCTCTTTTGGATATAGTCAATCAAGTCCTGAGAAGGCTGCCCAAACATGACCTCTCTGTCAAAGGGAAATCCAGAATGGCCTACCTTATCTTGTTTTTATACAAAGACAACATGACCCAAACCTATTTTAAACTCACTACTTAGCCACAGCAGTAGCCCTATCAAAAGTTATAGTGAGCTATAGGATCATCAACCAAGAGAACAATATCAGTAGCCTTTTGACCTCAACTCCTTGATCACACACTCAAAGAGGTTTCCAGCATTTTCAGATCCTGACTGTTCAGACAGGACTGTAACTGGCACATGTGAGAAGGATAATTTAGGTGTCAAATGTAGAAGGTAAGAGAGGAAAATGTCTTATTGGCTTTACTACCTGGAGCTTTGGACTTTTTATTTGAGGAGCTTTGGACTTTTTATTTGAAGGCAAACAGGAAAGTGTAGTGGATTTGGGGACCTATCTTTTACTAAAGAGATTATATTTGAATCTATTTCAGGATAATAAGCCATGCTTTGTAAAGATGAGTACATGCAGCTGGATTGAGATGCTCCATGCTGTATAAATGACATCCTTCTTGATAGATTCCATGCAAGGAGCATCTTCCCCAAATATTTATTTAGCCTTTTTGGAAGAAAACGCAGAGGAGAAACAGACCAGCCCATAAAAGCTTTCTTGATTCTGAGAGTCTTTTTAAAGGAGGGGCATAAGGTGGAAGAGATCAGGAAGACATGTCTTATTGTATTATCCAGCCTAGAAAACAAGGACTATGAGTCTCAGAATCATCTTTCCTGGGGTGATTGTGAGGTGATTGTGAGAGTGGGAAACACTCCACAACCTCTAGCTCCAGGTTTGAGATGACCTGCTCACATCCAATGGAAGAGGCATGCAAATGGCAGGTGGGTGCTTAAGTTTTGAGAAACAGTGCTTTAGTACTCAAGAAAGCACAGGATGGAGGTGACAGTGGACAATCTATGGCATCATGGAGCCTTTCACAGACCAGAAACTGTGATCCTTTACAGTGCAATTCCACAGCTATGAGATCATATCAGTTCAATCAGCACACATTCAGCTAATATGAGAATGCTACTTTGAGCCCAACTAGTGTGTGTGGGCCCCTGGTTGCCTCCTTTACTGTCTCTGGCAAACCTTCCTCAACTTGTGGGTGGAGGTGCTCTGGTGCCACAGACTTAATGCTGAGCCAGATTTGATCACCTAGACTCTCATGGTGGACTGAAAGGCGTACCCTGCATATGAGACTTCTAAATGTTTTCATCTGCATGCTCTAGTTTAGACAGTTACTGCTAACACCCAGGGATGCATCCTGTAAAATGGCTGCTGGTGTCTCATCATTGCTGTTCCTCTTATCATAAGTCATTGACTGACATGAACTCACTATTTCCAATTTTAGGGACAGGCTTGAACATGTCAAGTGTCACAGCCCATCTCTGAGGTGGACTTTATGGGAAAAGGCTTAAATTCATGTCTTTTCCTCTGAATACCTTACCATCTTTCATCTGTCTGACATTAGTCCTGGATCTTGCATGAATGCAAGAGAGTTCCTACCAGTTCCTCTACTGACCAATCTCCAAAGCTCCTATTTTCTTCAATTTGATGCAGGCCTCAAGCTTCACAGACATTCTGCTGTAGGTGGCTGTAATGAAGAGCTGACACTTGCTACAGGCCTTCAAATAATGCATATCTCCCTGGCTGTACATACTCTGCAAGTCTTGACTTATGATCTGAAGAGCACAGGAACATGTAGAAAGTTTTTGGGATACTACACAAAGCACACAAAATTTCCAAAAATGCATATTGGGAATGAGACATGAACAGTCCGAACACCAACAAAGAATTTGAGAGTGGATAGACTGGAAGTGCCTTGTTATAGCTCCCAGCCTCTTAACATCTGGATCAGGGACAAAATAAAAAATAATTAGCAGCAAAGGTTGCAAATCTGGAGCATTTTGTAACTAATAGTGTTGTTATAATGTTAGCAGAATAAGTAGACATTAATTAAGACACATTTTGTGGAGTAAAATAAATCTGTAGCTTTGTTATTATTCTTTTTCTGTAATCAACCACCTTTACTAAAATAAAATTTAAGAGGCACAAAGCAAAGTTTTAAGCCAAAATCAATGTCATCCTTGAAACTCAAGGTCATGTGAGAGGTATGGCCCTTTTAGCCTCTCTGTGTAATGTCATGACATTTATTTATTGCTTTTGTTGACCTGGAATGTTCAACTGTGTTGATGAACTTCCATTTCAGAGGAGGACAAGGGAGAAAAGCTCCTTACAATCACAGAACATGACAGAACTACAGGAAGTCAAATCTTATGCCTAGCATTACTATACAAGGAATAATACATTACATACATAGTTATACACAGCACCATCTGCAATATAATGCAGTAGGTTACTGACAAACGATCTTGTTTCTGTACATTGAGTTTTTTTTTACAGTGATTAGCATGGAGTATAAAGGAAAAATATTGGTTTAGATGAGTCAGAGGTTTAGCAAAATATTACATCTATCAGATTTATCTAGCTTCCCTCCAGTACAACTCTTTGGAGTGTGTACCTTTAACTCCCAGTGGGTGTGGTTTGAGCCTTTAGAAATTAAGTTATCACCTTACAGTTCTAACAAATACTCATTGACAGAGGTCAAATATCAATACAATTGTTTTTGCCATCTTGTATGCTTCAAGATAAAATATTCTGATACCCTGTATGTAGCATGATTTTGGAATTGTTAATGCTAATTCAAACAAGCAATATTCAATGCCTAGAGGCACAGTAGGAGGTAACTGCAGACACACCTGGAGGTGCACTCGGATGTAATGACTTAAGTTTAGAATGGCAGGTGAAAAGTGGAGGTGGAGAGAGAAATGGCCGAGTAAGAAAGATAACGTGGAGTGTTAGGGTGAGTGGTGGATGGCAACAGTCAGTAGTGTATTTGGAAGATATGTGAGCTGTGTTGCCTGAGATGGAGAAGATTAGTGGAAGATACATATTTAGCAAGGAGGGGTGAAGAAGTATAAAGGTTACAGTCTTGTAAGTAAGCTTTCAACACTTTGTTGAACTGCAGGATGTTATTGATTTGGCGGAGAGAAACCAGGAGAGAGTTCAACATTTTAGTAATAGTTGAAATGTATAATGCATCTCATTTAGAGCTGTGAGAAAAACAGATGTATGAGAGACATTTGTTACTGGGTCTTAACGTTTAGCTTGGGGTGTACCATTGGACATTTGTCAGGGTGGTGGAGGATTTTGTGTGATATTTTAATCTGAATTATTTTAAAAGGTTAGGAAATTTGAGCTAGTTTAAGTGATTGACAACAGTCCAATGGAGACTTCTATGAGGGAAGTCGTTGGTGAATTTAGATATTTTGTCATATGATTGCTCTAATTTTGTGAGGCGAGTAGTTTATTGATTAGTAAAGATTGTTGAGCCATAAATGAGACTGTGGTGTAAGTAAGTAGAGATAGTGGACTTTTGTGCATGATCTTATTGGAAGTGTTTAGTTCTGTTGAGCAATTCAAGTTTTGGATGAGTTTTATTGATTACTTGGATGCGTAAGTCAAAGTTTAGTTAATTATCAATAATGAGAAAAGATCTTGTTTCTGTACATTGTACTCAAGTATTTTTGTGAGCATGTTTGTCAGCAGAAGGAATATGTCTCTCTGAGTATGGGAGCTACTGCATTTTCAGAACTGTTTTGAGCTAGGGATATAATATCTATTAATAATTGATCAGCTGGTTCTAAGGATTAAGCATTACTAAAAAAAAAAAACAAACAAAAAAAAGAACTTATTTCTGGCACCTCAGAATTACTGGCTAGAAGTGTTCCTAGCATGCAATGTCCTATTCTCCTGTGTAGCAGCATTGAACAAACTCAATTTTTCAGATACCATTGCGGCAAAACAATGCTTTCAAGAGTTAGCATACAGAAGAAACATGGGAGTGAATGATACAGCCCCCTGTGTCATGGAGTGAAGGAAGAAAATCAACCAAAAAAAAACATACTAGATGCTACTGAGGACCTTACCAAAATATTTTATTTTCCACTTTCAGTGCTTTCATTCCATCAAAACTGGATCTTCATTAGAAACAATGAAACAGCTTGTTTTTTTTTCCATTTAAAATATCCTAAAGGCACAGGTAAACATTTAATTTAAAGAGAAAATATATCCAAAAATATCATAGTCAAATGCCATACATAAATCATTAAACCCAGGCAAAAATGAAAAAAATATTTTAACACACCATAAAAAAAATCAAAAAAAAATTAATAGTAAAAATTCATACTTTGGCAGCTTTCATTTTTTAAATTTTAAAAAATTTTCATTTTCATCTCTCTCTTCTAATAGATATTCCAACCTTATTTCTTAGACTGACACACACTCTCTTCCTTTGGATTTTTTCACAACCTGCATTGCTTCACACACTCTAACTCACCTCTCCTTTCTCCCCCCTTTCTTTTCCTAGGTTGAAAACCCTGGTTTACAACAACCAATGGCAAAGCACATTTCTGACCAGTCTGAAACGTGAAGAGCTCTACCTAAACAGTCACTAAAGTCCTGCTATCGACCTTTCCTTACTCTTAATGTATGTTATTCAGTATAATTACTGTGCCTGCATATTATCTGCATTTTAAGGCTGTCTGCACATCAACAAGCCACACTGCCTGCCTTATCCCCTCCCCTTCTGCTCGTTTCTGCCTCCATTTACTTTTTTCTATCTCTCCCTGAAACTCTCACAGTCTATCTAATTGTAGGTTTGGTGCCACTTAAGTTTACACTAATCTTTAAGGCTTTAAGATATTTCTGCATATATCTCTAAATTAGCACATTTTAACGTCTTCCCTTTAACACTTCTGTTTCAGTTATTGTTGGCTACTGTAAATCCCTTCCAAAGTGACATTACTTACTCTTTCAGTGATTTTACTGATTGTTTTTCTCACAGCCATGTGTGTAGTGGTCCAACCTGCTCCATGCACCATTGCTTTGCTAGGGCTTAGTCTGCACCCATACCCCCCCCAAATCCTAACCATCCCCACTACTCCTACACTTAAACTTCACAGACTCCATCCACTTTTTCAATTAACCAACTTCATCACCCTCCCATTAACCCTCTTCACCACCCATTTCCCAACACACCCCTTAAAGTAAACTAACTATATATATATATATATATATATATATATATATATATATATATATAAATACAAGCAGCTGACAATGCTTTTCTTGAAACAGTCCACTACACTAAACTGCTAGGTGTAACTATTGCTGATCAATTAAAATTTGATCTTCACATCCAATAAGATATAAAAAAAAAAAAACACCAGAAACTTGGCATTTTCTACAGAAACAAACACTTCCTGACCTCAGTAACCAATATAACTGTAGCAATATCATTCCTACTACCCTCAGTTCTATATGGTGCCTCTATCTTCTCTAACCTACAGACTTCCATAAGATCCAAAATGGAACAATGCTACAACAAAGTAACAGAGTTTGCTGCAAATTCCAAAGCCAGCATCCATCACTGTGCACCACTGCAAATGCTAGACTGGCATGAATCATCCCCAATCACCTTCTCTGTATACAACTCACAACACTACACAACATAATCAGTAACCCCGCGCCTGCCCTGCCCTGAAGAACATACTCAAACCTTACTACCCTAGCACGACCCTCAGGTCTGAAGACATGAAGCTTCTCACTATCTCCAAAGCCTCTAAAATACCTAGACAGAGCCTTTACTCTCACAGTGTTGCTAAAGCATGGAACTCACTCCCACTATCAACTCAAAAACTCTAGTAGCTTTCAAAAAACCACTAAAGCAACATCTTAACATCTTAACAATTCTTGTCTGTGCTCATTTTCTACTCCTGGCTAATCTCATACACCTCCTCCCTCCCTATCTCTCCATATGCCCTACCCTACAGTAATCTCATACACCTCCTCCCTCCCTATCTCTCCATATGCCCTACCCTACAGTAATCTCATACACCTCCTCCCTCCCTATCTCTCCATATGCCCTACCCTACAGTAATCTCATACACCTTCTCCCCCCCATCACTCCATATGCCCTACCCTACAGTAATCTCATACACCTCCTCCCTCCCTATCTCTCCATATGCCCTACCCTACAGTAATCTCATACACCTCCCCCCATCACTCCATATGCCCTACCCTACAGTAATCTCATACACCTCCTCCCTCCCTATCTCTCCATATGCCCTACCCTACAGTAATCTCATACACCTCCTCCCTCCCTATCTCTCCATATGCCCTACCCTACAGTAATCTCATACACCTCCTCCCTCCCTATCTCTCCATATGCCCTACCCTACAGTAATCTCATACACCTTCTCCTCCCTATCTCCATATGCCCTACCCTACAGTAATCTCATACACCTCCTCCCTCCCTATCTCTCCATATGCCCTACCCTACAGTAATCTCATACACCTCCTCCCTCCCTATCTCTCCATATGCCCTACCCTACAGTAATCTCATACACCTCCTCCCTCCCTATCTCTCCATATGCCCTACCCTACAGTAATCTCATACACCTCCTCCTCCCTATCTCTCCATATGCCCTACCCTACAGTAATCTCATACACCTCCTCCCTCCCTATCTCTCCATATGCCCTACCCTACAGTAATCTCATACACCTCCTCCCTCCCTATCTCTCCATATGCCCTACCCTACAGTAATCTCATACACCTCCTCCCTCCCTATCTCTCCATATGCCCTACCCTACAGTAATCTCGTACACCTCCTCCCTCCCTATCTCTCCATATGCCCTACCCTACAGTAGTCTCATACACCTCCTCCCTCCATATCTCTCCATATGCCCTACCCTACAGTAATCTCATACACCTCCTCCCTCCCTATCTCTCATTATGCCCTACCCTACAGTAATCTCATACACCTCCTCCCTCCCTATCTCTCCATATGCCCTACCCTACAGGAATCTCATACACCTCCTGCCTCCCTATCACTCCATATGCCCTACCCTACAGTAATCTCATACACCTTCTCCCCCCCATCTCTCCATATGCCCTACCCTACAGTAATCTCATACACCTCCTCCCTCCCTATCTCTCCATATGCCCTACCCTACAGTAATCTCATACACCTCCTCCCTCCCTATCTCTCCATATGCCCTACCCTACAGTAATCTCATACACCTTCTCCCACCCATCTCTCCATATGCCCTACTCTACAGTAATCTCATACACCTCCTCCCTCCCATCTCTCCATATGCCCTACCCTACAGTAATCTCATACACCTCCTCCCTCCCTATCTCTCCATATGCCCTACTCTACAGTAATCTCATACACCTCCTCCCTCCCTATCTCTCCATATGCCCTACCCTACAGTAATCTCCTACACCTCCTCCCTCCCTATCTCTCCATATGCCCTACCCTACAGTAATCTCCTACACCTCCTCCCTCCCTATCTCTCCATATGCCCTACCCTACAGTAATCTCATACACCTCCTCCCTCCCTATCTCTCCATATGCCCTACCCTACAGTAATCTCATACACCTCCTCCCTCCCCATCTCTCCATACGCCTTACCCTACAGTAATCTCATACACCTCCTCCCTCCCTATCTCTCCATATGCCCTACCTTACAGTAATCTGATGCACCTCCTCCCTCCCTATCTCTCCATATGCCCTACCCTACAGTAATCTCATACACCTCCTCCCTCCCTATCTCTCCATATGCCCTACCCTACAGTAATCTCCTACACCTCCTCCCTCCCTATCTCTCCATATGCCCTACCCTACAGTAATCTCCTACACCTCCTCCCTCCCTATCTCCATATGCCCTACCCTACAGTAATCTCATACACCTCCTCCCTCCCTATCTCTCCATATGCCCTACCCTACAGTAATCTCATACACCTCCTCCCTCCCTATCTCTCCATATGCCTTACCCTACAGTAATCTCATACACCTCCTCCCTCCCTATCTCTCCATATGCCCTACCTTACAGTAATCTCATGCACCTCCTCCCTCCCCATCTCTCCATATGCCCTACCCTACAGTAATCTCATACACCTCCTCCCTCCCTATCTCTCCATATGCCCCACCCTACAGTAATCTCATACAACTCCTCCCTCCCTATCTCTCCATATGCCTTAACCTACAGTAATCTCATACACCTCCTCCCTCCCTATCTCTCCATATGCCCTACCCTACAGTAATCTCATACACCTTCTCCCTCCCTATCTCTCCATATGCCCTACCCTACAGTAATCTCATACACCTCCTCCCTCCCTATCTCTCCATATGCCCTGCCCTACAGTAATCTCATACACCTCCTCCCTCCCTATCTCTCCATATGCCCTACCCTACAGTAATCTCATGCACCTCCTCCATCCCCATCTCTCCATATGCCCTACCCTACAGTAATCTCATACACCTCCTCCCTCCCTATCTCTCCATATGCCCTAGCCTACAGTAATCTCATACACCTCCTCCTTCCCAATCTCTCCATATGCCCTACCCTATAGTAATCTCATACACCTTCTCCCCCATCTCTCCATATGCCCTACCCTACAGTAATCTCATACACCTTCTCCCCCCATCTCTCCATATGCCCTACCCTATAGTAATCTCATACACCTTCTCCCTCCCTATCTCTCCATATGCCCTACCCTACAGTAATCTCATACACCTCCTCCCTCCCTATCTCTCCATATGCCCTTCCCTACAGTAATTTCATACACCTCCTCCCTCCCTATCTCTCCATATGCCCTACCCTACTGTAATCTCATACACCTCCTCCCTCCTTATCTCTTCATATGCCCTACCCTACAGTAATCTCATACACCTCCTCCCTCCCTATCTCTCCATATGCCCTACCCTACAGTAATCTCATACACCTCCTCCATCCCTATCTCTCCATATGCCCTACCCTACAGTAATCTCATACACCTCCTCCCCCCATCTCTCCATATGCCCTACCCTACAGTAATCTCATACACTTTCTCCCTCCCTATCTCTCCATATGCCCTACCCTACAGTAATCTCATACACCTCCTCCCTCCCTATCTCTCCATATGCCTTACCCTACAGTAATCTCATACAGCTTCTCCCTCCCTATCTCTCCATATGCCCTACCCTACAGTAATCTCATACACCTTCTCCCCCTATCTCTCCATATGCCCTGCCCTACAGTAATCTCATACACCTTCTCCCCCTATCGCTCCATATGCCCAACCCTACAGTAATCTCATACACCTTCTCCCCCCTATCTCTCCATACGCCCTACCCTACAGTAATCTCATACACCTCCTTCCTCCCTATCTCTCCATATGCCCTACCCTACAGTAATCTCATACACCTTCTCCCCCCTATCTCTCCATACGCCCTACCCTACAGTAATCTCATACACTTCCTCCATCCCTATCTCTCCATATGCCCTACCCTATAGTAATTTCATACACCTTCTCCCCATTATCTCTCCGTATGCCCTACCCTACAGTAATTTCATGCACCTTCTCCCTCCCTATCTCTCCATATGCCCTACCCTACAGTAATCACATACACCTTCTCCCTCCCTATCTCTCCATATGCCCTACCCTACAGTAATCTCATACACCTCCTCCCTCCCTATCTCTCCATATGCCCTACCCTACAGTAATCTCATACACCTCCTCCCTCCCCATCTCTCCATATGCCCTACCCTATAGTAATCTCATACACCTCCTCCTTCCCTATCTCTCCATATGCCCTACCCTACATACGTGCTCTTAGAGTCATCTTTCTAGTCTCCTAACACTACCTAAAATTAATTATATTATACTGATCCTTCAACAGACTTACAGTTATCCTAAGGCCAGCTTGTACATTTATTACAGTCAGATATCCTTATTTTCCTCTGACAATGTTTTCATACTGAATTGTGTGTGCCTTCATATGTATCTGAGATACATTTTATCATATTTTATATTTTGTTTTTTTGTACTGTTGCAGCTTTTCTCCATGGGCCTCTGCTGAAAATGGGTTCTTCTGACCCAGATGGACCATTCCAGTATTCAAAAAAATAAAATAAAATAAATAAATATGCATTCAACAGATACAATCTAACAGGATATAAATGAAAACGAATATATGGAATATAAAACATACATTTGTGGAATACAGTTAAACTCAGGTAAACAAGATCATCCTTCTTTTCTTTACTTGTAGCTGATCAGTAAAAACTAAATGAAAATGTGTGTTGGATTCCTCAAACCTCTTTTATATGCATATGACCCCTTAAGGACATCAGGTGTTTCAGCTCTACGGCAGTTCTGAATGCACATGACTTTATTCCTTTTTAAGTCTGTGAGGAGTTTGGCTTTATTGCCCTGAATTTGTCCATAACAGACTTAAAAAGGCATTAAAAAAGACCATAACAGAAATTATTACACGGAATTCATGGTAGTACAGCAATGCTTTTAAACCTGATTTCAGTGATAACCCTGCAAACAACTGGTGCTATACCTTTGCGGATAAAAAGAATTAAAGTGAAGATAGGAAAAGATGAAGGAAATGTGCCTATGCCATCATTCTTATGTATGATTAACTGCAGTAGTTAGTGATTTATTTTTCATGTTTGATAACTGTGTACTGTAAAATATGTTTGAAAAGGATGGAATTGAAACACAAAATCATTTCATATCATCACAAGTATGGATAAGCACTACTCTTACAAATAACTTTCCCAATCATTACTCCCAAGTGTATGCATAAGCACTTCCCATACAGAACTGAACTTCAAAAAAGATATTTCTCTGAATGGTTTATTGACTTGCATTACAACTGTATTGTGTGGATTTATTGTGCTTTTTCCCATTTTGTCTGTCACCAGCCCTTTTTTTCCTCTTTTATTCAATATTTTGCTAATGCATTTCTTTTTACTTTGTTACTTTGCTTCTCTCCCATTTCATTTTTCTTTTATACAGGTTCAAATCTCTATGGAGCAGTCCAGGCATGTGCCTCCCAGCTTAGGGAGAGATCACTCTGCTGTCTGGGGCCATCCTTGCAGAGCTGGAATGGAGGCACCTGTCTTGAATGCACCCCAGCACATAGCAGCCTGGCAAGCCTCACTGAACAGGAGGTTCAGGCTTTGGTTAAGGATGTACTGCAAGAACTAGTAGACTGGAGAATGACATCAATCGAAGCCTCTCTTTAACATGTACAAGACATGCTCACCCAGCTGATGCTGACCACAACACCTATACAGGTCCTACACAACTCCTCAACATCAGGGACCCCCACTGCAACACTGACAGTGGACATGGTACACAACTGAGACTTCCTCAGCCCTTCATTCCTTACCATTTCTCCTATACCCTCTTCCCTATTCCCCACCCATACCACCCTCCTGCAAAAAATATTTCCGAATAATGGGAGGGGGGTCTACCCCCTGACAATGACATAGTGCCTGTCCTCTCCCACCTCCTCCAGCTCAAACCCTCATGAAATTTCCCTTGTGTCTCCCATTTTTTTCTACTCTTTCTCAATTTTTCCTATCACCCCTTCTATGTTTTAACGAAATCATCAGGGTAGCCACAAAACGATATACCTATATGAAACTGCTCTAACCCTTTTAATTAAAAAAAAAAAAACAGTTTTAGCTGCTGTGCAGTCTGCAGTTTTGCTAGCTATAATGTTTTAAGCATGATTGCACTCAGCTGCACTTGCAGGCAATATGGCAATGCGCGTCCTATTTATGATACTGTGAAATAGTTTGCAAATGCAAAATGATGACCTTTATACAATTTACAAATTTATACAAAAGGGACGTCTGATTACAGAATTTGCTCTGTGCTGCCATATCCAGCACAACTATGGTACACTGACGTTATTTGCATATCGTCATAGCTCCACTGTTCATAGATGCACACTACTCATCTGCAGAGCCCCGGACTATGAATACCACGCAAAAACAGCAGCAACAAAAACGTGCAATCATTAAACATGGAGGTACACTGTTTTCTGTAAAAGAATACTTCTACATCTGTTATAAATTCATGCTCCTCACCACCATTTTGCAGAGATGTTCATATAGTTTGGCTTTGCTGACAATCAGCAGCAAATGTGAATTAGTTACTCAGTTTAGAAGAAGAATGGTTAATTAAAGCATCCAGTGTAAGTTCTGATGAGCAACGGAAAAAGGAAAATCAGAAGTGGATCATGCATTGAAATATACTTTAAAGCTACATTTATTTTATTATCAAGTCTGCATTCAATGCAAAGTGCACTGACTCATTGAGCCGGTACTGTTATTTATTTTTTATTTATTTTATTTGCCATTTGGTAACTGAGAAAGTCCAAATAAAACAATGGCCTATTTTCAGCGGAGGCCTATGGAGAAAAGCTCCACATCAAATATAAACAGTAGTTGATTAGTAATTATGTATATAAGGGGAGAAATCCCCTGCAACAGATTAAATGTTTTACACTGAAATGAAAGGCTCCGCAAAATACACATAAACATGTTTTACAATAACTGATAAGTAAATAAAGGAGAGAAAATCCACACAACAGATAAAACACAAACAGATTGAGCTACATTAGACAGGGGTGCTGGTAACATTACTTGCTGTTGTAGATTTTTACATTGACAGTAATCATCTTTTTTTTTTGGGGGGGGCTTAAAAAAGAATGCTAAGAAAATCAGCATACAAAAATGCTCTTTCAAGGTTTTGTGTAAATGGCTTGTGATAGTTATCTCTCTCTTTATATATATATATATATATATATATATATATATATATATATATATCTATAGATGTATATGTATGGGTCTACTTCATTTGATCGAAAGACCATTTGACCTAAACCCATTTGATAGAAATTTCATTTGACTGAAAACCATTATTCAAGGCATATAATAAGGATTTGTCCCCCTCCCCAATGTCATCCGACCCTGGAGTTGGTATATATAGTTAGGGGGGCTATGGGTAGTTTCCTTTAAAAGAAGAGAATAACAAAAAAAGTACAGATTTTAAATGAAAAAAATGTATATATTCATATATATATATATATATATATATATATATATATATGTGTGTGTGTGTGTGTGTGTGTGTAAAATACAGATGTATGCTAAAATTACCCTTGGCCACAAATCTGCAACGTAGTTATAGATGACATGAAATAGAAACAAAAATGAAAAACTGCAAATTTGTTTTTAATTCTGTGTGCAAAGAGCAACATCATGTAAAATACCAGTAATGGTTGTATTTACTTTTGGCAGGGGTGTCATTATCTGCAAAATTACCCCAATATCCACTTAGTTTCATTTTCTTAAACTTTCGATCAAATCTATGATAAATATTACTTATTGTGCCTGGTAGGTGGTACTCAAGCTTAACTCATTCAAGCCAGTATCTCCTTTTGGTATATATCCATCTAGCATCCATAGCTTTTTATGGCATCCAGATCTTTTTAAGTCTGTTTTCTTTAACTAAATAACTTACCAGTTAATAATATGCAGTATTAGAAAGGGTAAGGACTTATTAATAAAATGAAACTAAGACTGTTAATCTATAATGTACAGCATAAGAAAAACTAATCACTGTTTGCCACTTATTTTTTATATTTTCATATTTATGTTCATATTTACATAACCGACAGACCTATATGCTTTGAGGGGTATGGTATGAAATACAATGGTGGGAGACAGGAAAAAATCATTGTTAGTGTCCATTTATGTAGCTCTGTACTAGAGATATTGTTTGTTAGTAATTATGAAACTAAGCAATACTTCCATATGTATTTAATACTTCAAAACCATGTGGCTTACAAACTATTGCATGACATCAGGTGAAACCTTAGATATTGTGAATAAAACTGCCATCAATATTTGTACTGTAAATTAGATGTCTTGAGAGATATTCAGTTATTTTGTTAGTTATATAATTAAGCATGTGTTTCCTATTTCTGTAAGTATCTTACTAAACATGCACTGAGAAAGGAATATTTTGCTGTCATGTGAAAGCTTATGTCTTGTTAACAAGAGTATTCTAAAAATATATGTGTGTATGTAGTACTGTTTCTGAGTTATGTCCATTATAATACATTATATTATTTAAGAAAACTTATGAATGCCCTGCAGGAGCGGCCTTGGGTCAACTGGTGCCCTAGGCAAAAGGGCTCCACGGTGCCCCCTACCACACCATCTGGTGTCCCCATCCTAGTCTACCTACACTAAATAAATACTGGAAAAGCGCCCCTGCTAGAGTGGCGCCCTAGGCGGCCGCTTAGTTGGCCTATGCCTAAGGCCGGCTATGATGCCCTGACTGTTATCACTATAAAGAACATTTCTTACTGATAGTATTGCTTTTGGTACAATTTTAATAGCTTTTATTGTTCATAAAATATTTACATTTATTTATCATATGCTTTTTAAGTTGATTTTTCAGAAAATGCTCTGCAATGCAAGTATGTGTATATTAAGTGCGACATTCCACACCATATAGGTGTTAATGAGTTAAGGGTGTTATTTGTTGATGAGCTTCTTCCTATAGTCCAGGGTTCGATTCACTCAGGCAACAATTCCCCTACTGTTCGACTCTGAGCAGGTCATGTAATCAATCTTTGCTCCTTGGAGACCCCTGAAATGGGATATTTGTGTTAAATGAACTTAACTAGATAACAAACAAAAAGAATAGAAATGTCTGCACAGCACATCTATAAACAAGATTCCTTAGAACTTGCAGTCTAACTGTAAATATAAAACTGTTTCTGTTTAAGAACCAGTAGGGGTTTAATAGTGACACATTTTTATTGTGTACAAAAGGCAGGCAGTACTGATAACTCAGCTGAAAAAAGGCACACTGAAATCTAATGCTGCTTTCTAGTATTTCCCTTGAGATCTTTCTCTCACTTAACTGTTTCTAACCTGATCTGTCGGTCTAATCTTTTGCTGCTGATCTGTCCTTTTTTTACATGCTTTCTGGTTCTCCTGGTTCTTGTCAGTCACAATCTTTTTTTTTTAATGCTTAAAATCCTTGTTTCCTGTCAACGTACTTGCTTCACTGGTTCTACCTTATCTCCCACTGACCACTGATGTTTGAAAATATATCAATCAAGCTGCACCTGCTTGTATGAAGGCTCACAGAAACATGTCTGCCATGAAGAATAACTTTCAAGGCTTCAGGTAGAATACAGCTAGTTATATGTTTGATAGCAGGACCTCCTATTCCCCTAACAAAGCAGTACAAAGCTTTAATGGATGACCTTCAGCTAATGGCCTTACATGCCAGTGACACACTACAGTCTTAAGAAATGTCAGAGAGGAAAAAACAGCAAAGTCTGTTTAAAAAGGTACTGAAAAATTTAAAGATGCATTTGATTGCCTGGGTAATGAAACATGGTTTTGGATTTTTCTGCTACTGACACATTTTTGACAGGGCCTAGAAATAGTGTTTGAGGTTCAATCTACTCCCAACCAGTCCACGATCCTTTATAAAAAAATATGGTAAGTACAAACAAAGCAGATTTGTACTGGACATTAAGTAACTCATCTGCCATTCCAACCCCTCCATATTTCTACATTGCAGAATCATTCACTTTCTCATACTACTGAGATTATTAATACTGAAATATAAATGACTGCCTCACTTTAGGAATCAAAGAGGTAAACCCCTGTATGTATCCAAATTGCAAATTTAACAATCTATTCTCTTTTTGTTGCGTTCTGGGTTTGCAGCTTGCAGACACGTTAATTTCAAATGAAACCAGCTACTCCCCTCTAAGTCACGCTCCATTATATAAAATGAACCTGGTTATCTATGCAAGACAGTACCATTCTTGACAGAAAAGTAGTAATCTAGGCATGTTGTATGTGTGAACTAGATACTCCAATAATAAGAGTTAATAAAGTAAACTTCAAGTTCCCTAACACCTTAAGGCACACCATAATTTCTATGGAGCTCTTATTACAACACAACTGAAAACGCAAGTTTGAATCCTACAGCTACCACCTATAGGTTACATGACATCATGGCATACCCTTTTGGACTTTTTAGTGCTGTAGAAAGTTATTTCTTTTGCTTTAGCAGAAGATTTTACACTCTACATTAACATTAATGCGCCTCTTTAACTAATATGTATACCATCTGTAACTTTATAAACATATAAATGCATTACTCGAAGTAGTTTAAGTTATGGATTTCTAACATTAATACAGTATAAAGTATAACATTCTGTCTGACATTTGTATATCTGCGTGTAACACTAATATCTGCAGTATAATGCAGAACATAGAAATGAATCCTGAGTCTCATTCATGTGGAATGACACTCCCTCTTACTCCACTGGATTCAGCATCATTGTAGGAAAAAAGTTTACACTGTTACAAAAATTGTGAGGTATAGAGTATTATGAGCATTGGTTCTTGGCTGACACACTTGTGTTAGTTAGACCATGGAGATTAAACAGATAGAGGTAAACAAGCAGCCACCAAGGCAACTGATACATAGGTTCATAGGTAAGTACTTTGTTAGCTGCCCTTGAGGGCCATTTAAGCCTATCCAGTTTCCTCTATGGGCTCAAGATAACTGATCTCATTTGGTTATAGACTGGCCTTACCCATCCTTTGGTTGATAATTATATGTTATCCCTAATAAGAATAACTGGGCTCATACTGTAGATAATTTGAGGGGACCTGTACATGGGATAAAGCATTTTGGAGGTGTCTATGTCCATTAGTAGTACAGGGAACAGTCCTGAGGTAAATTTTCTGTTTTACATCTTAGATTTAAGCTGCACTTAAAAATGAACAGGGATGAACTTTGTTTTATGTGGATGGGGAGTCTGTTCCACTGTGATGTATCAACACGAACCAAGAAACAACCAAAATACTCCAATAGCAGCTCGATTAGCTCAATAAGTGAAACCACACTGAGAGTGGTTTCACTATATGAAACCACTGTGATTTACACCTGTCCATCTAAACCATTCTGTTGATGTTGCAGGAAAGATTTTGGTCCCTAAACCAAGTATTTCTGATGCCATTTCCTTGCTGATGTGCAGTAAATGCATCAGTAATGGGTCAGAGGATGCATTTGTATATCACCTCTTAGCAGTCTGTAGGATACCAAGAATGGTGACATGGCTTTTAGTTTGTCCACGTAAGAATTGTTTAGGCCTTGTATCCTTTTAGTAAGGTATCTCTGTGGATGTTCCAGTTGTTGCAAGTGTCTTGACAGATACTCACCAAAGAGGGCATTATATTTAATGACTGGCCTAATGAGGTCTGAGTAAATGAGGACAATGACATCCCTAAATCTAGATACAATCAATTTGATTATTCTTACAACAGGAATAGGCATATGTCAGTTAAAAGTTAGGTCACTGTCCACATAAGTTCCCGGATCCTGAAAAATTGAGTCAACTATTAGAGGCATGTTGCTAATGCGGCAGTTCCCTGCAGTAGACAATTTTGCAAAGGATACAACAATGCATTTTTTGGCATTTAGTTTCAGACCATGATTATGGCACAGGTTATTTATCTGAGACAGATCTTCTTAAAGGATGGCTAATTCATTTGGGGATTCAGTTACTGTTCCTAGCTTGCAGTCATCTGTAAAGTTACTCAGCCAGAATCCTTTGGTATTGGCTTTTACTTCAGATATATAAATGTTAAACAGGAGAGATCCCAGTACAGAACCCTGGGGGCCTCCACTGATGACTGCTCTCCTTGTCGAGGTAATTTCCCCTGTTTTGATTATCTGCATCCTATGTGCGAGACAGTTGGCAATCCAGTGGGTGACATTGGAGTTTATTCTTGCTTATTTAGCTTTCCTGCTGTGCTGCCTGAGTTGGGAATTGTGTGAAAGCTTTGATCAGTTTGAGGTATGCAGTATGTGCCATTTTGCCTTCATCCATTGTATTTGTAACCTTTTCAAAAAAAAAAAAAATGAGCCAAGCTGAGTAAACATGACCTGTCCATGATGAATTCAAACTGAGATGGGTCCATTGTTTGGTTCCCCAGGTCTTGATTGATTAATTCCATGATAAGTCTTTCCACAGATCTGCATATGACGCTGGTCAGACTTATGGGTCTGTAATTGCTTGGGTCTGAGTAAAGTCTTCCTTTTTGCTGGGTAATGACTGTAACTATTCTCCATTCGCTTGGTATAAAACCTGCAAGGAAGAATGAGATTGAACAGTGTTGTTAGGGGTGTGGCTAAATTGTGCTACATGCTATGTAAAATGCATGTTGGAATATGTCAGGACCCATCAACACAGTATTTTTAGCTTTTGATAGCAGTTTTAGGACTTGGTCTTCTGTGATAGCTGGAGGGGAGAGAGAGAAAGATTTAGACCTAAATTTATCAGACAGTAGGTTTGCTACATCTTCCCAGCCTCAGTGTAGGTAACATAATTCAGAATCAGCTCAGCACATTGCTGCTTTGTGATTTTGAGCTTACAAACGTAACTAAAAAGGCCTTCTGATTGTCCTTAGCTGGGGTAGCTATTTTAGCCTCAAAATTGGAGTTTATTAAGCTCTTAATTTGTTTGTTTATTTCAGTCACAAGGACTCCAACATTCTGGGAATTACTCTTCTTACTTTTGGTCAAAATTCTTTCCCTTTTGTTATAAAGGTTTTTGATATCATTTATTAATTTATTTATTTTTTATTTATTTGTTTATTGACAGTTGATTTCCGGGAAAGTCTGACTGAGTCGAAGCCCATTTTCAGCTGAGGCCCAGATTGAAAAGCTCCAAATTATTACAAAACATTTTAAGAATAATAAGTTTACAATCTTCAAAAATAAAACAAAACATCTTCAGTTTAAATGTTGGTGCCTTTCGGCTTTTCCCGGTTAGGGGTCGCCACAGCGGAACTCCGGTCCGCTAATGATTGGCAATAGATTTTTACATGCCAAGTTGCCAACCCTGATGCACAACCTTCAACGAAGGTACGCCCATTCATGCATGTCTCCACGCAGAAGACGCTCTAACCAAAAATCGAACAGGACAACGTCTTACTGTGAAGCGACAATGCTGCCGCAGCACCACCATAACAAATTAGACATAATGTAAAAACATTGGTTAAGAATGGATAACAAGGTATATGGCAATCATTTAATATTTAGAGAAATTTTAGACAGTCTAATACAAATAGGAATTGCAATATGAAATGAGGGAAAAACAGGCTTATGGCATATTTAGAGTGAAAGAGACAATTATGGATCCTCCATGTGGGTTTGGTTCTGGAGTTTGCCCTGCACTTGTTCCTATGGGGTACAGCTGCATCTATGCAGCTGTTTACATGTTGGTTTAGTGCGGTGGTGTAAATTTCTGCATGGAGTTAACTAGGCTTGGTGTAGCATTGCCAATATATCACTTAGGAGTAGGTAGCTTGTCTTAAAGAAATTCCTGGGAGAAAGGGATCTCTGCTTTCAGTTTTATTTTTGAAGGAGACGACTTTATGGTCAGACCTAACAAGAGATGGAGATGCACATGGGGCAGTGCGACATGGTCCCATATTGGTAAGGACAAGACCTAAGATATAATTCCCTTTAGTGGGTACTCTGAATAATTTCTCCAGGGCATTTGTATTGACAAAGTCCTGTAATCTTTATGCCTGTGCACAAGTGGTGGTGTAGGTATCCCAGTCTGTAGCTGGATAGTTTAGATCATCTAGCAAAATAGCACTGCATTTAATAGTGAATGATTCTAGCTCCTCCAGATAGGTGCTGTGGCATTCTTTTATCATAGAGGGAGTCCTGTGGTCAGCTAATATATTGTATGGGACCTTTCTAATGGTTGTTTGCACATGAAGGAGCTCGAGTGTACCAAGCTGCTTTACCAGTCTTAATGTGAGTCTCTTCCTGATTTAGACTGAGACAGCTCCCCCTTTATTCCTGTCCTGCAAAGTAGCTAGTCTATACATATGTTGTGCACGGCAAATGCACATGATGTAGGATGGTATTGTAATTGATAAAGAAAACGTATTCCAAAAAAAAAAGCAAACACGGTTGTGGAGATGGGGAAAATAAGAAAGGGAAATTAGTTCTCCACATAATACATGTCAAAAACATGTACTGAAGTCTTAATTTATGTCATATTTGATGTAAATATTAAGTTAGGTTTTTCTCCAGTATGCCATATCATAACAGTTGCATCCAGAAGCTTCACAATTTACATTCCTTGTTCCTCTCTGAAATGCTCCCAAAGAATACTTTGTTACAGTATTTGCAAAAATATTTGTTATTGCACTTTGTAAGCATACTGCTAGCAATAAGCCACTAAACAAATGAAGCATCCCTTGAGCTCACAAATCTGTTGCTATGATTCATGCATGCAGGATTGGGAAAGATTCTACAGAAACACAGCACAGAAAGAATAGTTGTGTAAGAACTTACCATAACCTTAGATATCCCTCTCTTCCATGATGAAGTATTCATAACAGTAGGGAGTTGCTGCCAGCAGCACTACCTAACGGCCAGTATACCAAAGTCTTTGTTTCTGGAGGGTATGTGTGATGTCCCTTGTCAGGGCCATAAACCGGCATAGGGTATAAAGGTGATGTCTGCATGCACCCTTCTCAGAATGAACTGCCACATACAGTAGTACTCCTGTGGGTAAGAAGGGTCCCATGGGAATCCTTGGAATTACATGCAGGCTAGAGTCAGGGAAGCAGGTGGTTTGTGTCTAGTGGAGACAATGGGGATATCAGAGTAATGTCCCCCCCCAGTCAGAATGTCAAGTAAGATGTTAAAGGTAGAGGGGCAGGTGGGGGGGATTGAATGCTGCAACATGGAAGAGAAGGACATCTAAGGTTATGGTGAGTTCTTACACCACTATTCTATGTCCTTCTATTCACATGTTGCAGTATTCATAACAGTAGGGAGAGTACCAGAGCTTTTAGGCATGGTTTTGGGTGGAGGATTGGGTTTCCTGGTCAATGAGCTGTTGGAGGATAGACCTGGCAAACCCTGCCCTAGCTCTAGAGACTAGGCCCAGTTTGTAATGTCTGGTAAAGGTGTGGACAGAAGTCCAAGTGGCAGCTTCCAGGATGGAAGCATGGTCAATTCCTTTGAAAAAGGCAGCTGAGGAAGCAGCTGCCCTGGTAGAGTGAGGTGTGACTTGTCCTTGTAGGGATTTTCCATGGAAAGAGTAGCATAGGGCAATGGATTTTGAAATCCATGAGGAAATGGTTTGCTTGGAGACTGCCTTCCCTAAAGATCTGGAGTGAAAGGAGACGAAAAGTTGGTCTGATTTTCTGATGGGTTTGGTTTTGTCTAAGTAGTACCTCATTTGTCTGTGGACATCCAGGGAATGGAGAGTCCTTTCTGAGGAATTTTGTGGCTGAGGGTAGAAAACTGGTAGATTGATGGTCTGGTTTAGTGAAAGTTCATTAACCACCTTCGGCATGAAGGAAGGGTTGGTCCATAGGGCAACTCTGTCCTTGTGGAAAATATGGTAGAGAGAGGTAACCATGAGGGCTTGGATCTCAGATACCCTCCTGGTGGATGTAAGGGCCACTAGTAGAACTGTTTTCAGTGTGCATAGCTTTAGGGATACTGAATGAGCTGGTTCAATTGGTGGCAATGTAAGTTTTTGTAGTACAAAGTTCAGATCCCAAGGGGGGAGGGATGGGTTTCCTGAGAGGCCTGGTGTGAAGCACTCCCTTGAGGAAAAGTTTGACCTCCAGTCTGCGAGCCAGAGGAGGGGAGATTGGCAGACAGGCAAAGACAGCAGATAAATACATTTTGACAGATGAGCATGTTAATCCTGAGTGCAGTAGCTCACACAAATAGGAAAGGACCATAGGTATAGAGGTAGTTAGAGGGTCCTGTTTTTTCCGTTGACACTAGTAGGAAAATCTGTTCCATTTAGATACATAGTTTCTCCTGGTAGTAGGCTTTCTGGCCTCCTGCAGAACATTGAGTACGTCCTCTGAGTATAGGTGTCTGTAGGGGATCAAAACCCTATCACCCATAAGGTTAATTTCAGATTGCCCACCTAAGGATGTAGTATGGATCCCCTGTCCTGTGTAAGTAGGTCTATTTGGTGGGGTAACCTGTGGTGATTGCCCTTGGCTAGTGGGTGTAAGAGGGGAAACCAATGCTGTCTTGGCCAAAAGGTGGTCACCAGCAGGATTTTTGGGTTGTCCCTCTGTATTTTCAGAAGGACTTACTGAATTAAGGTGAATGGAGGAAAGGCATAGTGGTGCATTTCCCCCCAAGAGAAGGAGAAGGTGCCCACTTTCCACGCTTGTGGATGTGGATTTGTTCAGAATTTGGGCATTTTTCTTTTCTGGGTGGAGGAAAAAAGATCTGCTTTTGGAATACCCCACCTGTGGATTATGTCTAGAAATACTTCCCTGTGAAGCATCCATTCATGACTTGGAGCTAAAGTTCTGCTCAAGTAGTCTGTCATGATTCTCTGTGGAAGGAATATAGACAGCTAGCAGATGAATGTGGAGAGATACTGCTAGGTTCCAAATCTGGATTGCTAGGCCACAGAGAGTAGAATGTTGTTCTCCCCTGTTTGTTGATGTACCGCAGGACCATCATATTGTCTGTGACCACTTTCAGGATTCCTTGGTGAAGGACTGATTCAAAGTTTAGCAGGGACAAGTGTAAAGCCCTCATTTCTTTGATGTTGATATGGTCCTTTAGTCTTGAGTTGGACCGTGTGCCTTGCACCAAGAGTTGTTTTTGGCTTGTAAGTAACACTGACCACCATCCCAAGTCAGAGGCATCTGTGGAGACCTGCTGTAGGGGGGTTGGGTTCTGAAGGTGGATCCCTTGGTTGAGGTGAAGAGCTGAGATCCACCACTGGAGTTCCTTCTTCAGACATTGAAGTAAGGGGAGTGTCCAAGTGCTGGGAGTGTTTACTCCATAGGTTTTTCGGGACCCACTGTATTTTTCTCATATGGAGTTATGCTAGAGGCAGCATGGGCACGAGTGATGCCATGTGGCCTAGATTTCTTAAAATCTCTCTAGCTGGTAAGGAGGTATGGGAGAGGATTCTTTGATATGGAATGAAGGCTTTCATTATGTCTGTTCTGATCCTGCAACCCATGAAAACCAGGTCTTTAGAGGGGAACAGGTGAGATTTTGTGTGGTTTATAGTGAAAACTAACAGAGACAGGGTAGAGATTACCTGTTGTAGATGTAATAGGAGGGCTTGGTGGTCTTGATAAAGAATGAGCAGGTCATCCAGGCATGGGTATATCTGAATACCCTGAGTCCTGTAGTGGGCAATGACAGGGACAGGCATTTTGTGAATGCTCGGTGTGCAGGAGACAGTCCAAAGGGCAAGGCTGAGAATTGCAAATGGCAAGAGCCTATTGCAAATCTGAGGTATTTCCTGTAATCTGGGTGAATAGGTATGTGCAGGTAGGCAACCTTTAAGTCCAGGGCTACCATGAAAGCCTGAGATGGAATGAGTGGTAAGAGGAGGGATAGGGTAATCATTTTGAAGCTGGGAACTTTGAAAAATAGGTTTAGATAGCATAAAACTAGGATTGGCCTCCATGGGCCATCCTTCCTTGGTACTAGAAACATTCTGAAGTGAAAACTCATGTTTCTTTGCTGATGTGGTACCTGTTCTATGGTACCTTGAACTAGAAGCTGCTGAATGATAGGAGGGAAAAGGTGGGTTTTGCTTGCAGGTGGTTGGGGGATGCCACGGAAGGGTGGTATCATCCACCAAGTCATGAAGTAGCCTGACTGAATGATGAAGAGAACCCATTGTTCTGATGTAATAATCCGCCAAGAGGGAAGGAAGAGGGTGAGACAAAGGGAAAGTGGGGTGTTTTGGTGCAAGGGAGGGTAGTCACAGAGGAGGTGGTCTGGACTGGTCAGATTGGCCTCGAAGGGGCTTAGTGGAAGAACTTGTAGGAAATCTGGGAGTAGAGTTTTTATGGTTTGTCTACATCCTTTACACTGTGGAGCAGTGTGTGCTGACCGCCTTCTAACAAAGAAAGGTTTCTGTGAATAATTCCTGTGATACCTGGGTATAGAATGCACCAGAAGGTGTTTAATATTTTGAAGTTCCTTACCCTTTTCTTGAAGGGATTTAAGGTGTTCTGCTGAGGCTTGGCCAAACTGGGCTTTATTATCCAGGGGTGTATCCAACAATTTTGTTTGCACATCCATAGGTAGGGGTTGCAGTCTCACCCAAGAATATCGCCTCAAGACTGATCCAGATGAGGCAGACTTATATGTGACTTCCACTTTATTGAATGTCTAGTTACTTGGGATGCAGTGGAAAGAAGGGTATTTATTTGAGCTTTAATGGGAGAATCTGGTGCCTCAGATAATAATGTGGAGGCCTTGGAAATGGTATCTAGCAAATATCTAGCCATATGTGTTTGGTAGTTGCGAGCTCTAATATCCAGAGTAGAGGAGGTATAAACGTTCTTCCCTAGTCTATCCATGAATTTGCTGTCTCTGTCTATGGGATAAAGAGCAGGCAAAGGTAATTGTCTGGATGATTTATCAGCAGAGACAGCAATAACTGCTGGGTCTGCTGGAGAGTTCCTAAAGAAGCATTAAGTATCCTGAGGGACCTTGTAAAAATGGTCAGGATGTTTAGAAGTTGGTGGCTGAGAGTCAGAGGATTGTGAAGCAGGTAGGAAAGCATCCTGAAAGGCAGGTAGCAAGTAAGGCATTGCTAAAAGAGAGGGTTACTCCATTTACAAAAGGTCAAAGTATCTTTTCTTGGTATCATAAACTTCAGATGCTTGCCATTTGAAATGCTCCCTCATGAGGGAGATTGTGTCTCCAAAGGCAATTTCTTCCCCTGGAGATTCAGAAGTAATGTAGTCTTCTTCCTCTGGGGTGATGAAATCCTTTGGGGGCTCTATGTGGGATTCATATAAAAAGGATTCATCTGAAGAGGAGTACTCTTCCTCTGAAACCTGTAAAGTAGGTTGAGTAGTGGGGGCTGGTGGGGCCTGCTGAGTCTCTAAGGCCTGAAAGGCCTTAAGAAGACTGAGAAAAAACTTCCCATCCAGAAACTGGTTGGGTTTCAGTGCGTTTAACTTTTTTGTTTTTTCTTTAAAGGAGTAGCTGGTGGAGAGAGAATTGGAGCGGATGTTTGTCTGGGTGGAAGAGAAGGAGCTAGGTCCTCTGATAGACTGAGCCGTGGTTCCCCTCCACCATCCGGATCTGATGGCTGAGTAGCATCAGTGGACATACTAAAGGTTTCTGCCACCCCAGCTTCCATAGTGGTTCCTGGGCCTGGCTTGAAAACCGATGTCTGGGAAGATGCCTGGCTTTCATCAGCCTCAAGAACCTTCTCGGATGCCTGAGGAGCAGCGTGGGATTCCAGCATAACTTTCTTTTCCTTCTTCTTCTTCGGCTCTTCAGATGGGTCTACTCCCCCCTCCATACTGAGTGCAAGATGTCTGAGTCTCTGATTTTCTAAATACAATTTTAGTGCAGCAAGATGGCTGCGAAGGGTTTTTGGAATGAAAGATTTGCAAATGGGGCAGGACGTATGGTCATGGGCCTTGCCTAAGCAAAAAACAAACTTCACATGTGCGTCCTTGTAAGGAATTTGTCCCCCACAAGCACACTTCAACTTTCTAGCTGACATAATAATCAAAGGCAATGAAAGAACCCAACAGGGCACTTATCTGTATTGGTAGGATGAAATGGTCGTCCGATCTGGAAATTTAACGGTCATCTGAAACACGATCTGCTTTCAGAACTGGCAAACAGGAGTCCGGTGTTCACTGCAGCAGGAAAATTCTGAGGAGTGTGCGTGCAGATGTCATCTTTATATCCTACTTCAGTTTATGGCCCTGACAAGGGATGTTACAAGTACCCTGCAGAAACAAAGACTTTGGTATACTGGCCGGAAGGTGGCGCTGATGGCAGCAACTCCCTACTGTTATGAATACTGCAACATGTGACTAGAAGGACATATATATATATATATATATATATATATATATATATATATATATATAGATATATATACACACACACACACACACACACACACACACACACACACACACACATGCACACACAAGCACATATATCTATATCTAAAAAAATATATATATATATATATATATATATATATATATATATATATATATATATTCACACATATATATATATATACACGTGTGTGTGTATATGTGTGTGTGTGTGTGTGTGTGTGTGTGTGTGTGTGTGGTTGCAGATCAAAACAGCAGAGACTTTTTCAGGCTGTGAATAATAGCAAGCGCTCTTATGCGTAAACATTGTTTTCAATGGAGTTTTTGCCATCAACCTTTTGAATGGAATCATGGTGCAGCAGGGTAAGGGAACTTGCCCTTACCCCACTCTTGTGCAATCTCAGAATTGGTGTATATAATTGGGTGGGGGGTGGGGGTTGCAGGTGTGCTTGCCCCCCTGCAAAAAAAATAGTTTTAATTTTTGTTTTCGATCTTGTTAGATTCAGTCACTCTTAAGAGCATGTAATGTTTGATGATACACTCATTTGCATATATATGTATATGTATATACGTATATGTGTATGTAGTTATAAAGGAAAGTGGAGGATTTAATATTGAGAAGCAGTTGTGAACTTTTTTAAACTGGTTTATGTAGCCTTACAAATTGATTTTAACTACAACTACCTGGAGCATTCTTCCACTAAGATGCTGAAATAGACATCATTTCATACTTTTTGTGCATGTGTTTACATCTTTTTCAAACCATGAAAATGTGCGAAGTTAAAACAAAATCTCATTCCCTGCTGTGTCCTGCTAGAAGGCAGAAACGAAAACAGCAAGTCTCAGAGAAAGCCATTTCAGTAATGATATCATGCAAAGAATATCATACTAAGGGCACCTGATGTGAAACTGCAGATGAATATAGACATAAAAATAACACACAGGCAATATTTTATTTACTTGACAACAGGCAAACATACTAGTTATGTCTTCCAAGCAGTCTACAACAAGATTGTCACACAAAAACTCTGAAGCTTAGCTCCCAGCCTTTGATCATCAATATCAAGGACAAAGTGAAAATAATCAGGAGTAAAGTCTCAAATCAGGTCGACATTAGAAAAATTGGGAATGCTGTATCATTTCTATACAGAGAAAAAGAGCATATATTAATAAATATTTTCAGAATTAAAATGTCTGTAACCTGTAACAGTTGGCATTATTTCTTGGCTGTAATCCTCTGCTTTTTTTCAAAATGTCATTGATTTTAAGAGCAACATTTTGAGTCTGCAGACAGTCAAAAAATAATGACAACCATGTGTTTCCAGATTATAACGTTAAATATAAATTTCCATTCTACTACTGTCCCTGGTGTGTGGATTTGACCATGTGTAATCCTGAATGATTTAATCAAACCACACTTTTTATTAGGGACAGAGGAAAATTCTGAGGCAAGTCAGGGACATTTTGTGAAATCAGTAAGAGTAACAGGAATGCAGTACTTGTGACTTATCCCTGCTGTTGTATATCTGTTAAACAACAGTATCTGATCAAGTAAGTGTTGCACAATGTATTGCTATTTGCCAAAATCAGTGCAAAATTACAATTGCTATAATAGGTTCATAGGGTCATAGGTAGGTACTAGGCTATTGGCCCTAGGGCCTATATAAGCCTAGCCAAACGGTACCCTGGCTTTTGCCACCCAAGAAAATTATTTTCCTGTGCCCCTGTCAAGCAGAGCCACAGAAGTGATCACCGAGTGAATTTCCTATCTCCCGTCCAATCATCAAGATTTTTCTTGAAGAGTGCTAATGAGGAGCTTTGTTTGATATAGATAGGTAGTTTGTTCCAGAGTATGGGAAGTCTCTGGGACAGGAATCTATCCCTCCAGCATGTTCTGTTTATTGTGGTGACAAGGTTTAGGTCCCTAGAGTGTGTAGCTCAAAGAGATTGGGATTTCTTTATGTGGAGCATGTCCAACAGCTCTGGGTTTTGCATAGCTTTGTATGTTAGGTAGAGATCGCCTCTGAGTAGGCGATATGCGACAGAGTAAAGCTGGAGTTTTTTGAGACGGTTTGTGTAGGGCATCTGTTTGAGGCCGGTAACTCTCTTTGTGAGGTATTTCTGTGGCCTTTCCAGTTGTTGTAGATGTCTTGTGAGGTACATACCAAAAGGGGCATTGTACTCTATAATGGGTCTAATGACTGATAAGTAGAGGGGAATGATGACCTCTTTTTCCTGGATGAGAAACCTTTTGTGATGAGGTGTGCCACATAGAAGGATTTCCTGACTATTGTGGCAATGTGATTATCAAAGGAGAGACTACTGTCCACCTGTGTCCCAAGGTCTCATCACACTTTCAGTGTTAAGCAGACTACTGCCTATGTGGTAGTTCATGGGTACAGAGTTTTTACCAAAAGGGATGACAGTGCACTTTTTGGCATTGAGCTTGAGGCCATGGCTTTGACACCAGGCATCTGTCTCAGTGAGGTCCTTTTGTAGGATGTCCACATCATTAGGAGTTTTGATTATGGCTCTTAGTTTGCAGTCATCTGCAAACTTTGTTAGCCAAAGACCTTCTGTGCTAGCCTGTACTTCAGAGAAGTAGATACCAAACAGGAGAGGACCTAGGACTGAACCCTGTGGTACTCCACTTGTTACTGGTCTGAAGTTGGATTTAGAGTCTTCTACTTTCACAGTGTGGGTTCTGTCAGTGAGCCAGTTGGCAACCCATCTTGTGACATAGGGATTTATACCTAGTTTAGTGAGTTTGTCTATAATTTCAGAGTGGGGGATGGAGTTGAAAGCCTTGGCGAGATCTAGATAGGCTGTGTGAACCACCTTACCCTCATCTACGGCTTTTTTGACCGCTTCAAAGAAGTCTATCAGATTTAGGAGACATGATCTGCCTTTTACAAACCCGAACTGGGTAGGGTCCAGAGTTTGGAGATTACCAATGTCATTGTTTATAAGTTCCATGATGATACGCTCCATAGCCTTGCAGACCAGGCTCGTCAGGCTAATGGGGCAGTAGTTCCCGGGGTCCGTGGTGGCTCCCCCTTTGTGGAGTGGGATAACCATTGCTGTGTGCCATTCAGTGAGTTTGTGTGTGCACGTGTGTGTGTGTGTGTGTGTGTGTGTGTGTGTGTGTGTGTGTGTGTGTGTGTGTGTGTATGTGTGAGATGCAGTGTAAGAGCAACAGATTAGGTTTAATTTATTTTAATTTTTAGCACAAACATCATTAGCACGGCCGTTATGATTGTGTGGGTTGGAAGTACATGGTTGCAGGTTATTTAAGAGTTACAAGCTGGGCATATTTTCTTTCACTTACCATCACAGACATAGACCCTAGACATGATGGGTAACTATATTTGGCTGTCTGGGAGGAAGAGGATGTGTGTAAAAAACAACTGCTCATCATATTCCATTGTGGCACATTGAAAACTTTGTCATTTCATAGTGCTTTGCTCTGGTTCACTTCGTGGCTATGTTTTTTTCTGTGAGGAGTCTACATGTCCTCCCTGTCAGTGTGTGCTTCTATCCATGTGCTCTGGTTAATCCCAGCACCTTAGACACACGCAGCAGTTAAAATGGAATTCTTTCAGTTTCCATGAAGGTGAAAATGAAGTAAGTGTGTGTGTGTGTGTGTGTGTGTGTGTGTGTGTGTGTGTGTGTGTGTGTGTGTGTGTGTGTGTGTGCGTGTGTGTGCATGCGTGCGCACGCGGGAGGTGGACAGTCAAAAATATCAATGATCTTCACCTGTACACACACAGTAATGCTGTGCACAATAACTGGATAGCATAAAGTATACCACCAAACATTCAGACACTTAAGAGTTTCTAGAAGTCTGGTGATCCCCACTCCCCAGACTATAAAAATATATTTTGACATGGACTTAGTGTTGGCCTCTGCCCTCAACCACACCCATTTTAAAACCAGCCCTGTTCAGATATATGTGTGTACAGAAGGTTTTTATAGGTTTTATGGGAAGCTGGGGATTGTGTGGTCTTTACTTTAATTTTTATCACAGTCCAACCTTACAGGTGTGCACAGGAGGTCATTATAGCTTCTGTTTGGACTGGTGACAGTGCGGTCATCATATCTTTTACTTTTCTAACCAACCTCAGACATTTACAAAAAAGGTTACTATAGCTTGTATAGGGGCAGTGTACCATCTAGCAAAGTAGAAAATGTTACTGTAATCATTATTTTTTCACTTTCCCTGCAATCACACATCAGACATCGATACAGATGGCTGCATTTTGGGGTAAAGATGATGAGGCATGCACTATCTATATGTATGACAGCAGTTATTTGAAATAGATGACTGTGATTATTTGAACCTCAGCTTTCATCCCAGTCAAACATCAGAGGGATGCACAGGCAGTGGCTGTGTTTTTCTGTGGGGCAGGGAGGTAGGCAGTATTCCCAGACAGGATTTGTTTATCCTCACATCAATTGTTTTGTTAGTTTATTGTGAGCTGCTGTTTTGTCAACTTTGAATAATAAGCCTTGGGCTCAACTTATATCTTCCTTGAAACAAAAAAAAAAGAAGACTGAAATAATTTTCTTACTTGTGATTTTTGATCAGGCTACCCAACATTGCATAAAAAGGTTGGTAAAATACATTACAGATCATGTATAATCTTATGGGCTCTGGGGGCCCTGACTTGAGTTCTTTCCTAAACAGTTGTTACTGTGCTGTCTTAGTCAGGAAAGGTGTGTTAAAAAGATGTAAGGAAAACTAAAGTTGAATAACAACATCAAATTTCTTTTTTAATCATAATTTCTGTTCAAGCCATCTTTGGATGAAAAGGTTATGCATAAAAAACATCAAATGCACTTCAGAGAATATTGGAAGTAATGGCTTCTTGAAAAAGCTGAAGAGTAAGGCAAAATGAGAGAAAAGGAAGAAAAAAAAGTTATGCCCATTTTGTCAGGAGCCCAAGATGTGGGGGGGGAACAAAGGCGAGTATTGGAGGATATGTAATGGAGGGGGACTGAATCAGTAGGTAGTGCCTAAGGCACTATTTCACCTAAGTCCACTCTTTATCACTGTTCTAACTAAATGCAAGTAACTGTGAATGTTCCTCTGTGAGATGGGCCAACATAATGTGGTACACAGGGCTGTTGTAATGTAATACCATTGTAGCTACAGTTCAGTCTGTGTGTACTACTCCTAAAACTCTTCAGCGTGAAATAAAATGTTGCTTAGAAGTGCCAGAGTCAAGGTGATTCTTAGACTGGAAGTGTTAGGAGCACCCCGGCTTGACATTTACTAGGGGCTCTCAAAATGAAAACACTGGCCCTGGTAGTGCATGCAGCTTTATCTGTTACATGTACTATTAGTCATTGTAAAAAAATGCTAAGTGTTTTGCTGATTTTAAGAGCCATAAAGCATTTAACTACTTAACGAGTGCTGTCAGAAAGGCAGTATAACATAGTCTCTTATGTTTGCGTTCACATTGCTATGGTTCTAAACTGTCCAGATTTTAACAGAAAATCCAGACTTTGCCTCATATGTTTGGGTCTGTTCCTCATAAAATCACTGGTTTTAAAACAAATTATTCAGGACTAAAGACACTATATAATAGCATACATTTAAGTTTCAGATTTTGCATCCTTCAGAAAATGCAGGCCAGCTCACATCCTGCCATTCTAGTAACTTTCTAAGTTTATAATAGGAAGTCAGGATATGTTACTGACAGACAGCAGGCAGAAATAAATCTTTTCCTCTGTCACAGACACTTAGTTACCAGTACTGGCAGATTTTACTGCCAAGGCTGAGACCCAACCTTAACATCTTAAGCAGGGAATGATTAACAGTTGGCAAGTTCGGGACTTTACTGGCTCAGAAATGGAGTATTTTCTTTTTATTTGTATTTATTCATAAGTTAATTGGTACATAGGGGATCTATATCAGATGAACGAAAAATCTGTTCATCGAATATGTAGTGATCGAAACTTCACGTACCCCCCACACCCCCCCACTAAATGTATATTCTAACTCCGAGATCGCACTACAGTGAGAAAAAGGCAAATACCCTAATCCTCACTGTACTGAGACCCCACAATACCGTTTTCGATTTCTGTGAAGCTTCGATCTTTACGATTCGATGAACGGAATTTTCATTCATCTGATATAGACCCATTCATAGGACGATACTAGGCTATTGGCCCAGAGGGCCTAATAACCCTAGCCAAGAATTTTGCCCATGTTTCCACAAAGTGAGCACCTTCATCCTTTTTTAACTAGGTTACTAGGCTAGTGGTCACTTTTCAGGGGAGACCCAAGGGAGTATTTATGCTATGAGAAAATGTTTGGCAGATCATCGGTGAACTTATTTATTTATTATTTATTTATTTGTATTTTGTTAACCAGGTTATTCCAACTGGGCCAGTGGCCCATTTTCAGAGGAGACCGGAGGAGAAAAGCTCCATACGCAAAGATAGTAATAGCAAAATTACATTCAAGTAATAAGAATATGACTGCATTCATTCCATAATGGAAGATTAAGCAATGCATACATAGAAAGATGAATACATAACTACGTATTTTCATGCAGTAATGTAGATTAACAAATTATAACATTTAGTGTAAAGAACAGTTAAAAAAATTAGGATTTGCAAATAAGGCATCAGAAGGAAGAAAAATAAGCCCCCAAAACATCTAAATAACTTAATCAAGCTGGTAGAGAAGGAGAAAAGAGGTGTAAAGTAGAAGGGTAAAAATAAAAGGAAGGGGAAGAAATGTATAGGAGAGTCAAGATAGTGAAAGAAAACAGTCATAAGAAGAGAAAGGAGGGGTGGGGAGTACAGTAGGTAAGGAATAGAAAAATATGGGGTTAAGTATTGAGTTGCACGGTGGTGTAGCTTAGGTACTACAGCGTTACTTATATAAAGATATGTTGCAGTAAAATCAGAGAAAAAATGTAGTCAGATTAGTGGGGAAGTATGTGTTAGGTAGGGTGGTGACAGGTGCAGGAGGGAGTGTTTGCAGAGTGGGTTTTCAATTCTCTTTTGAAATAGATCGGAGATTGGATATTGGATATTGGAACTTCCTGTATTCTTTTTGATAAGTGCTTTGGGATCTTTTACATCCACCTGAAGTACCACAACTCAAGCACCTAGGACCATCTGGATAATGACACACTCAAGAGAGCAACAACACTCCCCCCCACCCCCTTAATGTTATACTGCAATGCCAGGAATTCATCTTCCTGGTGTAGGAATATAGTTCACAACCTTCTACATCAAAGCAAGTGTGCTACCTGTTACACAACCAACACTGACAAAGTAGTAGTAAGGAACTGCATGATGTATGACCAGTATAAACATATGCAAGTGAGAAGGCAAAGCCAAGGCTCTCTTAATGCTCTTGCCTTTTGACCAAATAGCTGCTATAAATGAGGGATCCTTAAGTGTACCACAATCACTCTAGGTTATAGGGTTATTCAGTATGTGCTAGGCTATGGCATCAGTGACTCATAAATGGTAGTCTTCTCAACTAATGAAAAGGTGAAGGGGACTGACAATCTTCTGGAAATTTCCAGAAGGGCATGGTTTCCACAAAAGCTTCTAAGAAAGGTGCTGGTACCATATCAGATTTGATGAGTGATCCAGGTAAACATTATAGGAGCTAGAGATTGCTCCCTAATGCCCATAAATGTGTAGACTCATTGTGTAGTTTACTTCTGCCCTGAAATATCTCCCAAATTCATCACTTTGATCAGTTTATGTGAGTATTGGACAAGTACTCTCACATTCTATATGGGTGAATCTTGCACCATTTTATGGAATGTGAATAATATTATCTTTATCACAGAATTACCAGGAATGAAGCAAAAACACAAAGTGCGCCACGTTAATATGACCATGTCTTTTCCATCACAGAGATACACATCTAATAAGTATGCACAACTGCTCAGAAAAAAAAATGACAAGGAAAAGCCGTAGGTGTTTTAGTGAAGGTCAGTCTGAAACTTTATTTAATACTACAGATCTGCCAAAGTGCTAACATTCGCCCCTTGTGCAAGTCTTACACCTACAATGGCAACTACTATACTCATGAGGTACTGAAAATGGCAGACTGGAACTTGTCAGTGTTTTAAATGCTTTGAAAAACACAATGGGGGATCCCAGCTGTCACAGAAGAACATGTACATTTTTTCCAGACAAGCTGTACAGCAGACCTAGACTGAAATGTTGGCGAAATGCAGTTCACTGTTATCTGTCATTACTTTTTCACTGTGCCACTTCAATTTACAGCACAGGTGGACTTCCAATGTTTCTCAGTGGGCCAATTATATAATGCTGATTCAGTGTTTGATTACAGATAAACCTGGGATATTTGCTGGAATTTCATGTAGTGATAAAACTCAGCAAATAAAGACTGACATATAATACATTTGGAATTACTATAGAATTCAGGATATGAGGGGGTTCAAGGCAAATAATCTTTATTGGAAAGGATGGCAGTCAGTTATTATTTACACATTAGCTTGAAAGACTTTTTTATAAAATCCATACAGGGCATTTATTTCACACACAAAACAGTACACTGAAATGGCAAATATTAGAAAACTCCATAATGTGGGTCATGGACTTTTTTCAGTACTAATTTTGCGTGGTTGCATCATCCGTGAGATGTTATATGTCATTTTATCTGCTGTTGTAGGACAGCATTCTATGATTTTTAAAGTGTATTGAAAGAAAATATTGCAAACAATCTGCCTTTAATATGAAACAAAATGTTCTTATACATTGTAATTAGGTTAAAAACATTTAAAGTCATCTAATTTCATGTTGATGTGACACACGATGTCACTGACTCAATTAACAGTAAACAGATTTGTCTTAAAGAATTCATTTCAGTGAAGATGAGAATAAGTTTTCTCTTGGCATTTGGTGAGCAAAAACAGATTCTGATACTTAAGTGTATATAACCTGCAACAGATCCTTTTTATTTGGCTATACTGGGATGGCATATAAAATTGGTTATTGTACACAGGCTGTGACATTGCCCAAGATAGTATCTCTGAAGTCTATATGAAATGCACAAAAAAAAAATAACTTGTTTTTTACCAAATGATGAGTGATTTATGCCTTGCCTGTTGTCATAGAGTAGGACAGAACAGCATCATATCTAGATATGACTTCAGATGGACAAAGCAACCTCTCCTGGTCTTGTTGTGAATGATAAAAAGTTGTGAATGCTGAACAGCCCTAGGTGAATCACAATGAGAGAATGCAGAAGGCACTTTAAGAAATTCCTGCCTAGTGTTTAAATTGAGATTTGAGGTGTGTAAGTTATAAAGGGAAAATAAAGAGGTGACCAAAGGGACATATAATCCAAGTAGGAGGCTTATTGTTTAACTGGGCTATAACAAAATACCACTTCATACTGACAGTGACTGTTGTCAGAGCAGTTTGGTTATCAGTCACTGGCCATGGGTTTAAATCAGTGGGGGTAAATGATACAAATTTCTGAGATTTGGCAAATGTTACATATGAATAGTTGCAATACCTGAGTATCTCAATCAATTAATTATTTTCTTCAGTAATGATTCAGTGTAATGGGACACAAGTTAAAATGATACTTTACAGCTGTAAAATTGTATGCAGTTATTAGAGCATCAGATTTTTCAGTAGTGCATTAACTATAGTTACACAGTTTAAAGGAATAGAATCAAACTAGTCTAAAAGCAACAGCAAACTAATATGGACTGTTTCACAAAGGAGTTATGCATCAATTATCATATTTATTGCTGATAAAGGAACGCACACAGAATTACTGTACTCACAGATGTTATGTAGATGCAGAAGTTGTACCAAAGACCAGAGAATGACATTTACATTACAAGTTCTTGAAAAGTATAATTCCAGACACATCAAAATGAAAATGGATCCAGTTGTCTCTGCCTGAATTCATCAAATACTTGCAACAGTATTGTCACATAGCACCTTTCTATCTCCTACCCAAAACTCTTTAAATAAGATTTAAAATTTCAGTTTGACAAGGAAATTGCTTGAATTCTACTATGTGTTTCAGCTGGAAGATGAAGCACACAGCTTGCTTTGTTGGGAAACGGGGATGTTCTCATCATTTCTGTCTCTAAGGATGCTCTTCTTCACAGCTATACATTGCATCTACAACACATTCTTTGCAATTATTCATGGAATTCAGCCAGGTGATATAAGCACAGATGAGCAAAGAGACAAACCACAAATGAAGCAAGCGATAAATCATGCTTTGGCAAGGAGCTGCAGATTCAGATGGGAGACAGCAAAGTCAGGAGATCATAGACAAAGCTATTTTGTGAACATCACTTTAAAAAGCTGTAAAACAAAGCTGCAAAGAAGCTCAAAAATTACAGCATTGTTAGACATGAACTGTGAAGGGGAAAGCCTACAGCTGCTAAAGGTGAAAAAGGGAATATCCATGTGTGTGTGTGTGTGTGTGTGTGTGTGTGTGTGTGTGTGTGTGTGTGTGTGTGTGTGTGTGTGTGCGCGCGCGTGTGTGTGTGTGCGTGTGTGTGTCTATTTGTGTGGATCTGTGTGTATATACTCAAGCTCACGTGTGCATGTATATGTGTGTGGGGGTGTGTGCATCCATGAGGGTAAGTGTGCGTGTTTGTGTGTGTGTGTGTCTGTGTGTGTGTGTGTGTGTGTGTGTGTGTGTGTGTGTGTGTGTGTGTGTCCATGTCCATGTGAGTGTGAGTGGCTATGCGCATCACTTTATATGCCTGCATGGGGTGACAGTCCTGGCTTTAAGGGAACTGAGAAGTCAGTTGAAATAATCTCCGTATTAAGAGGTCAGATGACAAGGGATACTGAGATCATGCCATAGGCATTCAAACTATACTGCTATAATTCTGCTGTTCAGCAGCCATGGAATTTGCTAATAGGATATTCTGTTATTAACCATAAAGTTTGAAGGATGCTCACACAATGCAGGATTGATGTTAGCACAGCATATGTCATTTGTTGTATCACTGACAGGAAATGAAAAATGTAAGTGATTCCTGGATGCAATATTAAAAAGTACAGACAGTTTCATTCACATGGAAGCAGAGAAACTGTGACTTAGTCATTATTAAATGCCCCATACTTACACAACCAGGATGGTACAAGTACACTTTATTTGTTAGATTAACTGTTACATGGCTATCCTTCAGCATATTTACATGTAGCTTCTCAAGAAAGTAATATATTTCAATTGCCAGCATTATTCTGGGTCGTTGGGGGATGGAGGTACACACAAATATGTTATGTTAAAGCCTGTTTTGTCTATTTTAAAGAAGTAAGGGTGTTAGACAACACATATGCTAAAATAAACTTGACAGTTTTCGTATGCAGAATTTCTCTTTAATGTTGTGTTCAGAATGTTATAGACCTTATCTAACACGTTTATTAACAGTTTGCAGAAATGCTTCACCTGTATCTGCTCAAGTCTCCATTTACTACAGTAGACTGAAGTCCTCACCTGTTTTATACAATTTGTATTTTTTTTACTCTGAAAACTTGGCAAATATTTGAAGGTAGTAAATGGAGAATAAGAATAAATGCAGAATTAGGAGCACTGCATATGTTACTAGACTTGCCAGTGGCATGCATGCCTTACATCTGCCAAACTAGATTGTTACAGCCACCATGAAGATAGGAAAGAGAAACTGTTAAACCTCTGATCAAAGGCATTAATAGAAATCTAAAGGTGTAAGGGGGTACATTCTACCCTCAGATTTTTTTATAAAAGGATAGGTCATTGAAGAAGTCCTATATATGCACAGTGAAAAATACTATAATATGACATGTTTAAAATGTTACCAAATGGCACATAAACTAAGCAAAGGGATTATTAGGTGAAACCCTGAGATTACACAAGCCTTTTGCTAGGATGCAGACAGACTCTGTTTCTGTATTTTGCACCATCACTGTAGATGGGCCATCTTTTAATAACTGAGTGTACTGCCTCACACACACACACACACACACACACACACACACACACACACACACACACACACACACACACACACACACAATGTTTTGCCTGCCTGTAAATACTATATTATGCTGTCCCAGCCAGAAAGAACAATTCATGAACTAAGCTAATACTATCCTTCTGAAGTGTCTTAATGTGACCAAGAACTATCTAATGGATACAAACAAGCAGGCACTCAGCATGGATCAGTGTTTGTGAGTCATGCAGGTGAGCTTATGTGGGAGCACTATAAATTCAAGATCTGATTATTGACAGCTAGACTGTGTAGACAACTCTGTCATCCTCATGCAGACACTAAATTACTGGTGTCATCAGAAGAGAGAACTACAACAGCCAGTAAATAGAAATTAAATGAGAGATGACAAGGGGTGACATACCATTTCTCCTTCCCATTAAAGTGCAGTTATTTAAGACTCTGTTCAGAAGCACAGATTGTGAGGTTCCCATGCTAGTTACAGTGCAACTTATTGAGAAACATGTTCCGTGGAACGGAATGAAAAGTTAATAGAATAAACTGATAAAACCAGTGCAGATAAATATATGATTGTACATGCAAAAGCTGATTACTACAACTAGGCTATTAGGTGGTCTAGGAATATTTTTTGCTATACAGCAAAAATAGTGGAGTTACTGAATAAGAGCTAACAAATGTGTTAGTGATTTATAAACATATTCAGGAAATATGCAAGAGACATGGGATTGCTAAATCATACAAGTGTGAAGAAGTGCAGAGGAATGTAGCTTGGAAAATAAGCAGATGAAATATATGTAATGGAAAAGATAACTTAAAAAGGGATTTGTGAATAAATGTGGATAAACATGCAAACTGCTCAAGGAAGTGATGCTGGAAGAAAATGAAATGTTTTGACTGCAATGGAATGAATTTCAGAGATGTTTGATGAATCCCTGTGTAAAGTACAGCACAGTTTCAGGAACGTATCTGCCAGGAAAAATGGCTTCAGGAAGGAAAGTAAAATGGTGCACAGCCTGTAGTAGAAACCATGATGCCATAGATTGTTCTGGAAACCACTCTCACAATGGCTGAAAAATATTAAAGAGTGATGTCAGAAGTGAATCTATCCAATAAGACAATCATGTTTTCTGGAGTCTGGCCAACAACAGAAGATGAAACCCTAATACTAGTAAGAGGAAGTGTTGTTCTACCAAATGTCAGCTTTCTTTCCATTTGTGTTGGGGACATAATCACCATAACAATACCTAGTTTTGACTTTTATTAAGTGAATTTTCTTCCAGTATGACAAGGAGAAAAGATACATCTTGAAAAGAGTTTATGATGTTATAAATCACTTCTACTACTTAACTCCAAAGTAATAACTATATGCAGTAGTGTCAGTTCCCAAAACGGGGAAGAATTATATTAGTGTTATATTAGGCTGAGTAGATTTCTGTCCCCTGTATGAGTTATGATATGAGCAGAGGCAGCTTCTAAATGCTTTATCCTATGCATGGGTCCCCTCAAATTATCTATGGAATGACTAAGCAATAACCCGCATCTGGGTGTGGGTAATGCTGGATTTACCCACTGTTGGTGTGGTTTGATCATGGAGGGCAAAGCCCAAGTGATCAAACAAAGCAAACCATGGATATAAGTTTATAGCTTTGTAGAAGCTAATATAACCCAATTTTACCCAATATATGGTATCTAGGTACAAGAAGATGGCATTGGTTTGTGTCTATGCCTTGAGTATGTTACAGATTGCCCCTGTCCATAAGGGACATAGGCAGTACCCCAGGTGTGAATTTGTGATTCCCCATCCATTGATCCAAATTGCATTTGAAGATGGCCAGGAAAGGGCTGTTCTTAACATTAATAGCAAGCCTGTTCCAAGAAGGGGCATTCTCTGACACACATATCTCTCTAAGCAGCATATTTTGTTTGAGTTGCTGACTATGTTTAGATCCCTAGATCGGGTGACTCTTTGTGTTGTTTGACCTGCAGACATGTAACAGCTCCACCAAGGCTGGATTTCTGAGTGTCTTGTAGGTCAGGTATAGGTCAACCTTTAACAGATGGTAGAAGACAGACTAAAGGAATAGGGTTTTTAGTCTATTTGCATAGGACATGTTGTTTACACCCTATATTTTCTTTATGAGGGACCTCTGAGGTCATTCCAGCTGCTACAAGTGCTTAGTCATGTACGTGCCAAATGACACATTGTACTTGATTATCGGTCAAATTAGGTCTGAGTACAGAGGGTCCATAATTTCCCTGGATCTGGATGTCATACCTTTACTTACAAGTTGTGCCACATAGAAGGACTCCCTTACCACTGTGGAAACATGGCAGTCAAAGTTCAGGCTACTATCTGTGTACCTTGATCTCTCACTTGTGAGTCTACTCTTAGGGGTATGGTTATTGTGCTATTGATGTTGTAATATGTAGGGGCATTTGACTTGCCAATGGGTATGATGATGTGTTTTTTCACATTTAGTTTTAGGCCATGGTTCTGGCACCAGTCATTTGTCTAATCTAGACCTTCCTGAAGACGATTCAATAATTGCCCCCAGCTTGCAGTTGTCTACAAAGTTTGTCATCCAAAGGCCTTCCACATTAGCCATGACTTCTGAGAAGTATATGCCAAAAAGGAGTGGTCCCAGGATTGAGCCCTGTGGCACACTACTAGTAACTGGCCTCTTGCTGGATCTGGCTTCACCCGCTTTAACCACATGTTCTGTCTGTAAACCAATTACCTATCCATCTGGTGGCCCAGTTTTGTGAGTTTATTTATAATACCTGAGTAGGGAATTGTGTGATACCTTAAACCTCCTGTAATAGAGGCCCATGGGATATATTCAAATGATCCCTTAAAGAAATCAAATGTTTCAGCTGTACGGCTTTTAAATGTCCATGACTTTTTCCTTTTTCCTTTTGAGTCTTTATGATCTTGAGTAGGGAATTGTGTCAAATCCCTTGGCCAGGTAGAGTAGGGATATGCACTGTTCTACCCTCATCCATGGCCTTAATGACTTTCAAAGAAATCCACCAGATTCAGTAGGCATGACCTCCCCCTGACAAAGACAAATTGGGCTGGGTCCAGTCTTTGGAGGTTCCCTATATCTTTAATTATCAGGTACATGATTATTTTTTTATGGCCTTACAGATAAGACTAGTCAAACTTATGGGTCTCTAATTTCCCGGTTCAGTAGACAGTACCCCTTTATTCAGAGGGGTGACTGCTTCTGTTGTCCACTCTATTGTGATAAAGCCATTCCAGAGGCTGTGATTAAATGAAGATCCTAATGAGTGTGAGAAGTTCTGATTTAAGCTGTTTAAGAGGCAACCTGGTATATCATCATACACAGTGGCAACCTCTTCTTTTGTGATAATTGGCAGTGGAGTGGTGGAGGGTATTTCTTGGGAGAGAACTGGGGGTGATGTGGAGGTGAAATTTGAGCTGAACTTTTCAGCCAGCAGACTTGCTATATCTTCTGGCTAAATATAACTGATGCCATTTACAACTAAGTCTGCACACTGTTAGGTGTTGCCTTTAGGATTGTGGCCATAACTGTAAAATGCGTTAAGGTTATCTTTAGTTTTGGAGCTATTTTTACTCCAAAGTCTGCTTTCAGAGACCTGACTAGTTTCCTGATTTACTTTTTTAACCTAATGAGGAACTTTCTGCTCTGTTGTGCACATTCCTTCTTACTTCTTGACAATTTTCTTTCCTTTGTTGTACATCCTTTTAATACCAGGGGTATACCAAGGTGGCTTATTTTTTTTGTGGTTTGACCTGGGTTTATTTTTGCCTGCTACTGCCATTTCTGTGCAGTTGTTTATATGGTCATACAGAGCTTGTATGTGTGCCTCTGTGTAGGTTTCTGTGTCTTCTGGATTTTGGGGGAGCTTGGAAACTAGCTATGTCTTCCTTTAATATGGAGTAATTTACCTTAGAAAAGTTATTACATTTTTAGGGGTTAGGTGGGGGACTTTATTTCACAGGAGACCACTTTGTGATCTGATCTTACCAGTGAGGACTTCACATGGGGGTGGGGGTGGGGTGGGGGGGTGCAGTGCTTGCTCATGTTTGTGAATACGAGATCTAGGATATTGTTCCCATAGAGGGAGTGCAGACAGCTGCACCAGGCATTTCAATTTACAAAGTCAAGAAATATTTGGGCCTGCATGTCAGTGGTTGTGTATGCCTCCCAGTTAATGGAGGATTAGTTATAACCACCCATGAGTATGGTACTGGGCTGGATGGTGAGTGGTTCTAGTAACTTCAGGTATGATGTATGCATTTTCTCTTTCATGGTTGGGATTTGTAGTTAGCAAAACTATGGTAATGGATTTTTCCACAAGATTAGTTGGACATGGAGTAGCTCAAGCATGTCATATTCTTTGACCAGCCTTGATGTGTGCTTATCATTTATGTAGAAAGATACACCTCCACCTTTTGCTCTTTCATGTTCAATGGGAGGTCAGAATGTATGAAAGGTATTATAGCATTACACTGCTGAAGTGCTTTCCATGGCTTTAAACCATGTTTCAGTAACTCCACAGATGTTAGCATTCTCCACGGTGAGGAGAGCTTCTAGGCAGTGTAGTTTCTTGTTGAGACTCCTAGCACTGAGCAGTGACACCTTTAGTTTGCCCTGTGTAGCTTTTAGTTATGTACTTACCATAACTTTGGATGTATGGGATCCATCTCACCTACATTCATAACTGATGGGTTTGGAGCCAATCCGTCGGCTCCGACTCGGCCACTATACACTAGAATGAAGTCTCTCATTGGCTGGGCTACCCCTTATCCCATAATGCACAAGACCTGCTTCCCCAGATCTTGTTTGTTCGCTTTCATACATACATACATACAGGTACAGAACACATACCAATAACTGTAACCAACTATAGCCCTTCCAGAGGAGAGCTCAGCAAGAGCAATGTTTCCTCCAAATCCAAAAGGTAGGGGGAAGGAGGGTGGGTATGTATGAATGTAGGCGAGATGGATCCCATACATCCAAAGTTATTGTAAGTACATAACTAAAAGATGTAATGGGATCCTATCTCGCCTACATTCATAACTGATGGGACAGCGTCCCTAGCACCTAAAACTCCGGGTGGCTCATTGGAACACACTCCTGAGAACTGCAGAACCAAATGAAGCTCTGCCTCGGGAAGCCACATCAAGCTTGTAATGAGAAATGAAGGTGTGCGGAGAAGACCAAGTAGCAGCTGCACAGATATCATCTATTGAAACTTTGGAATGAAAAGCTACAGAGGTGGCCATAGCTCTGGTAGAATGAGCTTTGATTGGGAAAGGCAACTCTTTGCCTGACTGGGAATAAATGAAAGAGATGCAATCCTTAATCCATTTGGCAATTGTGGCTTTGGCAACTGGAAGACCTAACCTATTCTCCTCAAAGGACACAAACAGTTGGTCAGATTTTCGAGTCTGAGTGGTCCTATCCAAGTAAAAACGCAGTTGCCTGTGAACATCCAACTGGTGGAAGGTATATTCTGCTCCATTAGAAAAATTTGGAAAGAAAACTGGGAGCTCCAATGATTGCTGAATGCATAAAGGGGATGCTACCTTAGGCAAAAAAGATGGATTCAATCTAAGGGAAACTCTGTCTTTGTGAAAGATCAAATAAGGAGGGGAAGAACAGAGAGCCTGAAGCTCTGAAACACGCTTAGCAGAAGTTATTGCCACTAGAAAAGCGGTTTTCCATGACAGGAATTTTATATCACAAGTGGCTGCCGGCTCAAAGGGATGGGCAGTTAAGGAGGCTAGAACCAAATTTAAGTCCCAAAGGGGCACGGGATGAGCCATAGGAGGCCTGAGGAGCCTGGTTCCTTTAAGAAAGGACTTGCACAGTCTGTTGGCCATTAAAGAAGGCTCTATAGCAACATGAAAATTAGATATAGCAGCCAGTTGAACTTTAAGTGTGGAGACTGAAGAGCCAAAATGAAACAATGAAGCTAGAAATTCCAAGACCTGCGGAACTGGGGCCGTAAGAGGATCAATGCCTCGCTGCTGGGCCCAACAAACAAACCTTTTCCATTTGCTGGAATACAGCTTAACGGTAGATGGCTTGTGGGAAGAAGACAAGATGTGCATCACTTCTGAAGAAAGAGAAAGATCTCTAACTAAGGATGGAAGTGGAGTAGCCAAGCAGCCAGTTGCAGTGACTGGAGGGACGGATGAGAGTGTCCCGACGGATTGGATTACAGATCCGGCACTGGGTCCAGAATCCAAGGGCCCTGTACCGTATACTTCTGAAGAAAGGGGAACCAAACCTGACGGGGCCAATGTGGGGCGACCAAAATCATGTGGCACCCGACATGAAGAGCCTTCTGAATCACCCTCGGGAGAAGGGGAATCGGGGGGAAGGCATAAAGCAGACCCGGGGGCCAATTGTGGGCTAGAGCATCCCTGGGAGACTGTCCCTGAGAGGGTGTCAGAGTGAAGAACTCTCTGCACTTCGCATTGTTGGGGCTGGTGAACAAGTCGCAACAAGGGAGTCCCCATTTGGCGAAGATCTGCGCAGCCACTCTGTTGTTGAGGGACCACTCGTGGGGCAACAGGAGAGTCCTGCTGAGCCTGTCTGCAATCACATTGGCTTTTCCCGGAATGTGCGTGGCTACTAAAAAACGTCGAGAGGCTATGGCCCAGCGCCAAACTCTCATGGCCTCCCTGCAAAGGGGGTAGGACCTGGTTCCGCCCTGCTTGTTTATGTGCCAAACTACCGACATGTTGTCAGATAGAATCACAATAGTACCTTGGGGGAGAGCATGAGGAAGTGCTTGTAAAACCAGAAGCACCGCTCTCATTTCCAGGATATTGATGTGAAGGTGCGCTTCGCAATCCTGCCAAGTGCCTTGGACAGACCTGTCCAGATAATGACCCCCCCCCACCCTATCTGGGAGGCGTCCATGGTCACTGTGGCAACAGGGGGCTGAAGGGCGAAAGGACGCCCCCGGTCCAGGTTGGACCGACATAGCCACCAACGGAGGTCCTGACGACAACTGTCCGTAATCAGAACTAGGAGGTTCAGGGGGAGTTCTTGGTATGACCATTGAACCGATAATAGCCATTGCAGCACCCGCATGTGCAGCCTGGCTAACAGTACTAGGAGGATAGTTGCAGCCATCGAACCCAGTAACTGAAGAATCTGTCTGGCAGGAACTCGAGATTTGGGTAACAAATTCAGGACCTGTGATTGTAGAACCTGAATTCTCTCTGATGGCAAAAATGCCCGCAGCCTTTTTGTGTCTAACTCTGCGCCTATAAAGGTGATACGCTGAGATGGCCGCAGCACAGATTTTTTCCAATTGAAGGTGATTCCTAGCGAGAGACCCAAGGATACTGTGGCCATCAGCGCTCGAATCAGTAGATGCTTGGAGGTGGCAGTGAAGAGCCAGTCGTCGAGATAGGGAAACACTTGGAATCCGAGACTTCTCAAGTGAGCTGTCACCACTGCCAGACACTTGGTAAACACCCTGGGGGCTGTGGTGAGACCAAAGGGCAGTGGATGAAACTGGAAGTGACTAGTTCCTAGGCGGAAGCGTAAATAACTCCTGGACTCCTGACGTATCAATACGTGATAGTAAGCGTCCTTGAGGTCTATGGAGCACATCCAGACATCCTTCTCCAATAACGGGAGAATGGACTGAAGGGTGACCATCCGGAACTTGGACTTCTTCACAAAATGATTCAAAAAGCTGTGGTCCAAAATGGGCCTTATGTCCCCTGTCTTTTTTGGCACCAAAAATAATCTTGAGTAAGTTCCTGATCCGATCTGGTCGGCGGGGACGGGCTGGATGACCCCTTTGCTTAGCATCTTTGAAACTTCTACGGCTGCCAGATCTGGTTGACTGGGTGGCACGTCCGGGATTCTCCTTGTAGGAGGAGGGGGCTTGAAAAGGGGGATGAGGTAACCTCCGGTTACAATGCGAAGCACCCACTGATCCTTGGTTATCGATTCCCAAGCCTGTGGGTGTTTCGCAAAATGACCCCCGACCGGCTCCGGAGAAGCACAGCTGGGCCACATCCTAGGGACATTGAGGGTAGGAGGAACCATGAAAGAAATTGCGGTCTCCAGAGTTACGGGGGCCTCTGCCACCTCTAGGGCGGCGTCTTCCTGAATCCCCCCCGCCTCTGGAGGGGGGATCACTCGGTGGAGTAGAGAAGAACTTTTGGGATTTTCTGAACCACATTTTCCCTCCTCTCTGGGCCTTGGGATAAGGTCTAGAGGGAGCAGAAAAATGGGCCAAAATGGCAGTCAAGGTCTTGCCCTCCTGCTCGCACTGAGTAAGTGTGTCCTTCACCTTGGGTCCAAACAAAGAAGACCCATCAAAGGGGGCATCGGTGAAGGAAGACTTAAAGGCCTCCGCGAGTGGACACAAGCATGACCAGGCTTGTCTCCTAAGAGCCACTCCTGTGCCCGCTGCTCTACTCGCCCCTTCAGCTGCATAGGAAATGAGCCTCATGGACGAGTTGACAATAGAAGTTAGGGTAGTCATCTGGGCGCCTACGGTCTGTGCTAACGCCTCAGGAAGGTTACCCACAAGGGACTCTCCTAACTCCTTGAGGAGGTCCCTTTGGAGCCTTGTAAAATGACAGAGATAGTTCAGCGACCGCATGGTAAAGGTCGCTGAAGAAAGGGTACGCTTCCCGTACCTATCCATGCTCCTTGAATCCTTATTAGGAGGTTGAATAGACGTTGAAGCCTCTGCCACGTCCTGCTGAGTGGCAGATGCCACCACCATAGCATCAACTGCAACACCCTTAGTGAGGAATTCCTTCGGGGGGGGGGGGCTGAAAGAAACTTATTGGGCCTGGCAGGCACCGGTTCCGCCATATCAGGATGTTCCCACACCCTCCGAGAGATTAGATCCAATAACTCGTCGAAGGGTGGAGACACCCAGGAGGAGGAGGGCTGGGCCCCGAAGGCCTTGAGGAAAACCGACTCCTCAGCGGTAGGGGCTTTGGATTGCCAATCGCCTCTCTGTCTCAAGATCTCAAGGATATCCGAGAAAGAGACATCATCCGAGGACAATTTGGGGGACCCCTCCGCATCATCGAGGTCAGTATCTGAAGTGATGGATTCATCTTGGGAATCAACGTGCTTCCTCTTACACAGTTTCTTCCTTGGGGGTTCATCCGAAGCAGATTCAGAAGGACCCCCCGGAAGAAGGGATCCCCGCAAGGGTGTATCCTCAGGCCCTGGGGCCCCACTGTCGTGGGAAAGAATGTCTCCAGAGGCACCAGTACCCAAAACTTGGGACGGTGAGGTAGAAACCTGCTGAACCGGCAAGGTCATGGCCAGCGCACTCCTCATGGCCTCACAAGCAGGACCTCCAGACTCTGCAGAGGGCACTTGCTGAGAGACCACGGCGGTACCGGGAATACCTGCGGCCGATGCTCCGAGGGGAAGACTGGGCATCGAAGAGGCGAGCTCAACAGTGTTGCCCTCGGCCCCGGCCGAGGAAGACCCGGTACCAAACCCTGACACCGAGGACAGGGCAGGAATGAAAGTCGGAGCAGAGAAACTCCTAGGGGGTCCTTGCTCCAACTGGACAATTCCGCTCCGTCCTACCTGCACCGACTCCAACGGCTCCAAGGAGGTCGGAGGAGGAATCAAATGCATGGGATGAGGAGTCGGCTCCGAAGCCGCGTGGGCTGGAGCCGAGATCATTTTAGTAAAAGCTGGGGACTGGAACAGCCTCTGGATAACCCTATCCAAATCCGAATCTGACAACCTAGAGGATTTGGAGGAAACAGATTGGGGCCGAGAAGACTTCTGCCTCGGCTCCGATAAAGCAGGGGATTGGCTGCGAAAGGGTTCCAGCACTATTGGAGCCAAGACCGGGGCCGTCTGCAACAGTGTCGGTGCCGAAGGAGGCTCCAGAGCCGAGGGGGAAGAGTCTGAGCTGCACCCCTCCAACGGCTCTGAGACCAATGGAGCCGAAGTAGGTGATTGGCCTCTCGATGCACTAACCTGCGGCTCCGACACCAATGGAGCCGAGGGAAGAAGCACCGAGGCAGACCCTTCAGCCATCGGCTCTGAAGCCATTGGAGCCGAGGAAGAAGAAGTCGACCCTTGTTTCTTAGCTGTCGGGTCCGACGGACTGGTTGGAGCCGATGATCTATGCTTCTTGGGTGTCGGGCCTGACGGACTGGTCGGAGCCAACGATCTCTTCTTTTTAGAAGTTGGAGATGAAGCCAAATCCTCTTCAAATGAAGGCTTAATCAGACCCCTAAGAATCAATTTGTTTTTTCTCTCCTGGAGAACTCTGGAGGAAAAAGCGTGACACACACTGCAAGTATCCTGTAAATGTTTAGGCCCTAAACAGTACACGCAGATAGCATGGCTGTCTGTAATAGACATTTTATAATTGCATTTTGCACACTTTTTGAACCCTGACTTTTGCTCCTTAGACATATTTAGAAGTAAAAACAGGTAACTGACAGCAAGAAAAAAAACAGTAAATGATAGATGGGCTAAAGCCCTCTAACTTAAATGGGCTTAGCCCGACACAACAGGAGAAATACACAGAGAGAAGAACTACGTGGGCTAAAGCCCTCTAACTTAAACGGGCTTAGCTTGAAAACTGTTTCAGTCACAGCACCAGAAAAAATAAATACACATTCAATAAGGGCAAAGGCCCTCTTACTTAAGCAGGCCTTGCCCAGTCCACAAATAGCGCGAAAAGAATAAAAATTAAATTTAACACCAAACTGATCACAAATGCACACAAAGCTGTTAAAACAGCTGTTTGTTTAAATTCTGACAGAAACCCTAGTCAAAAACGACCAAAAGGCAAGAAAAAAAAAAACACTTAGCTCCAGCCAAGTCGAGACCACGTCCAGCTTGAAAAGCGGCAAACCAGATCTGGGGAAGCAGGTGTGGTGCATTATGGGATAAGGGGTGGCCCAGCCAATGAGAGACTTCGTTCTAGTGTATAGTGGCCAAGTCGGAGCCGACGGATCGGCTCCGAACCCATCAGTTATGAATGTAGGCGAAATAGGATCCCATTACATCTTTTATTATGTTGGAAGGTTTGTCTGTTTGGCAATGCCTAAAACAGGCACTATGCAGGTGGATAATGTTTTGGTCAATATCTGAAAACCTAGAGGTGACAGGTGACAACCATCTCTGACAAAGCATGCTATCCCAGGCTGACAAGTATTTGACCGCTTTGGAATGATACCAGTAGCTAAGCCAATTGTTAATGTCAATCATTTCCTGCTGGTATTGTGGCATCATCCTTAGAGATGGTAGAATGCTGCTCAGTGCTAGGCTCATACCTGCCTGTATTCTTAGAGCTCAGTCATATCTCTCTTCATGTAGTCCAAGAAGGTATGTTTCAGGTCATTTATACCCACATGGATGACAACTGAATCATACTGGTACTTAGAGATAAGTAACCTGAGAGCTTGAATGATCCCAGCCCCTGGAAGGCAACTAACTGTAACCTTCTCCTTATCTAGGCTGGTAAGAGGGACATCAGTGTGTCTCATATGACAAGGATATTGGGTTGTGGAGTATTTTACCTTATGGACTTGGTAGATGAGACACAATGAGATGTGACTTTATGTGCTGTGATGGGAATTGTCTTGTTTCTGCGCATGCAAAGTTTATGAGGACTGCACCTGGGAGGCCTTTGAGGTGTCGGTAAGTAACATGTGAGCATCTCCATGTGGGGCTATGTCTGTGGTCCATTGTGGGTGCAGTGAGTGATGTGTGTGAGTCACAGACAGCCTGTTTGTTGTTTTTTTGTCTGCATGTGAGAGTCTAGCGTCCAGCGTCAATGTGTAACTACATCTCTCACATATTGCATTTGTCTGTTTGAGAATTAAATGGTAGTCAGTGTACATTACGCAATTGCCACATTGCCTCCGGATGCCAGTGTCCATCAAGCTGCATGTAAAGATCAAGAAAGTGAATACATCCATGGATGAAGGTCCTAATGTGTACTTGCAAGGGAAAGGAATGGAGGGTGTTTGCAACCAGATGAGAGAATAGTGCTTACTTGGTGTAATATGCAGCTAATCTAACTAGAGATGCCGCCCAGCATCCAAACCAGATGGTCTCTGAGTAGCAATAGTCCTGGGTGCTATAATAAGGTAAGGCAGACCTTAACAGTTCCAATTAAATGTGTAAGTGTCTCTCACCATGCAAACTAGTTGCCCCGGGACTAACACGGGACAGAGGTAAGTTCCATGGTGGTTTTTATAGGGACATTTCAACTTCTGGCAATTGTGTATATAGACCGCTCCAGTAACCACCGCTGAGCAAAGAGCAGCTTTGCGCAAATGCAAAGTTTATACACAATCAGAGAAAAGCACGTTTTACACTAACTATGCCCTAAGGTCAATCAGGTAAGTACACTATGAGCTTTCCACCAGCAATTCCCAGCTCAGTTGGGTGAAATCAGCCCTTTCCTGCTACAAGAGTGCAGACTTTGACCATCTTAATGTAAAATGACTGGTTTGGACTCCATGTGTTAAGAAACAACAAACAGATATCTAATATTAACTAAGAAACACTAGATACAATGCATTTAAAAGCAGAGCAGCAACCCTTACAGCACTTAGAAAATGCAACTTTAAACTTTAAAGAAATGCAAAAAAAAAAAAAACAAAAAAAAACACAGCAAACTTTCACCGTATAAGGAAAATATGAAAAGAAGCAATACTTCTAGATATTTTTGTCTGTACACGGCACTGGTAAGGTGAGTAGCTCCATGCAAATGTGCCAAATTTCTACCAGCACTGGAAATAAAGAAAATTGACTACGAAGTCTTCTGGCCAATAAAATGACTAGAGGCCTTCTGTGTGCTTACCAATTCATATAGACCAGGCAAACACCTAGCACAGTAAAAGAATGTCCAGAGTAAAATGCTACCACAAACAAACTTAAACTTAAAGAAAAGTAATACATAATTCAAGACAGCAGTGTACTTCCAAAAAAGACCAAACTCCTATTTCTCCCTAAATCACTGTCACACTTCAAACCCTCCTTCACTATGACATCTCTTAACAACACAGTCGTAAATGTGGTAGCACACACTAAGCTTCTTGGGACAATTATTGATGATAAACCCAAATTTGATCTCCATGCACACCACTGTATAAAGAAAACTCAACAAAAACTTGGTTTACTCTACAGAAACAAAAAGTTCCTAACAAATTACTTCTCTTGCTTATGCTTATCTTCTCCCGAGTCTCCTCCATAGTTCACAGATCTTAGCTAACTTGCACACTGGTCTTCTTGTTAAACTTGAGGCCACCTACAACAAAATGGCTAGGTTTGCTGCTAATCATACTTCTTACTCTCATCACTGTCAATCTCTTAAGGCTTAAATTGGTAAGAGTTCCCTAATCAATTATAATACTCCCAACTTTTTATCATTCATTCCATTCTTTATAAGTCCTCCTTCTTCCCTAGCATCTCCTCTCTTATCTCTCTATACTCCTCAGCTAGAAACCTCAGGGGTGGTGATCAACAATACTTGTATATATATATATATATATAAAATTAAAAGATCAATAGGCCTAAATCTATATAGCTACACTCCTCCCCTATCGTGGAATAAGCTTCCCTTGACCATCAGAAAAATAACACACAACATGAATTTTAAAAACAAAGCTCTCAAAGAATATCTACTTAACAGTTGGCATGTCACTGTAAAATCACTGCTTGAACTTTCTTATCCTAACTTTCATAAATCTCAATCTCCCTAACCATTCTAACTATAACCTCATTACTACTCTTCTCCTTACTTCATCTAAATTGTTCTACTTCTGGCTGCTATAATTCCTTAATGTTTTTATACTTTTTTTTCTCATTTTATTGCTACTAATTTCCATCCCTCTATCACCTTACACCTTCTCTCTGAACATTTTCAAATTCTGTATTTCTTATCTCTACTTTTTTTCCTTATCGGTATTTATAATCTGGTGTCTTGTAAAGTTTAATACCTATTTTTAGCAAACTCTGTACATTGTTAACTAACAGCATTATTGTTTGGAAGTAAGTGTTTTCAATACTTTATTCTCTTTTTATTGTTGTATTTTTGTACAAATTGTTGATGTTATCCGTTCATAAAATTACTATGTACTATCATGGAGCTTTTTTCCCTGGGCCTCCTCTGAAAAAGGGCTGCAGTTCAGCTGGACTTTCCTGGTTAACAAATGTGAAATAAATAATAAATAAATAAACAAACACCTTATAAAAGTGTCATAATTCAATAAAAGTACCTCATTGTGTAGAAATGAGCCAAGAACCACTCAATTGTGCAGAATTTATAAAGCCACTAGAAACAAGGTAAGCTGATTAATAAGCCAACAAGCCAATTAAACAACTACATGTAAGAATGTCTAGTGTGCTTTCCCAACCTATACAGACCAGGCTACCACCCACTGCCACTTAATGGAAAATTCTCTATCCTCTTGATGTAAAGACACAGAAAAGAGCTTGCTAAAGTGTAAAAATTCACTACTTTATCCAACAGCTATCTAGTCAATGAATTCACAGTAAGTAAACTAGTAGAAGGGACAATGAGAGATGAGATACACTTTTTTCAAAATGAGTACAAGGAAAGGGAAATAAATAATTCAGAATATCAATTGCAGCATAGGAAGGAAGGAGCTTACAAACTTCAGTTTACAGTATGGGTGGACAGCTGAAAAAAATCAGCAAGTTTAAAAGCAGCTAAAGGAATGGAAAGGTGGGTGAGAAAATAACCAGCAGGCAGTCACCAACAGTGCTTATAGTTTTTGCAGGCCTTGAATCTTATCAGAAAAGACAAGTGCACAGATATACTGCAATGAAAAAGTGTATGTGAAATGTGCAGCCTGGATAATTTAAATGTCTAGCTGCCACATTGAGCAAAAACACCAGGCCAAGAGGATTTATCAAAACAGAAAACAAAATACAGCAGGTACAACAGGACACAAAAGTGTCAGTTTAAACAACTCACATACAAAAAGAGATTAAATTCCTCACCAGCAGGGAGTCACAAACAGTGGTTGTAGGTTTTGTAGGCCTTCGCTATTATCAGAAAAGACAAGTCCACAGATATGCTCTGTATATTTAAGTATCACTCAAGAAACAAATTAACCAATGAAAAAAAACATGTGAAATGTGCATCCTGTGTAATTTAAGTGTCTATCTGCCACATAGAACAAATAGATTTCTCAAAACAGAAAACAAAATTAAACAGGTAAAACAGATAACAGCTGTACCTGTTTAAGCAACTTACAGGCAAATGAGAGATTACTTTTCTCACCAGCAGGGAGTCACCAACAGTGCTTGTATTTTTTCCTGGTCTTAAGTCTTATCAGAAAGGACCAGCATTCCCCACACTTATGACATTATTTAAGAAAGAAATTGCATATCTTTCTTAAATAATGTCTTTGTATAATGGTACTGTAGGGATTCTCCACTTTCTTTGCCTTTTCTAATGTACTGCTCATTAATATAGAACTTATATTCCCACATTTGCACATTACATCAGTGCAGTGCAGGGAAAGCAATGGATAAGAGAGAATCTCAGTTGTTTTTTTTTTCTTTGACTGAGATTTTATGATGGACACTCTTAAAAACAAGGATAATCAAGAACTTTTCTGATTATGTTTACAGAATGTACCTGATCTTTCTTGTATTTTGATGTCCTGTAAGTATATGCTGATAGAAAGTCCAGATGCTCAATAATACTTCAGTGGCTCAACTTTTTACTGTTCGTATATGCTCAATTTACAATGGGCATGCTGGGTAGGCTGTCCAGTCAGCATGCACATTTTTGAATAACAATGACCCGTTATTGTATAATCCCAGTTATTCTCATTAGGAGTAATATATAATTATCAATCATGGGACAGATAAGGCCAATCTATAACAAAATGGGATAGGTTATTTTGATCACAAAAAGGGAAATTGGCTAGGCTTAAAATGGCCCACAAGGTCAGCTAGCCTAGTACTTACCTATGAACCAGTGCCGTATCTAGCATATTTGACACCTGGAGCAGACATTTTTTTAACCACCCCTCTCCTCCTCTATGACAATTGTTCTTAGTAATAATCATGAAATGAAAAAATAACAGCCAGCAAGGAACAAGCTTGGAGCAGTGATCAAATCCCCAAGAGACTCAGCCATCCTATGGGAAGACTTGTTCCAAACAAATAGCTGGTGCCAGAAAGATAGACTAAAGCTAAACATCAAAAATGTTGTCTCACCTCCTTTGGAAAGTTAAGTACAAAACTGACAATGTACCCCTGAGAGCAGACCCAGTAATTTGAGATTTGGTAACTTATGTAGACAGTTGACCCCAAATTCTATTAGGGCCAGAAAAAGATAAAGTGAACTTAGGGACATTCTGCAAAATCAGGAAAAGTTTTCACTTGGTTTTACAAATACAGCACCCAGACAGAGAGTACAGATTGCAGCATATTTCATGCAAATGCACACTAGTCATGTAAAGGCAGACTATAAGCTAAGCAAACAATATGAGAGTAACTTGCAGTCCAAACACATTACTCAAATACAAGAACATTGTGTTAAAATGGGGAGAGTTTCGAAAGGGTTTCATAAAATAATCCAATTTATTTCACACAAATGTGCACTAGCTGTTAATGCCAGGCTTTAAACTGAGCAGTAGTTATTTCATCAATAACCCGGATATCCACCCCTTTCCAAGAAAAAAAAGCATAAATATTCCAATTTATTTCACACAAATATGCACTAGCCAGCCCTTAATACCAGACTTTAAGTTGAACAAATTAAGGGTATATGTTCCCATACCACAGTTAGCCACCCTCCACTCAAAAAAATTCAGTTTACTTCAGACAAATGCACAGTAGCCAGCCTTTAAAATAGTATGAAAAGGGCAAAGTTACTGCCAATCCCTCCCCCAAAAATGCATAAATATTCAGATTTATTCACACAAATAAACCTTTAGAGTGAAATTTAAACTGACCAAGCAAAACGGACAAGTTACATTCATCCACAGCACAGCTGGCCAAGCTCCCCTTCCCCCAAAAGGATAAAAATATTTCAGTTTATTAACACAAATATTCACTTGCCAGCATTACTGGCAAAATTTCTGATGAGAAAGTGAAAGGATAACATTCTGTAATCCACAGCCCAGCTAGCTAGTCCCCACCTCACCAAAACAAAAAAGGGAAGATTATAAAGAAAAAGAAAAAAAGAACATAACTATACAATTTCAAAATATTTACACAAAGAGACCTACACACACACACACACACACACACACACACACACACACACACACACACACACACACACACACACGCACATGCACACGCACATACGCACACAGACACACACACACACACACACACACACACACACACACACACACACACACACACACACACACACACACACACACACACACACACACACACACACACACACACACACACACACACACACACACAAACACACACTCACACACAATAGACCAACCACCCCCACACACACACACACACACACACACACACACACACACACACACACACACACACACACACACACACACACACACACACAATAGACCAACCACCCCCCCTCCATACAAAAATGATTACCTTCGGTTCGGTATTCAACAGTGCCCTGGCTGATTCACTTGTTGTGATTAATCCAGTTCACTTGTTTCTATTAAAAAAACAAAAACTTTTCCACTGCAAAACTCTCTACTGCATTGCACTACTGTACAACTAGAGGGCTGCTGTTAATTTTAAAAATAACCGCGGTTCTCTTCAATCTTGTCTGCAGTTCCTTCCAAGTTTCCTCCAATCCTTCACCACATTTTCATGCGCAGACACATAGACACACAGATGCACGTAAGATGCAGAAACAAAATGTGGCTGTGGATGAGAGTAAGGCAGTGCATGCAGCCTACCTCGATCTGGCCAAGGCCTTTGATACCATTCCTCACCCAGGAATTATTGATAAATTCACCAAACTAGGCATCAACCCCTATATCACTAGGTGGATTGCAAACTGGCTGACAGATAGAACCCACAGAGTGAAAGTATTGGATTCCAAATCTGACTGCTGACCAGTCACGAGTGGAGTCCCACAGGGAACAGTCCTGGGTCCTCTCCTATTTTACATCTACTTCTCAGAAGTCCAGGCCAACACAGAGGGACTCTGGCTGACCAAGTTCGCAGATGACCGGGAGCCATTATCAACTCCCCAAGTGATGCAGACATCCTACAGAAAGGACTCACTCACACCAATGACTGGTGTTGGAGCCATAGCCTTAAGCTTAATGCCAAAAATGCATTATCATTCCCTTTGGCAAAAACTCAGTTCCCACTAATTACTATGTTGATGGGAGCCCACTGAACACTGAAGGTGTTATAAGAGATCTGGGCACCCAGGTTGACAGCAACCTTTCCTTTGATGACCACATTGCCACTTTGGTCAGAAAGTCCTTCTATATGGCACATATCATAACCAAGGGTATTGCATCCAGGAAGAAAGAGGTAATCATCTCTCTCTACTCATCCCTCATTAGACCTATCATTGAGTATAATGCCCCATTTGGCATGTACCTCACCAGACACCTGCAACAGCTGGAGAGGCCACAGAAGTACCTCACGAAGAGAATCCTAGGCCTTAAACACATGTTCTACATGGACAGAGTCAAGAAACTTCAGCTATTCTCTGTCTCTTATCATCTACTTAGAGGTGATCTCTGTTTGACTTACAAAGCTATGTCTGACCCAGCCCTGCTAGAAATGCTACACCTAAAGAAATCCCAATCCCTCTGCACCACATGCTCCAGAGATCTCGACCTCATTACCACAATCAACATAATATGCTGGAGGGACAGGTTCATTACCCAGAGACTGCCCATACTCTGGAACAAGCTTCCTGTTCATGTCAAGCAGAGCACCTCGCTGGCCCTCTTCAAGAGAAAGCTCAATGAGTGGATGGGTAATAGAAAGTTCACGCTGGGGATCACTCCAGTGACTCTACTAGATAGAGGCACTGGGAGCTAATGTCACACAGCACGATGCCAGGGCACTTTTATAGGCTAGGCTTGTGAAGGCTCCAGGGCCATTAGTCTAGTACACACCTATGAAGCTATGAACCTATGAACACATTTACTTCAGAGCTGGATCATGGTCAAATAGGCCCTAAGCAGGGTAATTTATCGGGACCTCCTCACTCTCTCACACACACACACACACACACACACACACACACACACACACACACACACACACACACACACACATGCACACACAAAGAACATCTTATATTAAAATTCTATGCAGAATGGATATGGTACAGAATGCAACAGGTACACGCATTTTTCGATGCACATGGGGACGCACAGACACAGGGCATTCTTTAAAGGATCTGGCTCTCATTTTACTTTTAGCTTTTCAAAAGGCAAGACTGCACCCCCTTACTGTTTGCACCCAGGTAGACCACACCCTCCGCCCCCACATTAGTACACCTCTGCTATGAACCTATAAACAGAACAGCCATTCTTTAAATGACAAATGATAATGCATTTAGGTAACCGTTTTGATTAACTAATTGTCTCTTCTCCCAGCCTACCTTTAAAGAAACCCAGAGATGCGACATTGGATACTTGCCCTGATATTGGCAGGGTTACTTGTGTGAATCAGAAACATGCAAGGGCAACCCCTCCCCCATTATGAATAACAAGTGAATAGATTAGTTAAAATGGAGCTTTGAATCCATTTCTGGCTGGAACTGGAGAACTGTCCTAACACAGCATCCCATAAAATACAGATAAGCCACATTTTTTTTTTATTTATTTTACATTTGTTGACTGGGGAAGTCCGACTGGATACAGGTCCATTTTCAGCGGAGGCCCGGGGAGAAAAGCTCCACATAACAATAAGAATGTATACATACAAGAATGCAAATAGGCATAGATAAGCAAGCATTAACAATTTCTAGGTAGTTTGGATAATGAATGACGTATGCAAGAAAAACTTGAGAGTTACATTTTTTTTTTCACTAGAAGAAGGTTTACTCTTTCTTGCACATAATGTGCATAAATAGTAACTTTTTTTTCGTCTTTCTTTTTCGCTAAATATGCTGAGTACAACTTTAGAGCATTAAACATACTAATCACAGATATGTTGTCATGATTGTCACATTGTTCAAATACCACAATGGAAAATTAGCATGATTGGATGGGTAATAGGAAATTCACCTTGGGGATCACTTCTGTGGTTCTGCTTGACAGGGGCACAGGAAAAAAATTTTCTTGGGTGGCGAAAGCCAGAGTACCTTTTTGGCTAGGCTTGTATAGGCCCTAGGGCCAATAGCCTAGTACCTACCTATGAACCTATGATTGTGAGTAGGACTATTTTAAGTAAACAAATCTGAGCCAAATGTTTGCTTTTAGTTAAGTTGTTAAAATTAGAATGGCCAAAGAATGAACTCATAAAATGGGAAAACTAAGACCTAGATTAAAACTTGTGTTTTAGGTAGTCCAAATAACCCTGCTTAGGCGCCAAATTTAGTTGGTGGCATTCAAAAACTCAAATGTAAATGCATTTCCATGTGCTGTTAACTGTAGATCTGGCAGCTAGATAATGAAAACCCTACAAAATCTGTGATATTTCTTTTGAGATTCCTGAAATAAAAAGGGTTTTACAGAAAAGTCAAACCATAAGATACAATGTAACATTCAGGAGAAATAACTAGGAGATCAAACTAGAAACTCTTACTTGCCCCAGACTGACAAATGTAGTGTCTAGAAATAAATCCCTTTATGCCCTCAGGAGGTGGTGAGGATCAAAAGGAGACCCTCCATCTTAATTTTGATAAGGATGTTAAGCGAATGGTTGAAGCACATAATGCCATATCCTCAGTATTTCGCTAAATGGAGATGCAATATGGGAAAATGCTCTCTCCTTGTCAGCAAAGAAACCCACTTGAGGCAAATGTTACTGAAAGAATGAAAAGTTCCTGTTACTGGGTAAGACTGTGATTCAATCCATTCAAAAAGGAATCCTCCATTTAAGAGACATGTGCTGTAATTAAAGATGTGCTGCAGATCAAAACGTTTCCCTACAAGGAGACGCACATTGGTACCTCTCTGCTTGTTCAAGTGTCAGACTTTTGTGTCTAATATGAACAGAAAGTGAGATGCCTTTGAGTTTGTATTAAGAGACTTAAGAGGATAGTATACTGTTCCTCGTTGCACCGTATGCAGACGTCTAACACGTGAACCGTATTACTGTTCAGTGAAGGACAAGGTGGTACCCTACCTTAAAAGGGAGGCACTTGTAGTGTTGGTTTGGGAGGTGAGACTAGACCTGGAAGCCATATGGGGAGGACTGCAACAGTATAGCATACTCACCTATAAAAATACACAAAGACAGCCTTTAGCCAACAATCATTTTGTGACCACTGGCTTTTCACTGTTGATTAGATTGCTTTTACACTTAGATGATCCAGAAACATGACAGAAATGCACATTATCATTTGCACCAGGAAAAGCCAAGTTCTTTGCTGAGGCATCACTCAGAATGACAGGAAGAATAATTTATATGCACACTCCTGTTAGATAAACTCCTTTTGCATGGTGATGTCAAGTCTAGGTTTTATAAACTGAGGAAGAAAAAAAAGTCTTCCAGTTCACAGGAATGCCTAAAGAAGGTTGTGGACAGCTCTTGGAATGCATCATCAAAAGCCAGACTTCCTAGTACGTTAACGCCAGCAAGACATTATGCTCTAAGACTACGGCAAGAATTGAGATGTATTTGGTGTATACCACACTGGGGATGAAGATAGGACAGAAGAAGCAGCTATGTAAATCTTCTACTGAAAATATTTGCTTCCAATGGAGAAATGTAGGTACTCCCAGTTTCTGTATAATACTTTGGCATTCCTGTAGGTATCTACCATGTTCATAAAAAACATGTAGGATCCTTTTGAGAAAAAGAAGACCTACAGGAGTGATTCTGCCTTGAACTCAACATAAGATGATGTTTTTGAAGATACTGAAGTCTAGAATGGGCCTGAAACTTTGATTTTTCTTAGGAGCAAAAAAAAGATGAGTCTAAGCTCAGCCTTAATGTCGTTTTAAGGAATGGGCTGAGATACCACATGAAGAGACGAAGACAATGGTGAAAGCCTGACACACAATCTCATGTCAGACAGCTTGGCTCACATAGATGATTGGGGGTGGGGCTCATATATATCTACTTATAGAACAATCATCAACTTGGTTTACCAAAAAAAAAAGTGGTGAAGCAAGCCAGTTACTTCAGAATTAACACACTGTTACCTACCCAGTCTGTACATTCTGATGACTGCTGTGTGGACTGAAGGGCATGTTCTGATGTAGAATAGTGCCTTCTTTCTTGAAGCATGGGTAGGTTTTCCAGACTATGGTAGCCTATAGACATCCAATGAAACAGAAAAATCATCCTCCTTCTTCGACAGATATTTAATTATCTGGCATTGTCTTATTAAATGTGACCTTACACCAATAAACAGCATCATTCATCTGCTGCCTGAGCTCTTCATACAGTGAATGCTGGAAAATCAGGTGAAAAAGACAAATGTTTGTGTCATGGCCTGAGCTACTATATCTGTAGAATCAAAACAGCAAACAGATACTTGGAAATTATTTATTTTATTTTACATTTGTTGACCGGGAATGTCTGACTGAGCCGAAGCCCTTTTTCAGCAGAGGCCCGGGAAGAAAAGCTCCAAGTACATACATATAACATTAGTCAATATTTCAGATATTATACAAGTGGAATAAGGTAATCAGCTAGCAGACTAAAAGAGCATTTTTGAGAGTAAACAGATTACATTTTGTCATCATACAAATATTATATAAGTAGAGAAATGTTGAAAACAGCTAGAGTACAAACACTACATTTTTAAAGTAGTAGTTAGTATAAAAAAGCAACATAGGAGTAAATAAAAGAAAAAAATTCAATTAATCTAACAGGATACAGTACAAGTGTAAGAGAGAGGAATACATTGCTTAGGGAAGTGAAGTGGAGAGTTTTCAAGGAGCTTTGAGCACTGGCAGATTAATTAATACCTATAGAAGCTATGAACAAGATTTAGCTGTACCTCTGGCACAGAAGGAAAAAGCCTTGGCTACAGCCCAGGTACCTCAGTTTGGGTAGCAGCACTGTAGCCTGATGGCACAGCTGAGAAGACGGATGTGTCTATTCCACCTCATGTGTTCACACCTGACTCGACCACTGCAGGAGGGCAGGTAAAGAGTTGTAAAATGGGAGTCACTGTGAGGCTGAAGTAGGCACAGCCATGCAAGCCATTGATGGTAGCTTCTGCTGGCTGTGTGAAGGAGCACAGCCAAGCACAACCAAGCTGACAGAGGATCATAGATGGCCTTACATTGACACAAGTGCCCATATCAGTACCCAAGGGGAGGAGTCAGACCTTTCATAGAAAAAGATGCTATTATTGCCTAGATGCAGGTGATACTTATTTAACATTTGTTGATGGGGAAAGTCCAACTAGGGCAAAACCTATTTTCTGCAGAGGCCCAGGGAAAAGCACTCCAGATGCATGTCTTTGGAATGTGGGAGCAAACTGGAGTACCCAGAGAAAGCCCATGCGAATGCAGGGCGGACATGTAGACTCAACTCAGAAGGCACCCCAGCCAAGACTTGAACCAGAGAACCTCTTGCTGTGAGCCAACAACTTTAACCGCTGCACACTGCATCAACCTGCCTGGATGACATCTGCTATGTATGGATCTTAATCTAGGATACCTGAGGTGTGACTACAAGTAGTTGAGTCTGATAACAAGAATCTTGATGGGCAATGATTGGGAGTGGAGTGCATGGAAGAAAAAAGAAAAAAAAAACATTTTTGAGTGGGTTTTGTGCAACATTCCTAGTATAAAATACTAACAGAAAATAATCTTCTTTATCACTTGTGAGACCACAGACATCTGGATTGAAACCACAGGGGAAGGCCAAATTAAAGGCAAAGGGGTAATCTGATTGCTCAGAATACATTCTATTTTCATACCTGTCTGTAGTAAGGGACTCTGACTAGGAAAAGGGAAACTAAATCTAAGGCTTTTTGTATGTAAGCTGCACTAAGGAACTGATAAAAAAGTTCCACTCAGGATTCTTTCTAAAATGTTCCCTAAAATCAGAGCTTGTGCTATAGAGCTGGTCCACCAGACTAGGAATTATAGTAATTTGAAACCAGATATTCTCACAGTTGAAAAAAGTCATCCCTGATAAGAGCTCAAATGAAACTGTACATATTTTTTCACTTAATATAGACTAACATTACATGCTGATCTTCTTTCCTGCAGGAAGCAAGTATTACTTATGTCTGTCAATAAACACCCTCATTTTCTAGAAAGCTTCTGCAAAGGAAAGCTTTCTGAAAAATAAATTAGCAAATGAAAAAGATTTAAAGTTTCTCATCAGCTTGTCAGGAAGAAGACATATTATTACGGTTTAAGAGGAAAAAGTTGAAGGATCTGTAGAATAACAATTTTTTTTTCTGGAATGCTCAATAGATCCCTTGCATTCCTCACAAAAGGGTACCTAACAAATTATAACTCAGTTGAAAATTGCTTTGCTGCTAACTCATTTGGTGTTCCTGTAGTACTGAATCCAATATTGGTGGGCCTGGCATGAGCCTGCAGCAGTGCAGAAGTCATCAAAATATGGGATAATGTCAAACCTGGTGATTAAGAACAGAAGCCTCCTTTGTAAGTACATAAGATTACGAACTCATAGTCAGAGCCTGCGAAGATGAAAGTAAGATTTCAAATTTGTTATCAAGAAAGAGTGCTAAATGGGTTAACTGCAATTTGTAGAATGAGAGGAAGCAGGCATCATTGAGCTAGTTTCCTTGTTTCTCATGTTTCACTGAAATGGAGCTATTTAAGAGTGAGATCATGAAACAGTGGGGGACAAGGAAAGTTTTCCTTACGCCCCAGCTTGCATAATCTAAATTATTATATTTAAGGATGTGCAGGTATGAGGTGGAGGTGGGAGATTGCTTCCATGCAAAAATTCTATTTTATAACAGCCAGTGGTATGAGATGTCAGCTATGATTTCCATAGACATAGTTGCTGTGGATGCTGCTTTGCTGTTTAGCCATGTAACTATGACAAGCACTAGACACAGTGGTGGTGCACTGGTAGTATATGCTCTTGGATTAATCGTGTCTGCTGGTAAGAGCAGTGTATCTATTGATGGAGGGCACAGAATAATAGCTGAAGTACTTACTGGCAGAGTCAGGTACTGCTTTTACAGTGAGGGAAGCAGGAATGCCTCAAGATACCATAATCTTGCAAGAGGGCGTAACACAGACAAATTACTGGCGCCAAAGCCATGGCCTAAAACTCAATGCCAAAATATGGGAAACTGTCAACCCAAGGTAGTTACTCTCTCTCGATAAAACACTCCTAATTTCAACTCAGGAGCAAGGGATCTGTGAACAAATATAGATGGCAGTCTGGCTTTTGACCAACATGTAGCTAAGATAGTAAAAAAAAATCAGTCTATATCACCCAACTTATAGGTGAAGGGTATGGCACCTAGGTCCAAGAAAGTTATAGTACCACGCTACTTGGTTCTATATTAGATGATCAAAACTTTAGGTAATCAAATACCTAAAGCTTGACACCTAAACAGTGAAAGGGTTAAATATTGAACGGCCACTTCTGCAGATTCTTTCATAGGGAAAGAATTTGCTTGGCCATTATCATGACTCTGCCCTTTCCTCCACTGTAGAACGATTTTGGAGTTGGTACATTTACTTTAGGGTGGTGTCGGGGGGTGGGAGGATGAAGCCTCTCACTCGATTAGGGTTTGATTTTTTTTTCCTCTGACCGAGCGAAATTTTTTTCCTAGAAAAAATTTCACGGAAGTGGCCATTTGATGTTTACAGCTTTCACTGTTTAGGTGTCGAGCTTTAGGTATTCAATTACCTAAAGCTTCAACTATATAATATAGACCCCTCTACTCAGCCCTTATCAGATCTACTATTGAATACAATCTCCCTTTTGGCATGCATCTAGTCAGACACTTGCAACAGTTGGAGCACCTACAAAGGATCCTCACTAGGAGAATCCAATGCATAAATACCTTTTTCTACATTGATCTGTACAACAGATCCATCAGGACTGGGCCTGAGGAAGCCCTGTAAGCCAGGCAAAGATCCCCTCTCAACAGCCTGTAGGAGACTGAATACAGAGGCAGAAGATTTAGGTGATCAGTGCAGGACTGGCCCTGAATTCTCCTGCTGAGAAATCTTTGCGGGTGATCCCACTGTTGCAGGTGTCTAAAAATACAGATTAAGTACTTAATTATGTACTTAATGCAGGTAGTGTACAAGAAAGAAATCGCAGGGTAAGCTATTTACTCACTATACACACAGAAAAACACTTAAGAAGTTTAGTAGATTATATAATGAGATTTGCATGGCTAAAGAAAAAATACTAAAATACTGCTCTGAGCTTTTAAAGTTAGATAGTGACTACAGCAAAGGAGGAGCTGTTTTCATGGTACACATTCTAGGAGAGATGTTTGCTCTGTGTTAAATTACTGGAAGGAGAGGTGAAACTTTTCAATCAAAGAAGCACATCTAGAGGTAGTAGTATGGGAAATGCATCTGGTATGGGAAACAGAATGTAGTGATGAAATATCATATAGCCTTTTCTGACAGTGGAATTTTTTTTATTTTATTTTTTGGTCCCCACTGCCTGCTAGTTATCAGCCCCTCCGTGGCAAATCAAAACATTTTTGGGGAGATGATATCATTAGGTAGCTGTCAGGATTTTTGGGGCTTTTCTGCTTGTTGGTCTTAACCCCCAGTAACTCCCCAGCATACACTTGGCCAAGCTCTTGGGGAAGTTGTGCAATGGGCTGAATGCAGAGAGCATCTCCCTTACTTCCTCAAGGAATGCATCTTCAAGATGCCCCATGTCCTCCTTGGAAGCATGAGTGATGGTTTCTTCTGTTCTCTATGGGAGGAAATCATACCCAGGTATATGTGACTGAGTGCACACTACCCTTTATAACCTTCTGGTGAGCCAGGTGAACCGTGCCTCTTCAATTCCCAAAATCACCCTGGATCCTTTAGTGCCAGGGCCAATTTATCAAACCTGCAAACCTTCGTAGCAATAATGACTCCATTCTTGTCCATCATGGAGCCAGCATAAATGGCCATGGACTTAATCCTGACACAGAGTCATGCAGGCATGAAGATTCAATGACCTATCCAAAACAGAAAGAAAAAAGTATATCAGTGACATGATAGATAGCCACAGATATTTGTACTATATTCCCAAAAGCAGAAATGTAAAAGTAAAATTCTGTGTATACTTAAATTGTTTAGTGATGTTCAACACTGTGAGAAATCATAAGTCTACTCTGGCACACAACATGCATGCCATGCTGTATACTTTCTGAAAAGTATTTATTTTCTGCAAAAAGATGTTCTAGAATATGTAAATCCAATATTGCTTTCATATGAGATTGACTTACTGCGGTTTTACATCAAAGTAAAAAGAATCACTTTTCTTAAGAACATAACGATGTCTCATTTTCTATATTTTAAATATTATAACATGTTATACATTAACATACTATACATATCATACTATATATCTTTATACTTGTAAATGCGTTTATTCTAACATGGATAATGTACATATTTACATAGGCATTATCCTAACTTTATACCACATGATAATTTTTTTTCAGTAGCCTCACAACCTGACAATTCCCATCTTTCCTTATCCCTCAAACATCAAATTTAACCCTGTTTATCCTCCATTAGCCTGTATTCATCCTTTCATGTCTATTTTAATCTTTCTACCACTATACTTATATAATTCTTCACAACTAATACTCTACATAATTTTTAATTTTAAATTATTCAAAAAAAATCAAATGTCAGACATCTTGTATATATGTATACCTGCTCCATCATTCCTTTTTAAAAGCTAATGTTACTATGCTTCTGCTTTTGTGCTCATGTTTTTTGTATTTTATGGTTTCAGTAATTTGGTATGTCAAATTTTATAGTATCATAGATGTCTTCTTCCTAGACATGTGCTGAGAAGTAGCTGTTACTGCTCACTCATATATTCCTAGTTAAAAGATACAGGTAAATGCATTTTAAGATGTCTTTTACTGATACATGGAACTGTTTTTGTTTCCAAATGCAATATCCCACTGGACTCTAAAAGATTTGTATATACTCAGGTCAACATTAACTTGCAATTTTTGAATTTTAGTAGGTTTGTATATTACATTGTTCTATTTTTTGTTATTAAACTTTGAACAGACTGTTGCCTGAGATTATTAATTGAAGCTTTAAAATGAAGTTAACTAATAAGAAATTATTTTAAACTCATCAAGTGGCACGTTTCTATGTTTACAAATAGGAAATCTTACTATTTCCAATGCAGAAGTGAATACTGTGTGACTTCTCCGTGGGGCAATTAGATCTAAGAAGAAGATCTCAGTGGTATTCCCATGAACTGTTACTGAATGCTCTCTTCACTCATCCCTTCTGTTCTCTGTAGCTTTAACCCACACCTTATGTGCTCTACACATCCTCAATACTCTTTAACAGCTTCATTCAGATCAATGCAATTGATTCATGACCAGGTGGTAAATAAACAAAGAAGAATGTCATTACTTGTCCATGTACTGTAAATATTATGTATATAAAAAAACGTTATAATGTTAAATTTTTTCACTGTTGGTGCAAACCCCAAGCTGAGCTTACAAATGGTCCCTGGAGAGCAATGCTGTATCGATCTCAACAAATAATAAGAAAGTGAGTAAATAAATAAGCAAATAAACAAATAACATATAGCTTCAGTCTTCTTATTTCAGATGCGAAACAGATTTTCTATAACTGGAATGTCTTGGAAGGACCACTTGAATGAAGCAGAGCCTGAAATGTTGTTTGCCTGAAGCTATTGCTATTCTTTAACAAGATGCTGAAACGGCAAAGATGATTGGAATTTGTAACTGTAGAGTGTCTCTCAGGCTCTTTCTCTCTTTCTAAATATATTTATCTGTGAGGGTATGAGGAATTTTGCCCTGCCCCCCCTCCCTCACAGGGGAAAAAAACATTTAAAAGTTTCACTTTAAAATTCAGACAGTTGGCATTTTTGACTTTCTACCTCATTTATATGGTGCTTGTTGGTCAAAAGGCTGACCTAGACTTGTTAAACAAGGGAAACTGGATTTGATGTTTGCATCATCTTCGTATAGTAACATTGCATCGGGTATTAGCTGACACTTCACAGGCAAAGTTAAGGAGCTGAACCCACCTTATTAAATGAATCTGAGGTTCTATAAATAAAGTCTGTCTAACTAAAAAAATACCTTGCAGAGCAAACACAAGAGCATTTTTTTTGTTTTTGTTTGCTATGCTCTTTAGGCAGACATGGAGAATGAATGTTTCTTTTGAGTTCATTGCATTGCTGCATCTGTTATTTCACCATAACCCCGGTGTGAAATGAATAGTTTGTAAAAAAAAAAAAAAGAGAAGTATAAAAACAGATTATTCCAGTATACACACACACATACATGTGCACGTGTTTGCATGTATATATTTCTGTGTGTGTGTGTGTGTGTGTGTGTGTGTGTGTGTGTGTGTGTGTGTATATATATATATATATATATATATATATATATATATATATATATATATATATATATATATATATATATATATATATATATATATATATATATATATATATATATATATATATATATATATACACAGAGAGAGATAAAGATATTTATACACATACTTTAAATGATATCCAGTGTATAAAGACTGGTGATGATAGTCTCAAGCTTCAAATAAACTGCATAAATTATTATTCATTTTTTGGGAGCCCATATTCAGAAAAACAGGTACATGAAACAATAGTATAAGCAGTAAAACTGGAAAGTTCCCATAGAGATTGCTGTTGCTTGACATTTTTATCCATAGATTTCCCAAACATTTTACACTGGTTGCCTTTATGATAAAGTCAGGTATGTCTTGTTCAGAAACTGATATAAATTGCTACAACATGAAGCTAATCAGAATGACAGTAGTCTATCAAAAGTGGTATTACAATACAGACTCGCACTTCCATCATACTGCACTTTGTAGGGCCTTGCCCCTGCACTCCTAAACTTAATATAATCATCTTTGATGTTAATAAACTACAATGCAAGAGCAAATCCCAACCACAGTGTTCACATTGCAGGAAAACACATTTTAGCTAACTGTATACACTTGAATCTCATAGTTTCTTGGCTTCTGTGACTGATTAGATCCCATACTGTAACACCTAGTATTGCACCAATGTCAGGTAAATAATAAACTGAACTACAGGGGACATTAAAAATACAAGTGAATTAGTGGATAGGAGCAATTACATCATGAGTAGTTTGCTTCTTTAAGTGATAAATATTGATAAAATTCAAAACATGGATACACATGTTCTTTTTAGAAGGGTATCAAAACCTCTAATAAGAAATATGAGTGTTGGGCACTGTTTCTGGCCCCCAGGATTGGCTCTCAGTGGTAATCACCAATGTGATTTGGGGATGGGCATACCTGTGATGTCCTGTGTCAGAATGTCAGCACAACTACTGAGATCCAGCCCTTTCCATTTAGGATAAATTACAAAATCCCAGCATATACCATAAGTTCTTAAAAGTGACTGCTTACTCTAAATGGCAGCTGATGACATTTGCATATGCTTGCTTCTTATTGCAGCTAGCCTCATTGCATAAACTGAATGAATAAAACATATAGCTGAAAGCAATGATTTATTATATTTGAAATTCAGCAGTGCAGCTTTTTGTTGCTCTTCTAGCCCTGCTGAGTGTAAGTTCCTCTGCTGATATACATGGCAAAATGTAACCAGGGAGAACATTACGCTATGTTGCATTAAAATGAAAGGGGAGTTGAATCCTCTTCCACAGAAAATGTAGCAGCAGTGATATGGAAGGTAATGCAAATTATAGATTTCGGGCATCACCCCCCCCCACCACCTTACAATGAGAAGGTGAAAAGTAGAATGAAAAAAATGAACCCGTTTATTTAAATGAAGTACATGCCCACATTCGTCCTGGTCACTATTAATGATGGGTTGAAACATACTTCTGCCATCTGCATAAGAGAAATGGAAACAATACACATCAGGTCTTGATTTAAAATATCACGCAACATCTAAATCAGGAATGGAATTTTCTAATGCCATCATGCATTTCATAAAACTGTACAGGAAGAAACCTGCTATCGAGGCAGATGAGGCAATGACTCTGTCAAGACATAATTTTAAACAGTGAACCATTTACCAGAAACTTTGCTCTTCCTGTCCAAGTTCACATCTGCGTATATAAAAGGAAGAACAGTTCTGGGAAGTTCACCAGTCACCTTCAAACCTGTATGCCTGTTAACTGCAACTTTTTTAAGAAGATCTAAGACATCTAAACTGCACACACACACATGTATATGAAAAGGATCTTCATTTGCCATGAGTAAAACTGATATACAAATATTAACAATGCTGTAGAAAAATGAGGGTGGTGAGCTGAAGACTGGCTTGGTAATCCATCTTGAAGTGAGTTTGAATCCCATGTACTCTGATGATTGATTTTTGACTATATAAATCACACAGCCAAACTCTAAACCTCACTTTATTCCTGAAAACAGCTATTTGGACTTAAAGGGTCTTTTCATTTGTGTAAGAATAACAAATGCTATCCATTTTCTTTTATAAATAAAATAACAAGGGTAGACACAGCTGTCTGTTTCAGAAATAGCTTTGATACTTTTGGCCTGATAAGGATTCCTGATTAGAATAATAAAATGTGGTTACAGACCCTCTATGAATCATATCAAGCCTATTAGATGTTTTAAGGGTATTAGGATGTTTCAATGTCTGATAAAATCAATTGGTTACATGACTTACTTCAGGTTAAAATATCACTGTCTAATATCAGTGTACATCCTTTCAGTTTAAACTTCATTTCTTAATAAGGTTATATATTTATCTTTTAATAACATAAGTACTAGTCTCCTAACTGTCACAAAAAAAGAGAAGCTTTTGTGTCCTGCCTAGGCATGAAGCTTTCTGGATTTTAAGGTAAATGATCCACTTTTATATAATTGGATGTTTGGCTAAAAATTGACTTTTTGAGTACCACAGTATTTAAGTCTAAAATGAAAAATATCATCCTTGTATGAAAATGACTTAATGAAGGTGAAGCATGCTTCAGGCTGACACAGACATTTTTAAGATAATTAGTTTCAAATGCAGGAACTCACTGGGACTGACATCATATCCACCAGTACTATCTGTGCTGGTTTTAGTAGAAAGACCATTAAAAGAAGGGAGTTATCTCCCCAGTTATATGTGGACAAAAATAAGCTTTTGATTCTCACCAAAGTCACTATGTCTGCTGAGGAGCAATATCAGATTTCTGCAGATACACCACTTAAATAGAAAAAAAGCATATGCAGAGAAGGAGAAGCAGGGCCATTAAGGCAAAGGCCAGAAATCTTCCAAGCTACCCACTGCATCCATCTTCCTAAGGTCCAAGGTAGTTAACTCAGCAGAGGAACATTTGCAGCCCCCAAACCTGATGACTGTTACAACCATTTGGTATTTCCCCATTGGGGACTATCACGCGCTTAGCCCCTTGTGTATGTTACAGGACAGAAGGAGCAGTTACCTTGGGTGAGTCAGACGTCTGAATTCAAAGAACATGACATTATAGAGGAGGACATTATTCCCAGAACAGTACCAAAGGGACATCTCCAGTAACAATATGTGGTTCAGAAATTCCCCCTTCTCTCATCCCCTTGGCAAGCTTGCACATTCATGGAGGTAGGTCATTCATCTATGAATCTCACATCTCAGCCTCAGACATCTATAGGTCTGCATGCCATAGCACCTACCAAATGGCAAGTACTTTCCTCCACCTGTAAGGTGACTTTAAACCTGCTTGGGACTTCTTTGATTTTATTAAGACCCTGCATCCAGACTCTGACCGAATGTCTACTCTGGAGTCCCTTCTGTAAAAGGTAAAAGAGTAGCCTCTGCAAAAAGAGAGAGGAGCAAATGCCTCATTTTCAAATGATGAGACAGAGCTGGATGACAAGTTCCAGTTCTCCTCACCTGTGGGGTGTAACACAGATGAGGAGGACACCTTATCCCCATGGTCAACCAAGAGTATCTCTAATTAGGGAACCATAGAAACTCATGAAGCAAAGATAGTTGAAGAACTCTGCAATTGTATTTTAGTAGGTGCAGTTGTTCTAATAACTTGGGGTCAGACTAGTAACTTAGAAATGCTTGGCATTACATTTACTTAAACAAGCCAAACATGGCACTTAATGGTAACACAAAAAAATCAGTTAGCAACAACAGCACAAAATTGTAGGAACATCATGGAGATAGTCATGAGATGATAGCTGGTTAAATAATGGGTAATTTATCAAATACTGAGAGTACAAAAACTACAGCAATACTAAGACATTGGTCAATCAAATTAAGGCTATATCTGAATATTCTACCAGTAAACCAGCTGACAAAATAGTTGAAGAAATGTAGAATGAGAATACAAGAAATAAAAATACTCAAGGACAGTAAATGTTCTGTTGCTAGGAGACTAAACTGGGTAGCATCAGCAAAAATTCAGCGATGACACAACTCAACATCAGCAATTCAAGAACAGTGGAAGGTTGATATCTAGCAGAAAGAAATTCAACAGCAGATCAACAGATATAGCATCAACAGTACCAAGAGAGCAAAGCAGCAACAACTTAACAATATTAGATCCATGAGTACTTTAGCTTCACTATTTCCATCTGTTCACACCCAGGACTGATTTGAGACCCTATGTCACCCCCCTAATTTGTACAGCTCATTTCACTCCTTTTAGGACTGTACATCCCCCTATACAGACTCTGTTTGGAAGATCAGATATCTAGAATGGCTTTCCTAGATAGTCATTGTGGGGCAGATTGTAGTTTAGTACACTTCCATTAGATTGTTATGTTCCAAACTTGGAGTGGGGGATAAAGATGGCTTGAGCTGATGCCACCTTTACACTGAGAGCATATGGATGTCCCGAAAGAAGGTGGAGTCAGCCCAGTAAGGGGGGGGGGGTGTTCCAAAGCACTGAAAGATTGGTCAGGTGTTGAGACTCCATCTCCACGATAAAGCCTTCTTGTGATTTATTTTTTTTTATTTATCCTTTCGTGACCGTGTTAGTGCCATTGCCTAAGGGCCTATTCTCAGGGGAGACCTAAGATGGTATTTACACTCCTAGGGAAATTTGGCTAGGACCTTGAGTAACTTATACTTTTTTCAACAGGTGTCATTGGAACTTTTATATCCACCTGAGCTACCACCATCTCTAGCAGATGGCAGTTTGGTTCTGTGTTTTATCCAAAGGCTCAACACACTCAGGACTGCAGCACTCTCCTTAATGCTACACTGTAAGGTAACTTGGAGTGGGACTGAAAGCCACCCACAGACATCTGATTTTTCAGCAATAGTGGTCAATTTTGAATGACTGACATTAGAACAAGTTTCTCACAATGTGTGGATTCTAAGGATTCATTGCACTTCTGTATTTCTACGCCTTATTTTGTAATCCTTCTAGAGTAATAGTGTAAAGGCACTGGAAGATAAGGTTTCATTGTGCATTGTGCTGTCAGAGGAAACACTGCAGTCCAGGGGGCTATCACTTATTCGGATACTCCTTGCATTGCCTAAGGGTAGTACAACTGTTGCTTACCAGACATGTGACCAGCCACCACACATACCTATTCCATCCTCTACAAGTGTCATTTGTTTCCCTGTGTAGCTGTGTATAACAGGAGCTGTTATTCCACAATAGGGAAGAAACGTTTTTAGGATGAGTGTGCATAGGCCAGTATAAAAGTAGTGGAAAATAAACTCACCATCAAAACAAGACCATTCCACAGCTTGTGGTCATATATATATTCAGTTTAAGACCCCAAATGTGTCTGGGTTTCTTGTCTAGCAGCAAACTGTTGTGCCATTTTGCCATTTGGGCCAAAGAACATACACCAACAAACAAGTGCAGACAAAACCTTGCCTCTCTTTACACTAGTACTTTGTGAAGCTGGTGGTGCCTTCATGCGATACTGTTTGGAAAGGAAGAAATTAATTGTGATTAGTTTTTCTTTTTTTGTATTAACAGGAATCTGCTTCTTATCTCACATTGAGATACATGATACTGGACCTATGAGAGTATTGATTCCAGTACGATTAGTATATGGATATCAGCACTGCACCTCTTAATACATGGGACAATATTTATAAAAGGATAACATTATTATAATATTCAACAAGCACAGCCTAATGCCATTTTATCCATTTACAGTTTGGTAATATAATTTTATTCTTTACACAGCATAACCAAGCTCCTTACGCCAATTATTCAAGAAGAATCAGTCATTCATATGCATGGTTTGTTATAAAACAGTAAGAAAATGTTAAGAGGTTGATATTCTTTAACTGAAAGACTGGAATCAGGGAAGATTAAACTGTTTTGTGTGGATGCTATTTTTGAGTTATCACACATGATTGGCCACGGTAATGTAATATGACAAAGCTCAGATAACCAAGAACCGACATATAGAAGCAGAAACTTCATGCAAAAAAACCAAACACTTGTTACGTATACTGGTTCCAAAATGAACTTATTTAAAGAGTCAGCATCCCGCAGTGCAAAACAGCATAGCAGGAGCTCGCTGCTCTACGTTTAATAGTGGAAATTAGCTCAGACCGGTAAAACTCATATTACCCAAGCAAGTACATAATGTGATAACTCCAAAAGAGCATCAGAGGACAAATTCCACCCCCCCCCAAAAAAAAAAAACGTAGAAGCCAAAAATGCACTGATTTCAGGAGCCTGCATTTTGAGTAACAGCTATACTTCTCCGTCTTTGAATATCATGGTCTCTGAAATCCAGTTAATTAGTTGTTGGGGGGGGTGAACTAAACCTACCTTACAACAGACAGTCCATTTAGACAATCACTTGCTCCAATCCAAATGTTCTGTGTTGTCACTGTTTGGGGGTGCAGCAATGTGATACAGTGTTATTATACTAGCTGTATGCTTTGTAAGGACCTGAACAGGAGCAAGTAAAGCCATGTTGTCTGTGACAACAATGGAACATATACTGTAAATGCATTATTTCATTCCTGTACCAGACTACAAATTATTTTACTTACTCATGGCACTTATGAGACAAATAGAGGTAATTTCTTAACACAGTACTGCTTATTAACGAAAACAAAACTTCCTCACCATAGATAAGTGTACATCTTACTCTGAAGGCAAAGCTTCAAGAAACTCAATGTAATCTCATCCAACAGCAACTGATCAGAACAAAGTCACCCAATTTGACCAACTCATCAATGATATTAGCTAAAAATTTACTGCAAATTAGAGCTACTTTACAAAAACCCATGTCATATCTCAGTGACCACAGCAGTAAAGTAGCTGCAACAGCCCTGTTATTTCCAAGCCTGCTGTATGCATCGACAAATTTCACAGATCTTCAAACTACGCTAATAAACAAGCTTGAAGAGTGATGTAATAAAATAAGCAAATCTACATGCAACCTCCCAAATTGAACCATTCAGTACATTCTTTTGCAGAACCTGAACTGGCTAGATCTACCACACCAGACATGTTTGCAATTAATAAGCTACACCCTTGGAAGAATTTCTTTATTTTTATAGACTGTCCTTTTTTTAGAGTTTTTCTAAATGTTATGTTGTGCACTTACTGTTTCTTGGAGCTTTTCTTCATAGGCCTCCAATGAAAAATGATATATCTTTTATTCATTTGCTGAACATGAAAACCTAGAGTGATCTCTGTCTGATTAAAGGATGTGCTCAGAGTCACACAGTAACATATAGAGGCTGAGGGAAGTAAACCCTGAACAACAACTCACACCACTCATATCCTTAGTCTTCTGCACCGAATTGCCAGATATTTTAAATGTACTCAACTCAAAATCCATCTCCCTATGGACTGCCCAACCAGTTTAACTCTTATTGAAAAGAATAACATTTCACATTTGTTACTTATTGTAACCTTTGTGTTATCATTTTCTTATTGTAAATTAATCAGGAAGCCTTTCTTCCTGGATTCCCCCTGATCAAAGGCACTGTCCAGCAGGCATCATACAGCTAACAGAAGCATATACAAACACGTACAGTAAATAAGTAAGGAAAATAAATAAGTGATGTTAATATCAGTGGCGCCTGAATGAAAGTAGTCATGCTGGTATTATCAGAATGTGAGAAGTCATGGTGATGATTCCAAACTAGGAAGGGCTATGGTGATGCATTATTCCAGACAAGGCAGAGTTATTGTGGTCGTAATTTCAGACTAGGAAGATTCATGGTGATAGATTATTCCAGACTGGGAGGATTTATTCTGGCAGTGATTTCAGACTAGGAGGACCAATGGTAGTGGTTCTTCTAGACTTATAGCAGACAAGTAAGATGGTGGCGAGTCCAAACTGAAAGTGATCATAAGTTGTTGAAAGCAGGCCCATAAAAAGCATCAAGCAACTGACAGACTGTTTCCTACCTTAGAAAAAAGTGTGTAATTGGCACCACTGTAATAGGGAACTGCCCAAAATCAGCATAGAATAGCAACACACCCTCTGTTTTCTGGAATGTCATCCTTTTTAAATAGATCACAGACCAGAGAGTGATTCCTTAGTTTAGTATGTTATTAAGTCTGTTAGCAGAACAAATGCATATGCAGCACTCTATGAATAGTACATTAGATGGGCTACAGCTAATGTAATGGGGAATAACTGCAAGAACTGGTGCTACTGCTACCTCCTTAAAAATCAAATACTGTTTTACTTGTATTGAAACATGAATTCAGACTTTGAGTAATAAAAAAATAGACTTTTACCTTTTATAAACATGATGCAAAGGGTGGCAAAATATTTTAAGTGTGTTTACTTAAAGGAGCATAAAACATGGTGTATAATGGTCCCTGTTATCACTTGCCTAGTATTGCTCCTGTGTTCCTGTTGGGGCTGCAGTGTCTCTATTATTCTTGCTGGATTCTTCTAAATGTGTTGATCTTTACAATCTTCTCTTTCTATTAATCTTACATGGGACCCATAATTCTGTTAATCTAGCTATGAGTCTTTGATCTGTTTACCCCTACCATGGATTTCATGACTCAGTTCTGCTAAGATCTCCATAGCTCTATTGATCTGTCTGGGAGGGGGGTGTTCAAATTCCTTTAATTATACCGGGGGGTCTCTTGACATCAATAATCCTTGTGTGTGCTTCCTGAATATTTAATACTTTTGAGTCCTCAGATCATTTACCCTTGCCATCACCCATTTAACCCCTTTGCCCTGCAGCAAGCGCAACCTTGATGAGTTGATGGGAAACCACAAATTTGTCCCAAGGGTTCCACCTTTGTCCCTCATTGACAGGGGTGACAGCTGCTGACTGAGGTTGCTTTTTGGGATAAACTCTTGGCTAGGCTTGTTACGACCCCAGGGCAATTAACCTAGCAACCTCCTATGATCCTACAATCCTATGATAGGCTCTCACGCTTTATTAAATTTTGTAAGGTGGTTAGATCTTTAATTTCTGGAAGGTTCTGGCTCTTGCTTTTGCTATGTTGATTCCATTAACCCTAATGAAGAATCATGACTCAATTAATTCTGATATGGGAAATTAACAGATCATCCTACTCATTGGCAAAGAATCCATAACAGTTCATGAGACTGTCATGTGCTGATATGCAATGACAGGGAAGGACAGTTGTCAACATGCCACATAACAGCAGGATTTGTATAATGCTCATGCATGTTAAGATTAATACATGAGCACTTATACTCCAGCTATAGAAAGGAAAAACATCAGATGAAACATAAAGGCAATAGCGACTGTACAGAATGTTTTAATTCTCTTTCTGTCTCCTCTACTGCCCAGTGGTCCCTACCATTTTATATCAGAATAATAAACTACAATGCAAACACATATAACTAGATGTGAAGGATACATGGGTAGCAACATTCTTTTTGCTTGCAGCCATTTAAATCCATACATACTAGAGTAGCTGAAGACAGGAGTACAAAACATCACTTTCAAATGGAAGTCACACCACCTATGTTACAACACATCTGCAGCAACAGCTCAGAAGTGTTAGTCTCACATTCATTTTTTGAGACAACCAGTGCAAATGGTTGGCCACTAAAATCTTGACTGAACTGGTGCTTTATCTTGAAATTATCAGTTAACTGGTGGTTATTATAACAACTTTATTAGATAAACCTATCACTGTGAATTCTGTGTTATTCCAGTAATTGCTCCCTGTTTGCAAAACTAATTCAGACTGTCTGTAGGTTTATAGGTTCACATATATATATATACATGACTGTCAGGCTAGAAGACCATTAAGATGTTAGTCACTGTAGTTTACCCATTTCCCTTGCCCATAAAGAGCTGTGGGTTTAGACCCAACATGTATTCATGGCTAAAGATCAATTTACATTAAATTTAAAGACAGTGAGGGAGTTATTTTGTTTGTCATAAAGTGGCAGCTTATTCTAAAAGTTGGGTATAAAAGTTGCTGTTTATATTGTGATGTAAGTTTATGTCCATAGAGTAGGCATTTGTAATGTTTTCAGGTTTATGAACATGTAGGATGACAAGCAGAAGAGGGTCATTTGCAGTCCTGTAGGCCAGGCAGAACTCCTCACATTCAAATAGGCTACAGTGATAATTTGCAGATGGTCTCAGCGTGGTGGAGCATGTACCCATTATTTTTTTTATGAGAAAATATTGTGGTTATACTATCTGGATGGTAAATGCTCCTGGGGGCATCATATTAATGTTTAAAAAAATAATAACAAAAGCAAAAGTACAGAACATTAGGTTTCACAAACAAACTACCCATAGATACCTGAGAATATTCTTGGAGTCAGTGTTAGCCCGGCTATGCTCCCCTCCCTGCCCCCTATTCCCAACCACCCCCAGTACCTCTACATTTAATGGTAGGTAATCATACCCCATATTATAGCATCCTATCAGCTGTCAACACTATATTCTACCAACCCTGTTTTAATTATCTTATCAGCTCCTACCTAATTATATTCTGTGCACCCTACATTGCTATCTACACATTTAGCATCAGATCCTCTGCTGAACTAAGAACTTTTATAATCATACAACTATTTTCCTTCTGTGACAATGTTATATTACTCCTTACTACCCATTCTGTTAGTCACTTACGCACTTACCTTGTATGAAGACCAACTGCTTACTGGTTATCATTACCCAAAAGGCCAAACTATAACCCCAACTGTAAAACATCCCTCTTTCAGCCATCCTAATAACAATGGGCCCAACTCATCTACTTGTTCACTTTTCCAGCATACCAATCCCTGGCACCTTAGCTCTAGATCTAAGCAATACTATAGACTTCTAAACAAACTTCTGAAGCTCATCACTAAATATAGTCCTAGCCTTATACTCAGTGGTGACGTTCACCCCAGCCCTGGCACATCTACTACTAATATAAACACCCCCATCACCTTTAACCTAAGCCATAAAACTACAAACAGTAGACTACCTAACTCTCTCCTAGCCTGTCATCTCAATGTTAGAAGTATTAATAACAAAATACATGAACTGCATGCACTCCTGGCTGTCCACTCCCCTGACATTCTCTGTTTATCTGAGACTTGGTTAAAACCGCACACAACTGACAATGAAGTGTTACTACCTGGGTATAACATAGACAGGCTGGATCGTGCTTCTAGGAAGGGGGGGGGGTAGCAATACTATACAAATCTGAACTGAATGTGACCTTAGCTGTTAGCCAACCACCTCAGACTAGTAATTCAGAAATTCTTGCAACCAGACTTAAGATTAGCAAGAGTAAATACATAAACATTATATGTATGTATGTATATTCCCCAGGTAAAAATGCAGCCACACTTGAAGACTCCCTACATTGGCTAGCATGTCACTGCCCCCAAGAAACTCTACTATTTGGAGACTTTAATATAGACTGGGGCACCTGTTCCTTAGAGTCCCCTACTACCCACATTAACCTGCATGCATTTTTACAACTCATATCTACTCGTACCAGATTAGGTAAACCTACCAAAAAGAGAGTATACTCAACTGGGTACTTGTAAATAGTAACCCCCAGCTGTACACTGTTGTTACCCTCCCCATTGACCTAAGTGACCACCTTCACACTTATATAGTTAAACAAAAATCCAATAATCCTCAAATACCATTACTCAGAAATGTCAGAAACAAAAACAACTTTGACCCTGACAAATTCCAGCAGGAACTTAACTCCTGCAACTGGTCAATGTTATTACACCTCCCTTTGGATGAGGCAGTTGTATATTTTAACAATAAATTTCGTGAAATCCTTAACTGGCATGCACCTACCCGCTTAAAACAAACTAAAGCAAAAACTGCACCCTGGTTTTTTAAAATGTCTCAACTAAAAATTATCTACAGAAACAAACTTTGGGCTACATGGCGCTCTACTAAAGACCCCCATAATCATGTTAAATACTGACAAGCTAGGAACGAAATTAAAAAATCTATACTACAAGACAAAAAACAATACTACTGTGATTTACAAATAGTCAACCAGAACAACCCTCAGAAGTTCTGGGCATGTCCTAATAATCTGCTTCATCCTGGTAAAACTTCTACCCCTATCCCCGCCACTACCACTGATAAATCCTCCTGAGAATGTTGCAGACAGTTTTAATCATTTCTTTACTGAGACAATTCAAGCCCTAGCTATTCAACTACCCTCCTGATCTCCCGGCCGTGATAGAACCACCCATAAAAATGTGCTCTCCTTCAGCTTTCAGCCAGTGTCTACTTCATTTATTTACCTTAATCAAAAAATTAAAACCAACCACTCTCTCTGCTGACCAACTCCCTGCCGAATACCTACAAAAATCAGCTGATACTATTGTAGGTCCAGTTTCAATACTAATTAATCGGACCATAGCTGAGGCTAAAATTCCCACCATTTGGAAAACATCCTATGTAATCCCACTACATAAAGGAGGTTCCTTCATGGAATTCTCCAACTATAGATTGATAGCTATACTTTCTCCACTTGCAAAGATCATGGAAAAATGTATACATAAACAACTCATGCACCACCTAACCCAACATCACCTCTTGGCAGATACCCAACATGGCTTCCATCCACACCATAGCACTACCTCTGCCCTGCTAGAATTTACCAATACCATCAATAAAAATTGTAACAATAATCAAATATCCTCAGCCCTCTTCCTGGACCTGTCCAAGGCATTTGACATGGTGGATCACCATCTACTGATTCACACCCTACAGACATTCTGCCTAGCTTCTAAAGCCCTTCACTGGTTTAAATCCTATCTCAGTGAGAGGCAGCAGGCTGTTCTCTGGCAGAATAAGCTCACTCACCTATTACCCAACACCCTTGGTGTCCCATAAGGTTCTATATTAGGACCCCTACTGTTTTCCATCTTCATTAACGAACCTACATACTGTCATCCCCAATGTCAGCTGTATCCAATACGCTGATGACTCTACCCTTATTTGTTCAGCTACATATCCTGCAGAATTGAGGTCTGCTTCCCAGTCCACCTTTAATACCATAGAAAACTGTCTCTCTGAATGTCGATTGCTACTAAATCCCAAAAAAACTAAGATGCTGCTATTTTCCCACACACAAAGGTCTGCTGTTTTTTCATTTACCATAAATGCAAAAGATGGGACTATAATCTCTCCTGACCCCTCTACAAAGCTACTAGGTGTCATTATTGATAATAACCTAAAATTTGACCTACACGTAAAACCAATTGATCAAGACTGTCAATAAGAAACTTGGGTCACTATATAGAATTAAAGCCTTCTTAACCGCTCCAGCTAAGATTGCCATTGCCCGCTCTTATCTACTCTCAACCCTTCTGTATGCTTCCCCCCTTCTCTCTAATCTTAACAAGTCTGCACTTAATAGACTGACAACATGTTACAATCACATTGCCAGGTTTGCCACAGGCCTGCCTTTTAGAACACACCACTGCCTTCTGCTTTTGGCTATGCCAGGTTAGGGGTCACCACAGCAGATCACCTTGTCCGCTCATGATTGGCAGTGGAGTTTTACTGTGTTGATTTGCCAGCCCGGTGCCTAGCCTTCCACAGAAGGCATACACATGCACACACTCACACCTAGGACCAATTTAGAGTGTCCAATCAACCTGCAGCATGTCTTTGGGATGTGGGTGGAAACTGGAGCACCCGGAGGAAACCCATGCAACCGCAGGGAGGACATGCCGACTCTGCACAGAAGGCACCCTAGCTGAGGATCAAACCGGAGAACCTCTTGCTGTGAGGCAGCAACATTAACCGCTGTACCACCACAACCTACACTAACCGCTGCACCACCGTGGCACCTTAAACAACTTGAGTGGCTAGATCTTCCCAGTCTTAATCAATTTAACCTCCTGACTTTAGCTGAGAAAATCTTCCATAACCCGAATAAAACACCAGCTCTTAAAAATATTATCACTCCCTATAACAATCTGAGACTGCTTAGATCCTCAAAAAACTACTAATTCAAACTATCACAACAGGCAATGTAGCTGGTGGCTCCCTCTTTGCAAACTCTGTTGGCAGAGTCTGGAACTTACTCCAAGCTGATATTACATTGCTCTCCTCCCTAACCCAATTTAAATCCAAACTCAGACAACATCTGTCTCTAAACTGGCTTTGCCACTGCAACAAGCCTGGCTAACTCTTATCTAAAATGGGAATTATTTCTCAAAATACTGTTAAAATTTCCCCTGTGTTTAACTTAAGGGAAACTTTATCCTATGAACTTGCTTTTACATTCTTTGTATATATCAAATCTGTAAAATGTCTACATTGTTTATAACAGTTTTTACTTGTAACTGTCTGCCTTGGAGCTTTTCTCCCCGGGCCTCCACTGAAAATGGACATGATTCCAGTTGGAATATCCCGGTCAACAAATGTAAAATAAAATTAATAAAATAAAATATTATAATATGGGCTTGACAAGGCAGGCATAGTGTGGGACAATAACACCTTTGAACTTATAGGATATGACTTAGTAATTATTTGTGCATGGTAGAAGGATGTCTTTATGACAGTCGATGCATGACGGATGGAGAATTTGTTACTACTGAAAGGTGTTTTGTAATGTGCACTTTCACTGTCCATATGCATTTTGTGGTAGACGATATAGATAGGGAGATAGGTTTTGGTTTCCATTTTTTCTACAGCCTTGTATTTGTCACATATTCTATATGGATTGTAATACTTTTTACTTCTTTAAGTGTTATTACTTTTATAGTGGCTGTTGTAGTGGCTTTTCACATTTTTGTTCTTAGTAGCAGTGTATTATTGATTTATGATATTTTGCTTGTCCTGAATTTTATTTCTGTAGTATCAGGCTTGCTAACTAAATTGTAGGGCTAGTGATATTACAGACAGAACATGATCAAAATGCTAATGAAATGAGTGACTGGTGATACTTCACCGAACAACAATAAAATACTGCTGATATGGGTAACTGGTGATAATAAACAGAACGATGATAAACTGCTGAAGACATGGGTGAATGGTGAGACCAGAACAGTGCTTGACAGCTGATTATATGGGTGAGTTGATTATATAAGGAACAGTGATTAAGTGCTAATG
>NC_056733.1:1454944213-1454956713 GCF_019279795.1 Protopterus annectens
GTAATGTAATATGTAAGATTAGGGTTAGAGGCAGGCAAAGGAATAGGGATAGGGATAGGTTTAGGCATAAGGGAAGGACTAGGGATAGGGTTAAGGTTATGGTCAGGGGAAGGAGTAGGGGTAAAGTTAACGTTAGGTTCAGGGGAAGGAGTAGGGATTGGGTTAGCATGAGCACACATGAGTAAGGTGAGCAAACATTATGCCTTTAAGTAATATTAAAGAGTTCTGAGATGCCCTGTGAAGGCAGAAAGAAGGTTTATATGCCCACTTTTATAAAAAAAAAAAAAAAAACAGTAATGTGTGAAACACTGTCCACCTTTGTCTATCTGATACCAAAGATGATATAAATTACAGAAAAATCTGTGAGCATAGTTAAGCTATTGAGTTACCATTTATAGAACACTGACTGACCTAGTTTCTAGCTTAATTTATGCAGCTCCCTTAAGTTGGGGATTTCTAATTCAGAGATTGATTACTTTCATCTGGTACAGAATTTTGATGGCCGACTACAGAAACGTTCAAAAATATTACCAACATATGAAGTCAATCTTGCAGAAAGCACATGTATTGCCCATCTTTTCTGACATCATTTATACAGTCCTGTTATTAATATATTTAGCCCTACATGCACTGGTTTCCTCTTACCGGAAAGATTGCTTGATTCCGTATAGTCTAACTATGCACTAACTACACCTTCCTGGGTTGTTGGAGGTTCCTAAGGTGCAGATGAATTCTTTAAAACATTGTTTCTTTTCTTCATTTGTGAAGCCTCGTGCCCTGATGGCAAATTCTTCCACACTGGTTAGATGCAAGACATCCTTTAAAACCCTCTTGCTTAATCTAGGATTTGATTTTTCTTGGAATTTATTTACCTCTGTTTTAAATTATTTACTGATCAGCCTTAATTTGCCCAAGTTAATTTATGTTTGTATTGAAGCTGAATTAGGTGGAAAAATGCAGATAAGCAAGTACTCAGAAAGAGATGGTCTGAGCAAGTCTGCTAGGGTGAGGGAAGTGATTAGTGACTTGCCACAATAAACTGTACAGGGTTCCTACTTTTGAACACATTCTTTTCTGATAGGACAAAGGGATTGGCTAATGTAAAGAACCCATTTCAAAGGAAACAAGCATGCTGGTCCTAATCATTGAGGAAGTAAAGCCTAAAAATACTTGCATAAGTCTTCGACAGATGTTTAGCCATAATGTGTTTGAAGTACTGTATTAGTACAGATCAGTGCAAAGTTCAGTACTGTCTATAATAATGTGAAGGTTACAAGGTGCAAAGGTAGGATACAATAGCTGAAACAAACACTTCAGAATGATCATAATTTTGACCCCAAACAATGAGATGGAGGTATGGGGGCAGCAGAACCTTTCATCAAAGTGTTGGCCTGTTTTCTGGGGCACAGACTCAAAGGCAAGGGAAATTATGCTCCCAGTAGTGAGACCATATGTAAATAGTACTTGCTGTTATAGTAGCTAACCAGGAGAAGGATTTATATAAACTGACAGCATTCAGAAGAAGGCCGCCATTGTCATAAGAAGATGAAAGGGAAGGAGTGTGAGCAATAACCCCCTTAGTACCTTAACCCCCTAATAAGCTACAGACTTATAGAAATAATTTCTCTCTTAAAGATTCTACATGTATTTCTCTTATAAATAATTGTATATGTATGTTATTTCTTGACAATCTTATGCTGTATGTTATTCTGCTCTACTGCTACTCCTATGTATAATTTTTTTACAAATTTATGTTTCTATGTATGTATTGTTTCTATTGCTTATATTGTACTGTTTCTGGAGCTTTTCTCCCTGAAAATGGGCAACCTGCCCAGTCGGACTCACCCGAGAAACAAATGTAAAATAAAATAAAATAAATAAGTAAATAAGTAAATAACTACAGCTGACAAACTTGTAATTATTAAATAACAGTAGAGACATTTGTTATGATATGTGTGCGCAAGATGTTACATGGAAAAAGAAAATAGGTGGATTATAGGTGGATTCTTTTTTTTTTATCTCATCTCTCATTGTCAACAAGATACCGCCACCCCCCCGATGACTGAATGACTTATTCAGTCCTTCAAATTCTGGACCTGATAGGAATGTGCCAAAAATGGTACCTTGATTTACAGGGACTGGGATTTGCTGCTTGGCCAATACATTCCTCACTATGAGTGCCTATAGATTATGAGTGGGTGGACATTTAATGTGTCTTAGCAAGGGTGTGCCATCCACTTTGCATGATGTCCAGCTTCCACCAGCAGTTATAGAATGGAATGTTCACACTGGGTATGCAAACCTTAACTTCTTTGACAGACAACCAAGCATTGCCTTGACGGCCATCTTCTTTCCCTCACCAGTTTCTCTACTGCTAACTGAATCTCATATGTCTGGAATACAAGTGGGTCTTTCTCTCTCTCTCTATCACAAGGAACTTGTCATGAACAGATAGCAATTAGACCTATAGATAGTAGATGGGAGATAGTCCATCAGATGCATTAGGATTATACTCAGTATAATCTAAAGCTGTCAACTCTTCAGATGTCCAAAGTATTGCAAAGGAGTGGCAAATATATAATATCACAGCTGGTCAGGACAAGACTAAAGTAATTCTAGAGGAAGTAACTGACTTAAGCTGGGGGTCCAAAGACTACTACATCCACAGAAAACAAGATATACTGTGGTTTATTTTGGCATTTTGTTCTCCATCAATTTAAGACAGTTAAGGCCTGAACAAAAACAGTGAGTAAGGAAAAAATGTAATCTTATTTTTTTTTTCTTTAAAGGAAAAAAATAAGATGCATGCATGATTCAGTGTTCATATCTGACAAAGTAGCTATCAATAAAGTAATGATGTTTGACAAGTTACAGAAATCAGGTCTTCAAATAGCAAAGTGCAAAGAAAGGACAAGAAATATAAATCATGGGGCAGTAATGTCAACTTGTACAGAAGGAGTCAGTACAAAGCTGTGCCATCTACAGGACATACCCTAAAAAAGCAAAGGGAGAGGTACCAGAACATGGGGAACATGTCATATATAGTTCAGTTATTGTTCAAATTCCTGGAAATAATCAAACTGACAGACATAACACATATAAGTCTGATTGGGGGCTTATGGCTATAGTACCCATGCCCACACTGACAAGATGATAACCAGGGCAGGATTCATCTCTCTGGTGGCTTGGATGGCAGCCCCTGTAGTTAGCATTCAGTATTGCTGGAAGCTTCCTAGTATGAAGGAACAAATGTCCTTAAGACTGACAGGCAGAGGCTTAATGATTGCCAGGCATGGAGGGAAAGAGGAACTTTGCACAAAAATAAAATTGTGTAAGCCCTCTTACTCAAGGACAATGCAGGTTTATTTATATTCCACTTATTTTTACTGCAGATATAAATGCTACAGATCAAACCTGAAGAATAACATATCCACTTCAGAAGTCAAAATATGGGAAAAATAAAGGGCTAGGGACAAATGTGCTGCTTCCATGATTATTGACCCTTGACCTGGCATATTACAGCACTTATACTACCCTTACAGACTAACAGGACAAGCGACAGGACCTTGACTTCAGGCTTCATTGTCAATGATTACAGCACAGACAGGTACCCCTATTTTATTAGCCATGGTTGAGATGCATCCTTGAAAATGAGGCAATAAACCAATGTCCAATCTGATTCTTTTGTTAGTTTTGGTAGATGTTAAAGACCAACTACATTCTGTTATTGGTAAAAGTGTTCAGAACATTCAATTCTTCCTGATTTTCATAGGTTCATAGGTTGGTACTAGGCTATCGGCCCTAGGGCCTATACAAGCCTAGCCATAACAATTCCCTGGCTATTTCTTCCCACAATATTTACTTCCCTAGACTCCTTTCAGGGAAATTCTTAACTTTAAGCTTATTCTGACCCTCCCAAAATCAGTGATATTTTAGGGAAAAGGTAATGGATTATAATCAACAAATAGGATGTTATCCAGAGACAGTTAATACATAACACTACAGAAACTGGGACAGAAAATGCATGCTTAACATCAGCAGGATATGATTCAGAGATACAGCCAGCATGGCTGCACTAGAGTAAAAATAATGTGGCATGCATCATATGCAAATGAACACATAACGACATGGAAATGAAGTTCCCAATGCAAATGAGAGACAGGGACTATGCAAATGACATTATCAAGCAAAGCAGTGTGATTTCAAAGATTTATAAAACAGACAGGTTGTGCCTCTATGTTCACCAATTCTGATTGCCAGGAATTGCTGGAGTACAGGATGGTGCAATATTTGTGACAGCAGCAGAATTGAAGGCCAATGCATGTTAGTGGCCACTCTTGCAGCCACTGTCTGTAATGTTGTGCACTATGGCTCTGTATACTAATGGAGAAGGTACCATTTGTAGGAGGCATAGGTGGCTCCATCTGTGCCCTGTGCTGGTATTACAATCTAGTGCCCCAGGTCTATATTATCTAATCAAAGTGGCATTACAGTGAATGCCTCTTCATTAACCCTTAAAGAGTGAAGCGGCAGTTACGCAAACGGGCAAATCATCGATTTTTTTTCCTAGGGAAAAAATCCCTTGACCATCAGCGTGAATTTGCCCCTTTCCCCACTGTAGTGCATTCTCTGAGTTTGTATATTTAGCTAGGGGGATGTGGAGTGTAAAGCCCCCCCCCCACATTGGGGGGTGTGGGTGGCGAAGCCCCCCTTTTTGAAGTTTTGTTAGTGATGTTTCATTTCTGGCCAGATCAGTGATTTTTTTCCCCTAGGAAAAAAATCACTGATTTGGCTGTTCATGTAATTGGCAGTTGACTCTAGGGGTCAATGAAGAGGCATTCACTGTAATGCCTCTTTGATGATATAATATAGAACCTAGTGCCCCACCCCATCAGGTATTCAACTGAAGAGCTAAAAAAAACACTTCACTGTTTTACACTGGCTTAATTAATTTATTTATTTATTTTACATTTGTTTATCTGGGATGTCTGACTGGACCAGTGGCCCTCTTTTAGCAGAGGCCTGGGAAGAAAAGCTCCTTCACAAAAACACATTACAAACAATACAATAAATGAATAATTGAAAATACATAACTTTGGTAAATACAGGTAGTAAACAGTTTATACATAAACAATTAAAACTGAGAGAGTAACATAAAGTGAAAAAAAAAGGTAACAAACAAACTAGCATGAAATAGTTTGTGCCATCATATAGAAATGATTAATCAGCAGGTGGATATCAGAGCATTGGTGGTAAATATTTATGAGATACATATATGATATATAAACAAAACTTTAGCTGATTGTTGCTGTGTTAGTGTTACTTGTTCTAAACAGTGATACCTAAGGCAATATTGAGGTAAAGTACAAGATGGAGGGAGTATGATGCACTGTAAGAAGCTAGAGATAGGTAGATGGAAGAGATATTTTGGGTAGTACTAGTTTGTCGGAGGATCTTAGTGGCCTACCATTTGAGTAGGGCTGCACTAAGCTCTTGAGTGATGGACAGTTGTTTGGATCATGGAAGATGAAATGAATGAAAGTTAGTTGGTTGAGGGACAGGAGATGAGGTAGTTTGATCCAATTTAGTTCACAAAGTGCTGTATAGTGATGTGATCTGTAAGGGAGATTAGTAGAAAATCTTGCCATTTTGTTATAACAGGACTCTAGTTTGATTAAATCTCATTTTCTGAGATTAGTGAATATTGGTGAGGCATAAAGAAGGGGAAAGAGTAGATGAGTCCTAGCTATGAAATGTCTAGTGTCATCAGTTAGATATGACTTGACTCTGTATAGTGAGACAGCTTAATGTGGACCTTTTTGATAATTAGAGCGAGGTGTTTGTCAAATTTTAGGTCGTTGTCAATTGTGACTCCAAGGAGTTTGGTGCATTGGACAGGTTCAATTTTAGTTTTACTGGTTGAGTAGATTGTGAAGGGGGTAGAATTATCAGGAACTTTGCTATTAGTGAAGAGCATAAGCTTTGTTTTATTTAGACTGAGTATGAGTTGACAGTCTGAGAGGTATTTTTCAATGCCTTGGAAAGATTGTTGGGTTGTTTATAGGAGTTCTGGTAGGGAGAGACTTTAACATATGAGGGATGAGTCATCTGTGTTTTGAACGATGGTTGCATGCTGGGTGGCTATGCTCAGCTTGATGGAGAGTACGGTGAAGAGCAATGGACTGAGAATTGAGCCTTGAGGTACTCCTACTGAGACTAGTATTCATTTTTCCACTTAACTGCCTGTTGGCAGTCAGTTAAGTAGCTGAGAAACCAGAAGTGGGCTGGCTGGGTTAGATTTAAAGAAGCTAGCTCATTTAGTAGCTTTTGGTGGGATACTGTATCAAAGGTCTTAGACATCTTAAAAAAGATAGAAGAGATAAGCTGGTTGTCATTTCTAAGCTGGTTGATAGAGTCTGTAAAACTAACAAGGACAGTAGTTGTACTATGTTTAGGTTTGAAGCCATGTTGAGATGCAGATAGGAGATTATTAGTAGATAGTCGAGGAACTGTATGTATTTTTCAAGAATCCTGGCTATGGGAGAGAGTACTGCAATTGGCCAGTAATATGAGAACTCAGTAAAGGTGCTGCCATTGTGAAGAGGGATGATATAAGAAACTTTCCAGAATTTGGGGATGTACTGCTCAGCAGTGGAATAATTTATTAGGAGAGATGTAGGGTAGGAGATGGAATCTGCTACTAGTTTTAGAAATTCACTAGGGAGTTGATCAGCTGTGAGGAAGGAGGGCTTAAGTTTGGAAATATATTTTTTGATGGTATTGGTTTGAATTGGTTTGATTGAAAACAATTGGGGGTTCTGTCTAATTCATTAGGGGGTCATGCTGTTGTTTTGTACTAGGGAGACTATAAAGTTGATAAAGTATGAATTAAATTGTGAGACAATGCTATCTGTGGAATTTGTTGTGGTTGGAGCTGGGGTTGTGATCTGTCCAGGCTTAAGCAGTTATTTAATGGCTCCCTAAAATGTCTGGGGATTGTTTTGGTGTTTATGCTGCATTGTTGTATACTATAGCTTTTTGTCGATCTTTTATCTGATGAAGTTTCTTTTTGCATGAAACAAAATTGCTTATCATTTTTTTTAAGAATAAATAGTGATTTGTACTTGCCAAAGTCACTGTGGATTTGTTCTGATATAACATATGTGTGGAAATACTAAGTTCTGTTTTTGCAGTCCGTTTCTAACAGGACTGATCAAACTATTTTCTTTTCCTGGAGGCAGCTGGACTCTACCATTTTGTGAAAGGGTGTTCTTAGTTTTTGTATTTTTGTCATGTCTGATTTGCTTTTTTTGGCAAGGTTGCATAATTGGCAATACATGAGAAGGCACTCTTGATTTTTGGTCTTATGATATAGGGACCAGGCTCTGTCTCTTTGCTTGAGGAGCTGCTTGGTGTCATTGGAGTTAGAATGGGTCTTTCTAAGGGGAGCTAGGTTGTTTAGGATATTGAGGAATTTGTCAATGAAATACTGAACAGTCAATCAAGGTGCAGATGTTTTAAAGGGGACAAGTCACACTGTTGAAGAAGGGACTTGAAGACTTCAGGAAAGAAATGTCTTTTGTTGCTGACAAGTTTGTAAATGATATTTTTAGTAGCGCAAATGCAGTGTTGAAGAAGATAAGTGGGTACGTGATCACTTAGGCTGTCAGGGAGACAACCAGATTGGTGACAGAGAGAGGATTTGTTTGTAAGTGTCCAGTCTAGGATTGATTCTTTTTTGTTATGTTTGCCAAATCTGGTAGGGTATTGTACAATTTGACAGAAACCATAATGGTTAATAAAATAAAACAGATTTTCGGATGAACAAGTGGACCAATCCTTATTGAAATCCTCAATTATTATTTTTTCTACACTAAAAGTTGAGGCACACCAACAAAGGAGGTCTTCAGTAATGGTTGGGTTGTTACCTGGGGGTTTATAAATGGTTATTACAATGATGTATTTGTTGGAGTTTAATTGAAGGCATCTGATTAGAACTTCTGAATTCAAGAGGTCTGGGGAGTTGATTTGAAGTCTTTCTAGTTTGATAGTATTTTCACATATTATAGCTATATTACTACCTTGTTAATGTGTCTTGTCGTGTCTATGGAAGTTACAACCATGGGTTAGGATTTCATTATCCGGTATGTGCGGTTTTAGCCATGTGTCTGTTAGAACTGCTAAGTTGGGGAGTATTTGTTGATATTTGCTTGAAATTCATGAGTTTGGTTTAGGATGCTTCTTTGGTTTATGTTTAATATTAAGAGATCAGAGCTACTACATAGGAGATTAGTGATGTTTGGACAGTAAGTGTTCTTTGGAGTGAGTGCGGTTTGATTAAGGGATTGAGGTCCTGGATTAGGATATATGTCACCACTTAGTTTGATCAGGGTGGAGTTGAATAGAAATAGGTGAGTTTGGTAACTACTTTGACATATTTGCACAATAGATGTGGAGCTAACTGTGAGTGAGTATATTTAAATGTGAAGAGTTCTGCATTGGAGCTGTTATAAAGGTGTGGAGCTATGATGATGTTTAAAGAAGTATGGGGTGGAGTGCTGAGTGGGTTAGTGGGGAAGTTGATAGTTGTGACCTGTTGAGTTTGATAACTACTAGAAAGGTAAGAGGTAATTAACATAATAAGTAGTACAAGGTGTTGGAGCAACACTATGTTTCTATTTAATTTGCAGTTAAGTGTTGTGTTGGTGAATTGTGCAGGGACTAGCCAATGAGGTTATGGCTGCTATAGTTATGGGTTGCACTGAGGTTCAGAAAAGTAATCTGTGTTATAGTATATGGCTAACTGGCAATTATGTGTAAAACTGGTGTAATTGGATGAGTTGTTAAGGGGGTGTGTTTTGTGGATATATTTAAATTTAGGTATGGTGGGGGTGGATGGTATTTGGAGGTAAGGTAGGGGAGTGGAGTGAGCTGGAGTGGATCCAGTCCAAGGCATGTGAGATGTAAAAAAAAAAATCAGTTAAATTGAGTTCAAGTTTTGTACTTTTATCCTGTTATTCCTTTTCCAGTGAGACAGTGAAAAAATGATTATAAACTATTACATGATTTTTTACAAATGCACAGTTAATAGAGTAGGAGGGTTTAGGAAGCTTAAATTTCTATGGTGCAATATACTGGTGAATGTTTAAACACCTTGTCTGAATTAGGTTATGAGCTGGGAAGACAAACCTGCCAGATAAGGAGTTAACAATTGTTTAACAATTGGACTAGAGAACTGGGGAAGGGAGGTAGATACCCTGCTGCTGAATTGAAGCATTGTGCTGTCCTATTTGAAAATAACAGTAAAAAATAAAGTTTGCTTTCTGATTGCTGAGTTAATAAGACCTACACTACAATTTAGTGAGATCTTCACCATCAAAAATGTTCCTGGAATTTTCGAGGAACGGGACCCAGTATTCAGGGCAGATATTTCTGCATTATTCTTAGTTCTAACCAAAAAAATAAAAGAGTAGATTGTAAGAGGATAGTGAGAGAGTTCAAAAACAAAATACTGTCCATTTAAATGCAGTAAATATCTGTTGCATCAATGCAGTCTGATAACTTAAACAATGTAACAGTGCCGTAGTAAAATGTTTATATATAACTAATACAGCACCATAGCAATTGTTGGTTAACAGAAAAAATGTTTTAAACTGAGACTCATATAAACTGAGATTAAATAAATAAATAGAACTTCCTTAATTAGACAGAGAAATTAGTGAGCATAAGGCACAGTATATTCTTACTTGTTAGTTTAAGCGTTTTTACTGTTAATACAGTGAAGTGCTTTTTTATTATTTATTTGTTTGTTTTTTTTTTTTTTTTTTTTTACAGCAACCCTCCCCAACAGTCTCTTGCATTGAAGATAAAAAAACGGCTGTTGCTTCTCTTAGTACACGAACCATACTTCTCTGTTGTTAGTTAGATCATAAAAGATTACTTAATTGTGTCACTCACATGCAGAATCAGTCAGGATGCATAAACTGCTCATTCTATTTGACACTAAGGTATATGTAGATTTAACCATCCTAGTTACAGAGATATTTCATTGGCCTACACAAGACACACTAGAAATATCATAGGTGTCATACTATGCAGCAACACTAAAAATGGTGAAACATTTATTTCGGCCAACTTAAGGGATGCTTCCACTGCCTTAATACATCTTGTAAGACATAGCAGTATTCACCTGGAATCTGCAGCCAAAGCATGTCTGTGTTAAAACAGCTACACAGAACTATCCAGCACAGAAATATCCCAGTAGATCTCAGCATTCCTGTTAGAGCAGCAGATGAGAAGCAAGGTGGTCAGTCAGAAGAGAACAGGCAGCAGCAATACCCCATGCAAGGCAAAGTTAGATGCAGTACATAGCAGCACTGGCAAATAAGTCCACCCTGATTAACAGCTATGGGCTAAGAAACAGACAACACAGAATTAAATGATGCATGCATTATCACACCTAGGCTATGCATGCAGGTGACCTTGGTCCCATAAGATGGATGTAGTAGGTTCTGGCGAGGCAAACATCACATCATCTTGTGTTAAGATGGAAATACCATGTCACAAATACTGGCAATGTTTGCTGTGCATATCTGTCATCTGGGAGTTCAATGGGTCCAGGGGCAATACAGATCCATGGAAGTATGTGGATTCATCCTAATGGGGTGTCCTGTGTCCTAAATCAGGTCCCAGAATTCATGTGTTGACCAGCACAGACAATTGTCATGAATAAATAGAGTGCTCCTTCAGCAAACAGAGTGTACAGATGGTTTAAAATTACAGGAACAAGACCATTCAGCATGGTAAGTTCTTCTATGGATTGTAGCATGAATAGTGTCATAGTTTTGTTGGCCTTTCTGGTCACAGCAAGGAAAGACTGGATATCATTTACCATCTGCCTTTTGGATATACCAGTGGACTGAAAGTCAGCCACCAGTGGCCAAAGAAGTACCACCTACTCACTGTTCCTGCTCTTTTTATTTCTTTGTAGGAACTGCATTTTGATCTGCATGCAATTTGGATATTGTATATTGCCTTGCAGGCCACACAACACACTCACCATTTTCATGTGGAGAGCAGTGGCCCATAAGAACAGAATACCATGCAGTGGTATGGATGCTTACATTAGCCATAATCAGGTGAAGGTGGAGACTTAACCCTAAAAACAGTTTGGCTGACTGCATGATTGCTCCTGTAGAAAAAAGGTTGATGTTTGGCGGGGAATGTGGACAGAAATGTCATAACATTAAATAAAAAAATGTGCCCCAAAAATGCCATTTAAAAATGTAATATCACATGCTTGGTTGTGGGAAATGCACTGCCAGAACTCTGCCCACTATAATTTATTAACTCTGAGGTTGCATTCTCTTGGAGTAAAAGGAATCACTTTTGTATGCGGGTAATTTGAATACTCACATCTCTTCAAGGCAGTGTGTTTCCATTGTTTATATGCATGTATGTATGTATGTATGTATACATATATATATATATATATGTATATATGTATATATATATATATATATATATATATATATGTATATATATATATATATATATATATATATATATACATATATTATATATATATATATTTATATATATGTGTGTGTGTGCGTACACACATACACATGCATACAGTGATATATAGAGATAGCAAGGAAAGAGATTATGAGGTTGTTGAGGGAGTAGCCCCATATAGTATGACAGCAACAGATGCAGAGTCCCATCCCATGAAAATACATAGGCTACACTTTCACGTTCAGATTAAATACTTAATGTAATTCTTTTATTGACATGATACTTGTAATGTTTTCTCAATCTCTGTAGAAGTATTTGGAAGGCAGATTTTAGCAAAAAATCTGCATTGCTTTTTCATGTATTTCACAATAACAACATCATTACATTTTAAACTCTTCAGAAACTGATTTATTTGTTATTCCTCTGTAAAAATGGAAATAATAAGACTTTTTTATAAAGATGAACCACTACAAATGTCTTATGACATAACGTGATCCATACTAAAGCACAGTTGTGTCAAAAGAACAAAAGATAAAGAAACAACCACAGTAGATGAAGGGAAAATGTAAAGCAATGCCATTTTGTACATCTCTCCAGGAACTGGGTTTGTAATGGTGTAGAAAATTGGAAAAAAAACAGTGACTTTTTTAATATTTGTTTTATTTATTTATATTTATTTAACGGCATAGTGCACTTACCAGTAATGACCAATTTCAGGCTCAGCCTGGGTGAAATACAAAACTTTTTATAAATAAACAAGTAAGAAATATAAGCGATAACAGAGTAGTTCAGAATAGTTCCATAGAAAAAAATATGTATGTACATCCTAGTAAACATGCAGAGTAGATTACACAAATATACATCCGTTTCTAAAGTAGGTTAGCCTTTCTGTAAACCTGTAAAGGATAACAGAAGTGGAAAGGAGATATGGCTTGTGTGTTAGGTGATATGTCCTGAGTTGAAACAGAAGAATTTGGTTTGGA
>NC_056733.1:1454961713-1455029213 GCF_019279795.1 Protopterus annectens
CAACTGGCTTACTGACAAAACCCACACTGTAAAAGTAGCCAAATCCAAATCCAGCTCCAGACAAGTGCCAAGTGGAATACCTCAGGGTTCAGTCCTGGGACCGCTCTTGTTTGGCATCTACTTCTCTGAAGTACAGGCCAACACTAAGGGAGTCTGGCTAACAAAGTTCGCAGATGACTGCAAACTGGGAGCCATTACTGAATCCCCAAATGATGTGGATACTCTACAAAAGGGCCTTACAGAAACAGATGCTTGGTGCCAGAGCCATGGGCTCAAGCTCAATGCCTAGAAATGTATAGTTATCCCCTTAGGGAAAAAACATGTACCCGTGAATTACCATGTAGGTGGCAGTACACTAAACACCAAAAGTGTGATAAGAGACTTAGGAAAACAGGTGGACAGTGGTCTCACCTTCGATAACCACATCGCCACAACAGCCAGTAAATCCTTCTATGTGGCATACCGCATCACTAAAAGCTTTTCATCCAGAAAAAATTAGGTCATTGTCCCACTGTACTCATTCCTCATTAAACCCATTATAGAATACAATTCCCTGTTTGGTATGTACCTCTCAAGACATCTGCAACAACTGGAAAGGCTGCAGAAATACCTCACTAATAGAATCACAGGCCCAAAGCAGATGCCCTATGCTGACCGCCTTAAAAAACTCCAGCTATACTCTGTCGCATATCATCTACTCAGAGGTGATCTCTGCTTAACATACAAGGCCATGTCAAACCCAGAGCTGCTGAACATGCCACACTTAAAGAAATCCCTATCCCTCAGAGCCACATACTACAGGGATCCCTCAGAGCCACATGCTCCAGGGATCTAAACCTTGTCATCACAATAAACAAAACATGTTGGAGGGATAGGTTCTTGACCCAGAGACTCCCCAGACTCTGGAATAGACTGGCCATACATATCAAGCAGAGCACCTCTTTGGCCCTCTTCAAAAGGAACCTTGACAATTGGATGGGAGAAAGGAAATTCACCCCAGGGATCATGTCAGTCACCCTGCTAGACAGGGGTCTAGGGAGGTAAATAGTGTGGGAAGAAATAGCCAGGGAATTGTTATGGTTAGGCTTGTATAAGCCCTAGGGCAGATAGCCTTGTACTAACCTATGAACCTATGAACATTAAATAATAGTTTCTGCATAATATTAGAATAATCTATAGCTTTATATAAAACAATACCCCCACCATTATCAGGGGTCATCACATGAATAGAATTGTCCCTACTTAAATTTATTAGTAAACTGTATTCTTCCCTAGTGAGATTCCATGGTATCCTAGAATTTTTGGAATATATATCATAGATATCTTCCAAAACTAACTTCTCATAGGTGTCTAATAAAGGATGTAATAGGGGGGTATATGTACTCTTTTTCCTCACTGAAACAGTGTGACTATTTGTTATAAATGGAATAGTATCGCTTGTTGTCACAGTATCCTGCCCAGTAAACAAATTATCAAAATTTAATTTCCTAACATATAATTTAAATTAAATGATGCTGTCTAGTAAATTTCCTTTATTTTTTGGGATAAATTTTACCCCCTTTGATAGCAAATTAAAATATTCCTTCATAATTGCCCTATCTGAAAAATTGTAAATAGTAAAACCATCACTACTAAACACAATGTTGTTGATATCGTTCAGGTCCTGTAGTTGTTCACCTTCCTGTAACTGTTCTTCCTCTGAGGCTGGGGGAAATAATACCTGTTGTATTCCTCCTTCTCTGTGTATCTGTTGGCCGGTCTTTCTGAGCACCTCACCCCTTGAAAATCCTGTTGTTCATCCCTCATATCATCAACACATTCATTACTATCTCTAACTACTTCACTCTAACTTAATGTCCCCATCCCATTTTCCCTTGGAATGTCAATATTCTTACTTAAAACTTTTCCTATAGGATATACTTGCTTATTTTGATATTGCTTTAAATCCCTTTCTAACTTTCGTTTCTTTTTTTTTAGCTCTGTGCCATTAACTAAAACATAAACAACTAGCTAAGATGATAAGTACTTTGTATACTGTGATAAAGAAATATGTCCTTGCTAATATGTTATTAATGTTACATTTGTAGTAATCTCAGAAATAGTAATGGCAGTCTTGTACTTGTATGTAAATAGCCTATGTTTTTGTTAAGTTCTTTCAGCTCATTTACTGTACCTAATTATCAATGTAACTCTGTTGGAGCTTTTCTCCCTGGGCCTCCGCTGAAAAAGGACATGTATCCAGTCGGACCATCCCGGTTAACAAATGTAAAATAAATAATAAAATAAATTTTTATAAAAAATATTGTCACAGCTCTCTCAGCTTTATCAAGAATTTTAAAATACAGCTATTTGTACTGAGAAAATAGTAAATCCTCCCTTATTTTGACCTCAAGCATGTCCACTTCATTGATTATATCATCCTTTTGTTTCTAAAAGTAAAAGATTTTTTTAACCAAATTCATTCCCATTTCATCAAACAAACCAGAGAAATCAGTAACAATATCATCATCATAAACAATGCCAGAAGGAAATCTAAAAAGTCGTAAGCCTTGCGGCACAATTTTTAAATGTATAAACTCGTTGAGATAGGCAATGTCCATTTCCAAAGTCTTTAGTTTAAAATATCTTTTTTCAAAATAATAAATAAGTTCTTTTAATGACCAAAACCTGTTGTTCACATCATTATGTACAGAATGTGGTGGTGAATGAGAGTTCTGGTCATACAATGATGCAAAATTAAATTGCTTAGGCAACTAGAATGTGGTCGTTCTGAAATCGAACATCAAAATTAACAGTATTTGCAGTACCTTCATTGTTAAGTGGTTGTCCACACTGCAAAGTTGAATTGCCACTATGCTAGATACTCCCCACTACCATTCCACAATAGGCCAAAGGAACCTCCTGAATGTGCTTCTGTCCTTTAGAAGACATGCTACCTTCCTGCTGTAACGTAGCACCTGTCACGTGTCCAAACAAACCAATCATATGTCTCTCACCATGGTGACTAGATGAAGCTTCATCGTCATCATGAAAAAAATGACCGGTCCTTTGGAATTACAGCAAGAGGAAGATAGCATAGTTTTACATTCTTTCTTTCGCAAAAATAATTCAATGAGCCTCGTAAGCTCACCCTTGAGCTGTAGAATCTCCTCTTTCAATTGTTTAAATTCACTGTTCACGTTCTCCACACAGGGAGTTGCTATATCATCCAAGGACTCCATAGTTTGATTGAGGCTGAAAATCTGAATATAAAAACTGATGTAAAGGCTGGAACTGACGAAAAACTATAAAACAAAAACATAGTAGGTCCTAGAAAACCACGCCAACAGCTCCAAGAGTTATTCTTTATTAAAACACGTTTAGTATTTAGCGCTTTCATCTCATAATGAAGAGACTTCATCAGAAAGCACACTCAATTGAACTAAAACATTTAAATACTATAGGCAATTAGTTATACACCAATCATAACAATAATTTTCCAATTATAAATTAACCATGCAAATTTTTAAAGCATCAAAGATTTAAAAATGATAGAAAGCATTCAGAAAGCACAAATCTAACCACTGAGCATATACATAAATAATTCAATATTGAAATATTAAAATATCATAATATATCATTTGCTCTTTCATATAAAATATGTGCAATGGAAATCGAATCATTAAATCCTGGGGGGAACATGACAGCTAATTTAAAATTCCATTCAATTTCTTTCTTTTTAAATCTATTTTTCCAGTTGCCCTCTATTGGGTCTAGCCTAACCACATCCAATATACTGAATAAAAACTTGTTGAAACCATGGCAAACCTGTGAATGTTTATACAATACACTATTAAACTTTTTGTTCTTTATATCATTGAGATGCTCATAAATCCTAGTTTTTAAGGGGCATTCCGTTTTGCCTACATAAAAATGTGAACATGTTACACATATAGCTAAATAAACCACCCTATTTGTTAAGCAGTTGCCTTTCTGAAATGTAACCTGACTGTGCAATTTTTTTATTCAAAGTAACCTCTCTATTCTTATTAATATATGCACACTGACTACATGCACCACAGGGCATTGTACCCAGAAATTATGGCCGCATCGGGTCAAGCTTACATTCGAGCAATTTTTTTAAATTAGCTCCCGTACTGTTAACAAATCTTGATGTTCCACCCACTTTAACATTTAACATTTTTAGTGTTCCTTGAATGGGGTGCTGTGAGTGGTAAATGCTTGGTTGTTTATTTTTACTTTGAAATGGTTTGACAGGTCCTCTAATTTATGCATTTTTATTATTATGTTATTAAGAAATGTATGGATTTAGATAAAATTGTTTAAATAAACAAAAAATCCCAATCCCAAATTAGCCTACGTATAGTATAGCACAAACCACAATAACAGTGCAAGTATCTCAGGAGGCACACTCTCCCTTAATATCTGGATGATTGGAAGTCTGTGTGTTCTGTTCCCATACCAGACAATTGGATTTGAACTGTTCTATCATCACAACACTGCGCCACTAGAATGAACTGACTGGGGAAAACCAGTAGATGCATTGTGCATGTGAGTGAAGGAGGTGAGTGACTTGTCTAGTGCTGCATGTCATATGTGTCATTTCCTCACTGTTGCTTTTCAGGATCCATATTATTAACAGTGGGTTACAGTATGACACTGATTTTAATTGACTAATGAGCTGTGATTGAAGTTTATATTTTCATCTGTTAATCAGGTAAGCTCACTGGATGCAAGTGTCTCTTTTGAGGAGCAAACCAAGAGCACAGTCTGGTTAAGGGATTAGATGAGAGTCACATAGTAGGCAAATGGAGGTGGAAGGAATAAAACCCTGTAACTTAAATATAGGAGGCAGCTGTAATAGCTCACAGCCTTTATTCTGTTTGCCAAGTGCTGGACAAAATTGAGCATGGCACTTCTTTTCAGAGACTAGGCCTAATTCCAGATGTTAATTCAGATCATTTGACTACAGTACTTGTGCTTGAGGACTGTGTATCCACTTGTTAGCTGCACTCTGTTGCTTGTGTGTCACACTGTCGTAAGTACTCCAGCATCCAATTTCTTTTGTACCATAATCTTTATATTATGCATTATACATCCTTCTGTCATCTGGTCATATTGTTTTATTATCTCTGTCTTCAGATGGACTTAAATCTATTCCTCTCTCAAACTGGATAATTACCATAAACTGCTGGGTTTAATTTCAAAATATTTCAAGTTTGCCAAACTTATGAGTATTTTTCTTGTAAAAACTCATTATTCCCTTTCAATTTGTTTTGGGTGATATTTTTCAAAGACTATAAAATGCAGTATTATATTAAATAGTGGGTTAGATCAGTGAGCTCTGAACTGGTAATGTTCTACCTGTCATGACCAGACATGACATTTAGGGTGATAATAGCTAGAACATATGTTTTCTGACTTTGGAAGGTATTCACTGGTCAAAGTTTAAATCACTGTCTACCATTGTCTGTAAATCTGAAATGATGGTGTTGTATTCAAAAATTCTTTATTTTGCAATCATAATAAATTTCTTTTTTTGTCATAAGCGATGATATTAATGTTGTTCAACATTTTGATGATCTCTGATATCATTTATTAAACTACTTGTACATTCATTCTGTATTAAAAAACACCTCATAGTAACCTGGCCAGAAAAGTATTATTCTCCACACACATTTTGTCTGACAAGCTATTACACACATAGAACCAAAAGAAGAGAATAAGTAAAAACTGCAAAACACCTTTAAAAAACACATATTATACCTCATAAAGAATGGCCAAAAACACCTTTAAAAACACATATCAAACCTCAAAAAGAATGGCCAAAAACACCTTTAAAAACACATATCATACCTTAAAAAGAATGGCCAAAACACCTTTAAAAACACAGATCATACCTCATAAAGAATGGCCAAAAACACCTTTAAAAAAACACATACCTCATAAAGAATGACCAAAAACACCTTTAAAAACACATATCATACCTCAAAAAGAATGGCCAAAAACACCTTTAAAAAACACATATTATACCTCATAAAGAATGACCAAAAACACCTTTAAAAACACATATCATACCTCAAAAAGAATGGCCAAAAACACCTTTAGAAACACATATCATACCTCATAAAGAATGACCAAAAACATCTTTAAAAACACATATCATACCTCAAAAAGAATGGCCAAAAACACCTTTAAAAACACATATCATACCTCATAAAGAATGACCAAAAACACCTTTAAAAACACATATCATACCTCAAAAAGAATGGCCAAAAAACACCTTTAAAAAACACATATTATACCTCATAAAGAATGACCAAAAACACCTTTAAAAACACATATCATACCTCAAAAAGAATGGCCAAAAACACCTTTAGAAACACATATCATACCTCATAAAGAATGACCAAAAACACCTTTAGAAACACATATCATACCTCAAAAAGAATGGCCAAAAACACCTTTAAAAACACATATCATACCTCAAAAAGAATGGCCAAAAACACCTTTAAAAACACATATCATACCTCATAAAGAATGGCCAAAAACACCTTTAGAAAACACATATCATACCTCATAAAGTATGGCCACTCTAGAATGAGCTTTAGCATTTATCTCTCCTAGTATAATTTTTCAAGTTAAAGCATGTAATGCTTGTCATATCCTCTATACTAATCAGTTACTTTGATAGTAATTTTACTCACTAAACATGAAACTTAATTTCATATTTAACAAATTCCATTATCTAAAAAAAGGATCTAATAGTAATAACAAGAGGTTATCTGAACCGATACTGGAATGTGCAATTCGAACTACTAAAAAATGTCAAAGAGAATGTCTGAGATTCATAAACATGGCAGACATTCTTATAGAACTGGTATAAAGTCCAAGTCATATATCGGAGCCCTGTAAATAATAGGAATTGGAACCCTGTAAATAATAAGATAAAGGACCCATCATCCCTGGATTAATGTCACACATGATTGACTACAAACCTGGATTAATCTAGTACATAACAGATGTGCAAATTATAATTTTCAGCATGGACTATGATTCACAAATATTTTAACTGCATAGTGTACTGAGGAGTAGCTGCCAAAATGTATGGCTTTTGAACAGCGAACTGCAGAAAAAAACATAAAACATAAGGGATATACTGAATATCCCAGGATTGGTGACATGCTCAGTGCACAGTGGTATGGTAACAACATCATCAGCATATGCCTGATATGGCAAATAACTTACTCTAAAGAGATACAAAATTGCATCTACTTGTGGAATGTAATGCACAGAAGCATATCACCAATACTAACACCATCCTGCCTACAGCACTGTTATGACCAGTATCTCCTGCTAACGGAAGCACTGTTATTACCACATTGATTTATTAACAATAAATGATCCCCTACTCTGTATTCCTATCAAAAGAGAGAGAAACAATCAGGAATCATCTTCTGACCTAAAGGAAGATGTTGGATTCGAACTAGTGCACTGTTGTTCTCCACATAATGTATGGATTAGAACCAGTGCCCTGTTGTTGTCCACATAATGTAATGCATACTAGCACTTACTGCACCGACCAGGTACCATAACCACTTGTGTGCTATTAAGAGCTGCTATAGATACATACCTGAGCTGCCCTAAAGCACCTCAACCATAGTCCACTAGTAAATAACTCTGTCTCACTCCATTGGATCCAGAGCCACCACTCCCACTGTCCTTGTTACTGCTGCAGAGACATTTCTGAAAGCATAATCCCACAGAGGACAGCTTTCTCCCCTGCCTGTCTACAGTGCAAAGTGCCTGTCAGCTACAGAAATGTGAACATATATAAGAACAAATTAACCAGCTTCATGTGCATGAAAATGAAAAAGCACATTCACTGTAACGTTGCTATGACATGCGATATTTGCACGCGCAGTTAATTGAGGATCAGTGGTGCACATACTATACATTCATTTCCCTCAGCAGTCTATTTGTCAAGGATCAGTGGTACATATATATATATATATATATATATATATATATATATATATATATATATATATACATATACACAAGACATTTATTTCCCTAGCCATATGTCTGTCAAGGATCGGTCATGTACATACAAATATACATTCATTTCCCTCAACAATATGTCTGTCGAGAATCAGTGGTATACATACAAACAGACATTTATTTCCTCAGCTGTATGTCTGTCGAGGATCAGTCATGTACATACAAACATACATTCATTTCCCACAGCAGTCTGCCTGTCAAGGAACAGTGGTATATATATATATATATATATATATATATATATATATATATATACAAACAGACATTTATCATTTATTTCCCTCAGCAGTATGTCTGTCGAGGATCAGTCATGTACATACAAACATGCATTCATTTCCCTCAGTGGTATGTCTTTTGTGGGTCATTCATGTATATACAAATATATATATTCCTTTCCCACAGCAGTATGTGTGTTGATGATCAGTGGTGTACATACAAACATATCTTCGTTACCCTCAGCAGTTTGCATGTCGACAATCAGTGGTGTACATACAAACATACATTCATTTCCCTCAGTGGTATGTCTGTCGAGAGTCAGACATGTACATACAAACATACATTCTCTTCCCTCAGCAGTATGTGTGTCAACGTTCAGTGGTGTACATACAAACATAAGTTCACTTCCCTCAGCAGTATGTGTGTTGACGATCAGTGGTGTACATATACACATGCATTCATTTCCCTCAGCGGTATGTCTGTTGAGGGTCACACATGTACATAAAAACATACATTAATTTCCCTCAGTGGTATGTCTGTCGATGTTTAGTCATGTACATACAAACATACATTCATTTCCCTCAGTGGTATGTCTGTCGATGGTCAGTCATGTACAATACAAACATAGATGCATTTCCCTCAGTAGTATGTATGTCGGAAGAAGTGCTTACTGCTAAGTCTTCCACATATGACAGAATGTGCTGCAGTTTAATTTTATGAAGGCTATTCTGCATCAGGTATGTACATTGTGTGGTTATTGTCTACATGGCAGCAGGTATATCAGTTTATAAGCAATCTATCATTATCGTAATTCAGTTTTATGAGGTACATGAGCATTCAGACTGTGGACAATTTTATTTATTTTATTTTACATTTGTTAACCGGGCTAGTCCAACTGGATAAATATCCATTTTCATTAGAGGCCCGGGGAGATAAGCTCCAATTGTACAATTTGTTAATACTAACTTAAACATATAAGCATAACAATGACAAAAATATGAGGAATCTATGCACATTTTTAACATTATTCCAACCTTGATAAGAAGAAAGGAAGAAAAAAGATAAAGAGAAAAAAAGATGAACTAGGAGTTATAATATTATAAACAAAAAAGAACCTTGTTCATATATTGAGAGGAAAAAATAGCAGCAAAAATAGACTTTTAAGAAATCCAATTTTCTAATAAATTCGAAGGACTGTATTTATTAAGTATTTCACTGACATAGAAGTCTGATGGTGAAAAATAAAAGAAGAAAGAGGGTTTAGCATAATTGCCTAAGGCAGAAGTTCGTCAGGATTACAACTAGGGCAAAGCCAGTGTTTTTTAGGTATATTTTAAGTTTTGGTTTGAAGTTAGTTAGAGAGGAAATAGAGGTGAGATCAGGAGGAAGAAGTTTCCATTTTTTTCCCAACTACATTAGAGAAGAGAGCATCACCTGCCCTGTTGTTGGATTTGCTGGTGCAGATGAGTAATTTATTTGAGAAGCGCAGGGAGTTTAGATTCAGGTAGGGAGTAATAAGGGTAGATAGAATTGGAGTCTTCCTTGGCTCGTAAAGTATTTTGTGGGCCAATGTAATTTGGTTAAACCCAAGTAGATTTTGAAATTCAAGCCAGCCTAGTTGAGATAGATTCTGGCAATGGTGTGTTCTAAATGGTCGTCCAGTGGCAAATCTAGCAATGCTATTATAAGATTTAACCAGTTTAGAGAGATTGCATTTTGAAAGGTGAGTATAGATAGTAGAAGCATATAGAAGTGAGGAGATAAGGTGGGAGTGGGCGACACTTGTTTTAGCTGAAGGAGTGAGGAATGGCTTAATTCTGTATAGGGCACCCATTTTTTTTGTTGACTATATTTACAGTATTGTTAATATGCTCATTGAAAGTAAGGTGGTTGTCAATAGTAACCCCTAATAGTTTTGTTGTTAAGTCAGGTTGTATATGAGTATCATTCTTTGATAGGACAGTGAAATCACTAATGGTGTGCTTTTGGGTTGGTGAAAATAGTAGGAGCTTCGTTTTTTGGGGGTTAAGTAGAAGACAGCGTTGAAGAAACCAAGACTCGACTTTATTAAATGCTTCTTGTGTTTTTAGTAAAAGTTCAGATGTGGTCTTAGCTGAGCATAAAATTGTCAAGTCATCAGCATATTGTAAACATGTAGTTTGTGGAATAGCTAAGTGTAAGTCGTTAATGAAAATTGAGAAGAGGAGTGGACCTAAAATAGAGCCCTGAGGGACACCTAGGGTGACAGGCAGTAGGGAGGATAGTTGATTATCCCATAGGACTGCTTGCTGTCTGTTAGTAAGATAGGCTCTGAACCAGTTTATAGCCTGAGTATCGAATGCGAGGTGTGTAAGAATGTTTATTAATAGCTGGTGATTAACCATATCGAAAGCTTTAGACAGGTTTATAAAGAGAGCTGATGTGAGGATGTTGTTGTTTCTGTTTTGGTTAATAGAGTTGCAGAAGGACAGGAGGGCAGTCGTAGTACTGTGGTGAGGCTTGAAACCATGTTGGCAATCAGCTAGCAAATTGTTTTGAGTTAGATGGTTAAGTAGTTGCTTTTGGATGCATTTTTCCATTATTTTTGCCAATGGGGATAATAGAGCTATTGGGTGATAGTTAGAGTGGTCATTTGAGTTCCCTCCTTTATGAAGTGGGATGATGTGTGAGATTTTCCAGATAGTAGGGATTTCTCCCTCGGCAATAGTTCTGTTAATGAGGATGGCAATTGGGTAGGCTATAGCTTTGGCAGCTTTCTGCAAATATTCTGCTGGTAACTGGTCTGCTGATGGAGTGCAAGGTTTAAGTTTTTGGATAAGTCTACAGATATCTTGTGTGGGGACAGGTTGTAACTGAAATGTAGGGGCTAAGGTCTTGTTACTGTTTGGAGGGAATATAATATCAGGAGAAAGTTGGTTAGCTAGTGCTTGTATAGCTTCTGTGAAGTAGGTATTAAAGGCATTTGCTGCTTGTCTAGGATTTTCTCTTTGACTGCCTGTAGGGTTGGGAGTTTTGGTTTGGCCTGGGTGAAGTAGTCTGTTGATACTTACCCAAATTTTTTGTGGGTTATTTTGGTGTTTGGTTTGAGTGTTCATGTAGAAATGTTTCTTGTCTAAGAGAATATCTAGTTTTGTTTTATTTCTCAGCTGTTTATAAGTGAGGTGATCTGAAGTACTTTTAGTAGTTCTCCACTTGGCCCAGGCTTTGTTTCTGAGTAGCATGCTTTGTCTGGTGTCCTTGGTCAGCCAAGGGGCAGACTTGGCTGTAATTCTTATGTTCCATTTTGGAGTGTGGTGGTCAAGGATTGCTAGAAATTTAGAGTTAAAGTACTTAACTGCCTCAGTGAGAGGTAGACTTTTTAAGGGGGTCCAATTACAGGCTTTGAGTTCATTTTGGAATAATTCTGGGTCAAAGTCTCTATTGTATCTAATTGTTCTGTAAGTGATTGAGTGGGGGACATTATTTTTTTCCCTGATCAGGTAGGTTAAAGAATGGTCACTGAGATTGTCAGGGAAAATCCCTACTTTGTATGCACGTTGAGGTTTATTAATGAGTATCCAGTCTAGGATGCTTTCCTTTTTGCTGGATTTATTAATTCTGGTTGGGGAGGAAATTATTTGAGAGTACCCATGGAAGTCAATATGCAAGATGGGATGTTCTGTATTAATATTTTTCCAATCAATATTAAAATCGCCCATAATGATGGTTTCTTGGGAGAAGAAAGGGGATAGGGAGCTGAGGATTTCCTCGAGTAAGCTGATGTTATCGCCTGGAGGTAAGTAGATGCAGATGATATATAAGGACTTACTGGAGTTTAGTTGAAGTTTAGAGACAAGGATTTCAGCCTTGTTCTCAGGAAGAGCTTTGTAGTCAATGGGGGTAACTTGTAGGCTATTTTTGAAGAGAATAGCTACTCCCCCTCCCTTCTTTTTATGCGGTCATGCCTTATAATACTGTAACCTGGTGGGGTGATATCAATATCTTTAGTATGGGGTTTGAGCCATGTTTCAGTTAGACATAGTAGGTCAAAAGATTGATCATCTAATAGTGCATGTAGGTGTGCAAGTTTGTTGTTTATGCTGCGTCTATTGAGTTGTGCAATGTATAGAGAGTTTGTAAGTGTAGTGGGAGTTTGTGTTGTGGGTGGAGAGAGGTTAAGATTATTAGCTTGATGTAAGCTAGAAGGGCCTGGATTTGGATGTATATCACCATCTTGCAAGTGATTTGTTTTGGGTCTAATTAGATAGGGTAGAAACTGAGAGATTAAGTTTGGGAGTTTCCTAGTCTTTGGGAAATAATACTTGATGTGAAGCAGTCTATGGTATTTTGCTAGAAGATAATGTGTTTCTGAAATGATATTAATGTGGTTTTGGGCAGTGGCTATGATTAAGGTAGAATGAGTTGGAGGGTGGTAAGTATTTAGATATTCTGTGTGTTCAAAGGATGTTAAGAGGTAAGCGGAGGTGAGGCTCATTAAAATTGAGGGAAAGAGTAGCAAGGTGAGCTGTGTAAAGAGAGTATGGGATGGCAAGACTAAAGGTAGAGATTCAAAAGTAGTTAAAAATAGAGAGTAGGAGTGGTGAAGACACTCTGAGGTAGTAAGTAAAGGAGAAGAGCAGTGTAGGAGGAAGGGAGAGGAACTGGTAATATATGTAGGTGGGGATAGTTAATTTGGGGGAGGGGTGAGTATTTTGAGTGAGGTTAGAGGAGGGGTAATATAGGATTGGTTGATGTGAGAGGGGGTGGGGTTTAGATGTATTAGTCTAGGACCCCTGGGGGTGGGTGGGAATTGGGGGTAGGGTAGAGGGGTGGAGCAAGCCCACAGGGCGAGCGGAGTGGGAAGAGCCCAAGGAGAGTAGAAGGATGGGAACAATCAGAAGAACCAGGTAGTAGGCTGGGGGGAGAGTGAGTAGTAAAGGAGGCAAAAATCCACAGGGTAGTGAAGAGGTAAAAAAGAAAATATTTCAGAAAAACTTTAGTGCAAGGAAGGAAGAAAAAAATAATAAGTAGACAGAAAGGAGGCTACAGTAGAGAGGAAAATGTACTAGATTACAGGTGAGAGATTAAAAATAAATAAATATTGCCAATCTGGTGGCTGACTGGGTATTAAGTAAGATTATTAGCAATAGTTGATCCTGGGTCTGGGAAACAGCTACCAGAGGAGCAAAAAAAAGGCTACAGGGGAAGGCTAGATAGTGGGACTCCCAGTACAATATGAAGGGGCTAGAGGTTGGCTGCTGCAGCACCAGGTACAGAGCGGAGGTCTGACCAACTAACAGGGGTATGGATATGAGCAAGATAGCTAATACCACATACTTTCAAAAGTTCTTTAGGTTTGCACAGTAGTTCAAGGGAGAGGGTGGTACAGGTCCTTCACAAGGATGCCAATTTCCTTTCCATGACAGGCAGGGTTGATGGCAGGGTTCAAAAAAGGGTATGGTTAGGAAAGTTTCAAAAGTTCTTTAGGTTTGCACAGTAGTTCAAGGGAGAGGGTGGTACAGGACCTTCACAAGGGCACCGATTTCCTTTCCACGACAGGCAGGGTGGATGGCAGGGTTCAAAAAAGGGTATGGTTAGGAAAGCTTCCTGGAGGTAGAGCCACTAGGAGCCAGTGCATACAGCCACCACAGACAATCCTGTCTTACTCTATGTGTACATGGCACTGTAGACATTGTTTATAAATGGCTGGGATATGTTTACTAGAAACTAAGGATTATATTTTTATACCATATGGTTAAGAGTTATATTACTGTGTAGCACTTGTTGAAAATCAGCTGAAACTTTTGCTTCCCTTTGTCTGTTATAGTTTAAGCATACATGTTTTTGTTTTCCATAAGTTCACTAATGATTGTACCTTTTTAACACTAAAAGGTCAAACAGTCTGGAATCTGCAAAAGCTTTACTGACTATAATATGACCATAATCAATCCACCAAAAAAAAAATGCTTTTAGGAATTTTCAAATGCTAGTCTAAGAAAGGTTTTATACCAAAAACTATGAAACACCTCTTTATACAGAATTAAGCAGGTCATGAATCACATTCAGTGGAAGTCATATTGAAGATCTAAGGCAACAGCATGCAGAGATAGTGATGGTGTAACATTGTTTTTATTTATTTATCCACCCTTTGCTGATTGGGTCATTCACACTAGGCTAGTAGTCTCTTTTCAGAGGAGACTTGCAGTGGTATTTATACTAATACGAGCAATTTAGCCAGGGCACTGGGGACTCCCTCTACTCTTTTCGGTAGCTGATTTGGGATCTCTTCCATCCACCTGACCTACCACTAACTCAAGCAGATGGGGCCTTGGTTTAAAATCTCACCTGATGGATGGCACAATCAGTAGTGCATCACACCACCTCATTCTGCACTGCAGTGTCAGTGGTCAAGCTATCTGTTGTGGGAATAGAACCAACATCCTTCTGTAGCAAATGCAAATGTGCTACCTGTTGTGGCACTGACACTAATAGCACTGAGCTCCATTGTCCTCTTTAAATGAAGGCACTAAAAAGACCTATGAAATGCAGTGCAGTACTTTGGCCATTTTTAAAACAGTCAATTTATGACTGCTTACGGAGCAGGCTGGAGAATACAAAGGGGAGAAACAGCACTTCACACATGGGTACCACTTTAACATGTATGGGGTAAAAAAGTGAAGTGACAGAGATACTGCGAGGAAAAGTGACTAGTCAAAGTGGGATCAATTACAGATAGAAATAGCTGGGAGATAAAACATGTTAGGAGGATAACTAATAATGATTGCTGAAATGTATTTATCAGAAATTATTTACAGACACTTTTCTTCAAGAGTTTAAAACAAAAACACTTTTTAATAACTATCTAGGTGTACAACTCAACTGTTACTGTGAAAGACCAATAATTTGTGTTGGTTTCAAGTAAAAGGGACAAAGGTAGCAATGAAGTTAGACATATATTCTGCTTCATATAATGTAACACTCATCTGATAACAGTACAGCATAACATAAAATGATATGTTGTACAGTAGCAAATTCAAAGTTAACAAACCCAAATTATGCAAAGGATTCTAAAACAATAAAAAAGTGATTATTACTAATAGAACTGCACTTGCTAAATCATGGTTTAAACTAGAAACTCTATTGTAAATATCCAAGCTTATTTTCTGTATTAAGCTAAGATATACAATAAGCGGCTATAACTCATGGCTAGAGGTGGGATACTCTGTAATCCATATTTCCTGTATTATAACTGGAACATGGTGTGTCAACAGCAGATCAGACCAAATGCATTGCAAAATGCAGCTGCAAGATAGCATCAACATTTTGCAAACCTTGGAAAATTGTTCTGGGAAATTCAGTTCTGTAAATGCAGCTTTTAAAAACGCAAAAAACATAAGTGGTTCAAAGGGCAGCAAAAGTTAGTTGTTGTCTAGATTAAGTTCTTTTCTAATTTGCATCTCTTTTGATGTTATTGATTTTTAGTGTTCTTCTATGCCTATATTGATTCATGCTCTGCTGATAGCTTTGACTTTTACTGAACAGATTGCATTGACTTCTCTATAGACTGTATTAACCAGCACAGCAATGAAATGTAATGCATCAATTTTCTTCCAGTGATAGAGGGACGAAGTTTAGATTTCCACATATTTGCACCTTCCATTCCAATCTAATGCAAAAGTAAGTTATAAAAAAGAAATGAACAGCCTCTGTTTAACTCTAGCAAAAATGCAGAAAGCGTAGAAACTCTGTTCAGTTAGAGTACTTAATGTGCTCTGGCATACCCAATAGTTTTGAGGCTTCTGAACTCAAAAGGTTCAACTACAGCATAACAGGATACCTCCACTATCTCTTTCCATCTTTTATTTATTGCAGATATGATGCTGAAAGTCTAGAGACAGGTAATATTATCTAACATTTTTGGATACCTTGTCTACCTACAATCCACAAGCTTTCTTAATGGTTTAAAAGTAAGCTTCATCAACACTGGAAGGATTTAAAGTGTTTCAGCAATAGCTTCTGTTCTTTCTTGATATTTCAGTTTTTTATTTCCCTTTGAATATACTATTTCTAAACTTATTATATGCTTGTGAACTTGCTCTAAAATAGCAAAATACATACCAATGTAAGTGGCACTGAGATTATCTAAGTATAATTCCATGGCTCTAAGAATTTAGAATTTTGCACCTTAGCTGGATGACCTACAAGGAATTCAAATTTGTATATCAAAAACAGTTTCGTTTTTTTTACTTAGCCTTTCACCAAATACATGGGCCAAATGCTAACATTACTGGTGCATTGGTTACAAGGCCCTCTGCAGTAGTGTCACATGTAGGAATGTCTTTCTAAGTTCTTTTACACAGCATTTCAAATTTCTTGCTAAAACCCACAGCCTAGTAGGCTTACCTATTTACAAATAAAGCACTTCTCTTTAACTCTCTGTTTTCCAAAAACTGAAATATGCAGAGGGGAGGACAAGCCCCCCCCCAAAAAAAAAAGTTATATAGGCCAACTTCACAGTCATACCATAGTGGAGAAATTGGCAGGCTTACTTAATACTACACATTGTGATGAGATGTATAATAACATTAAATTTATGATCTAAATCCGCTCAGTCATCAGTGCTTCAATGACTAGTACTGCAAACAACAACTGAGGCCAAGAAGAAACCAACCGATAATGTTCAAGTATTTTCCAAAAATAGTCCAAGGATGATAACCAATTTGGTAAAGTAACTTTAATTGTAAAACATACAATATGACAGCAACAAACGGCAAATTCCACCACAGCAACAATAGGCAGGTTAAGCGCTTTCTCCTGTTCTCAATAACAGACTTCTTCAGAACAATTTGAACATAAAAAAGTGCACTTAAATAGTTTTCGTATTTCATCATGTGACCCCCCACCCACATTTATAAAACCATATGTAATTTTACAAGTAAAGATTATTAATTCTAAGAATTCTTAATAATAATAATACATAAAAAAGCAACAACATGTTTACAATAATTAAAAGTTCATTAAAAACTGCACTAAAACAGTGCAAAAAAACAGCGCAATAAAGAGACCCAGTACCACCTAAAATACCTTATATATATAATGTTAAAAATATTACAAAAATGTTAAAAATAAAACTTCAATTAATCAAAATGCCCTAATATAAAAATATACTATGTTGCCAACAATTATATTGTTGGCTATATATGTTGACACAACAGTTAAAAAATTTGTGGGTTCAATTCAACACATCTGTAAAGATTTGTGGGAATTTTTGAAAAATATCAATAAAAAATCATTTGACAAGAATTTGTTAATGGTAACTATAGATGTTGTGGAATTGTTTCCAAGTATTCCACATGGTGAGGGATTAGAATGGTTTTCAAATGTTCTTGTAAAGGAATCAGGTTTAGACAATAAATCTATTAATTTGATGATTGAATTCATTGAAATTGTTCTCAAAAATAATTTTTTATACTTTAACGGAGAATACTACCATCAAAAGAAAGGGGTAGCTATGGGGGCATCCTGTGCCCCCTTGTATGCCAATTTTGTGTTGTACCACTGGGAAAAGAAATTTATTTTAGACACAGGGTGGAAAGAACACATCATTCAATACACTAGATTTCTAGATGACATTTGTTTGTTATGGAAAGGTAGTAAGGAAGAACTGGAATTTTTTTTTTGTTTATATTAACGAAACCACAGAATTCTTAAGATTCACCATCAATATTGGAGAGAAAAGCTTAGATTATTTGGACATCACTTTATATAAAGATTTGGCAAATAATTGTTTTCAGTCTAAAATATATCGTAAAAAGACTTTTTCAAACGTATTTGCACTTTAAGAGTGGTCATCCCTTTTATCAAAAAAAGGGCATAGTAATAGGACAAATAATTAGGGCTTCAAGAATGACAAGTAGGACAGATGAATTCCTTACTGAAGTGGAATTTATTAAGGGATTATTTTTAGAAAGAGGTTATCTGGAACAACTTATAGACCAGGTTGTTAGTGAAGTAATGGAGAACAGGAATAATAAAATCTATCCCCTTATTGGTAAAGGTACAATTATCAGGAAGGACTCATGCTCCAGTTTTGATGGTAAGACTGGAGCATTTATCCACACGTTTTCGGAAACCTCATCCAAAGTGGAAAGGATTGTCAATAAATTTTGGCATGTATTAAGAGTGAACGATGGGATATCTGAATATTTACCCATTCAACCCAGTTTTGTTAGAAAGAGACATAAACCTCAAGGAGTATATGGAAAGGGGAACCAGAAATTTAACAGGGGAAGATAGAAAAAAGAAAGGTACTTCTAAATGTGGGGCATGTCATCAATGCCCCTATATGCTAAATCAAGGTTCTCTATATATTCCTTCTAGGAAATTCAACATAAAACCTTCTCAATATTTTAATTGTAAATCAAAAGGTGTAGTATACTTAGGCAAGTGTGAAACATGCTATAGTTTTTATATAGGGAAAACAGAAAGGCACCTTAAAATTTTTTGTTTTGGAACAAGTGGAATTGGACCCTAGGGGTGGTAATTGGGAATGAAAATTAGAGTACAGGGAGTTGCTTTGGCAACTAAAATTGGACGCAGGGAAAAACTCGGGGCTAAACGATAACATCAATATTAGTAGTGTTCTCAGACTAAGAGCTGCCAGATTATAAAAAGTTATAGGGTATTTAATTGTTGGCAACATAGTATATTTTTATATTAGGGCATTTTGATTAACAGAAGTTTTATTTTTAAAATTTTTTAATATTTTTAACATTTTATATATATATCTATATATATCTATATATATCTATATATATATATATATATATATATATATATATATATATATATAGGGTATTTTAGGTGGTACCGGGTCTCTTTATTGCACTGTTTTTTGTACTGTTTAGGTGCAGTTTTTAACAAACATTTAATTATTGTAAACATGTTGTTGCTTTTTATGTATTATTATTATTAAGAATTCTTAGAATTAATAATCTTTACTTGTAAAATTACATATGGTTTTATAAATGTGGGTGGGGGGGGTCACATGATGAAATACAAAAACTATTTAAGCGCACTTTTTTGTGTTCAAATCATTCTGAAGAAGCCTGTTATTGAGAACAGAAGAAAGCACTTAACCTGCTTATTGTTGCTGTGGTGGAATTTGCCATTTGTTGCTGTCATATCGTATGTTTTACAATTAAAGTTACTTTACCAAATTGGTTATCATCCTTGGACTATTTTTGGAAAATACTTGAACATTATCGGTTGGTTGCTTCTTGGCCTCAGTTGTTGTTTGCAGTACTGTGCTTTCTTGTTGTTGTTTCTTCAAAGACCAGTACATAATCCACTCTGGGTTGGGTGCATTTTTTACTCCTAATTTGTTTGTTTTATGTTCAATATACCAAGGTTAATTAGTGTACATTCATCACAGTCCTCAATTTTGACATACTTAAAGCTTGAGGTACTAAACTAGAAAAAACATATATGATAACAATATTAAATAATAGCTTGGAATATACCAGGTAGTCAATCCATCAGGAGTTAAGGATGTGAATTATGCTTCACTAATCTTATATGGAGTAAGGGTGATAAATAGACATCTTCTCCTGGTGACTTTCTTGAAAACCTCTGTAATACTGTGTGTAGTGGAAAATATTTACCACCTTACTCTAAGGGATCCTTTGCAGTTAATTTATGCTTGAGGAAAATATTCCAAGCAACTGTTGAGGTGAAGAACAGGCACTTTGAGAATAAATAGAGGATATGTTTTAATGTTTCTGTGATGACCAGTAGAAGAATCCTACCAAAGGATATCCATGTAGTAGTGTTTCTTGAAAATGCAAACCAGTGGCCATGAGACCAAAATATAAACATGTGCCATGGAAGCATTCTGCAGGCAGGTACTATATGGAACATTCTGGCTAGCGGTACGAACTTTGACCACATTTTTCAAGGGATGACCCACCTTTCATAAATGCTCCATTATAGTTTGTAAAGCAGTAAATCTATTGCATCATAGTCATCATTGCCAAAAGAAAATCTTCTTCTTCTTTTGACAGCGGATCACCTTGTCCACATTGAATGGCAGTAGAGTTTCGGTGTTGAGTTGCCAGCCAACCTTCCACAGAAGGCACACTCACATGCACACCTAGGGCCAATTTAGAGTATCCAATCCACCTGCAGCATGTCTTTGGGATGTGGGAGACCACAGGGAGGACATGCAGACTCCGCACAGAAGGCACCCCAGCCGAGGATCGAACCGGAGAACCTCTTGGTGTGAGGCAGCAATGCTAACCACTGCACCACCGTGGCCGCTCCATCATTGCCAAAAGAAAATAATGACTTTAAAATACATACATGCATTTCAGGTGTTCTGAACCAACTATCTATATGGAGAAATACTACAAAATGACAGTCATGAAACTGATATTCCCGTGTATAGGCATGAAGGATACTTGATGGGGTTGCCTAAAATGTAGGATTCTCATCAAAAACTGCTTACTATTTCATGCGAGACCAAGTTTCTGCCTTTGGCTAATTCACAAAAAGCTGGGTGGAGAAAAATATGGGCACTAATCACAAAGAAACAGAGACTCAAGTTGAAAAGATGCCTCAGTTAAGAAAGTATATCCTTCAGTGAAACTGGCTCAGGATGAAAAGTAATTTTAGCAGACCTTATGGAGATAATATTCCAGTTTACCTGGTACATAACCCCAGCAGAGGAATGCCTTATGACATCCAAGACCTTGAACACCCTAACTGATAAACCTTGTTGAAATAGAGGAGTTACTGGAACAGATATGGATTGTGGTTCTGGTACTCCTTGCTCAGAATAAGTGGGTTCCCTGCTCTCCTCAGTTGGTCAGGAGCTTAAGTTTGTTAGATCGACAGGTGACATAAACAATCAGCCTAAATATTTTTATTCTGATCTTGGCCAGGTCCCACATGTTCCACAAAAGTGGGCAAAAGAGGTAACAGGTAAGAGGGATATGCACACAACCATCCTTTCTATTCAAGGTCAAATGCAAACTGTACCATATACGGTGCAGAGAAGGCTACTGATTTTAAGTCCACACCATGTGGCCCAGAATGGGACTAGAAATATTGCTTAGTAAGTCTAATGGAACATGGTCCAGTCTAAGGACATGAAGGGCCACCAAAAAGTGGCTGTGACTGATTAGAATTTGCCATACTAAGGTTGCATATTTTTACAGGGATAGTATGCATCTTACCAACTTGTGTAGGTAGCAAAGTACTGCCTGATTGTTCAAATCCACAAATATTGATGCTGGGCTCCAGTTGGACTTTTGCATTTACTCAGTTAAGAGAACTGTCCAAGGATACAGTGTGGACATAGATGGGCTCTCCAGCATGCCAACAATGTATCCAGTGTCAGGGTCTGAGCTGAAGAATGAGAAAGAAAGAGAGTTAGGGAGAAAGAGAAAGAAAGGGAGAGCAAGAGAGAGAGACTGAAAGAGAGAAAGATGGTAGGAGGGAAAGCCCCTCCACTACCTAATCTTTGTAATTGGCCAACAGGACAAGTAATACCAAAAGAGATTTGATAAAAGAACAATATCTGAGAGGGACCAATAACTGCAAACCCTTCTTGATATTGAACTATTGATAGAAGAAACATTCTACAAAGCTATTGTAAGACTGTTATGAAGCTGATTAATGCTATGAAGTGCGTCATAACAAAAGGGTACTCAGCTGGACACGCCAATTTCAATATCTGCTAGAAATAAATCTTGCAAAAAACAATCCAATATATATATATATATATATATATATATATATATATATATATATATATATATATATATATTGAAATGATCAAAAATCTTCTCACTGCTGAATCTTGTTAAGAGTTGTTGAACGCTTTTGATATAGTATCCCATGAAATTTTTCTTAAGGGACATTGTGACTTAAACTTTAGCAGCTCTGCTTTATAATGGATAAAAAGCTACTTATCAGAAAGTGCAAAGTGACACATTCACTGCAAGGTCTACTAATGCTGCAGATGTGCCCATGTCTCCATCTTATGATGAGTGTTGTTCAATATTTTCATTAATGATAATCATACCATTCTTGATACTGGAGATATTGTACAATATGTAGATTATTTCACTTTAGCTTTCCTGGCTGAAACATCAGAAGTAAAACACCTAACTCAGCTCTCTTTATCCAAAAGAATAATATCTAATTGAATCACACTTGATATTCAATGCAAAAAAAAAAAAAAAAAAAAATTACAGTCTTCTCTTCTAACAATACTAAACTAATTCAAACCATCTACATTACCTCTAACAACAAAACTATGATATATTAAGTGCAATAATCTAAACTGCTAGGAGTTGTCATTCATCATAAGCTAAAATTTGACCACCACACATACTATGTCTTAACAAACAATAATCACAAATGGGTCTATATTACGTTATCGAATACTAATGTAATCGAAAATCTAATAGTTGACCCGTAAATGTCGAAGTGCTAAAACGTCGAACCTACCCAAGCAAACTATTTAAACAATGTAAGTAGGGGGGCAAACTTCCCTGCACCCCCCCACACCCCCGCTACTTAAATATACCAACTCCGAGATCGCACTACAGTGCAGACAATGGAAAACTTCCATTTCTGCACTGTACAGAGATCTCCGTTGAAACGATTGAGGTTCTAGCACTTCGACATTTACAGGTCGACTATTAAATTTATGATTATGTTAATATTCAATAACATAATATAGACCCTGGAAAACTATGCACACTGTAGAAAATTAAATCATCACAGACCATAGAAATCCCCTCTTCCCTTCACACCTATACTTCTTACTACCATTATAAAGTCTCTTTAACAAACTCACCAAATGCTACAACAAAATTGCCATATTTGCTACAACGTATCAAAAAAAATCACTGCACCACACTGTGCTCAGTACAATGATTAGAAGTCCAATACACTATGACTTTATGCCAAATAAAAATAGTGCATAAAATAATACACAATCCCAAAAATAGATTGCATTATCTATCCTTCTCTATTAGTACATCAGAATCAGAGAACTGTGGTCCCATCATCAAGAGCTCTTCCACAATTTCAAATCATCCAACCACTTTGGCGACTTAACATGCTCATCACATGTAGCCAAGAAATGCAAATCAACCCCCCCCATGCTAAGAGAAGAATCAAACCACTAATGTTTGCAACACAATATAAAAACGCCTCTGCATGGTTATGCCCCTGCATATCTTGACTACTTTAAAACTACTATGATTTCACCCTTATTGTCTAATATTTTACCTTTTCTCCATATAATCATAGCTACTGGCTCTCTAAAAAAATATGACATTACTGTACACAGAAATGGAAATAATTACATATTTTAGCCATAAAATATACAAGTAAATAACCAAATAACTGCAGTGTTTTACAAACACATCATGCTATTCTTTATATATGTATTGTCTAATCAATGCTCTTTTTTCATAATCATGTCACATATTTGTCTTGGTTTTGTTTACTGCTTGAAACTTTTTTTCTCCAGCACTCTTTTGAAAAGGGGCTGTTAGCTCAGTCACAATATCCTGATAAATAAAGGGAAATAAATGCATTAATTGGTCGATTAATTTAATCAATCAATTAATTAAAATAAATGTATAAATAAAGAAACAAATGCTTGCATGCATGAATGAGTGAACGAATGCATAAATGAATGAATGAATAAATGAATGCATAAATTAAGTACATTCTAATTACTTTGTGCAAGACTGAGAGACAATGACTTTCAGATTAATTACAAATCCATGTTCTGCACACACACACACACACACGCATGCACGCACACACACACACACACACACACACACATACCTGTTGTCAGTTTGGAGCTTTGACAATTTATCTATAGCATATCTGTAGAACATAGGAAGAAAGAAGAACATCATGTGAAAACGGGTCTATATTAGAAACCCGAAAGCCGAATTAAGCGAATACAAATTCATCGACACATAAAGGTCAATGTCTGAAATGAGCGAACAACGTAAATGGCAAAAGGAAGAATGCCAAACGTGATACCGGAAGCAACAGTGCCATACAAGTAAGTCAAACCCAACTCAAAGAACCTAAACTAAAACACTTTTCTAAACATTTTTGCAGGGGGGGGGCAAGCTCCCCTGCACCCCCCACACCCTCCTACTTAAATAGATCAACTCTGGGACTGCACTACAGTGGGGAAAAGGATTTATTTCCTCATCCCCATGATCACCCTGCTGGCCGAAGAAATACGTTTGGCATTCTCCCTTTCACCATTTATGTTGTTCGCTCATTTCATACATCGACCTTTATGTGTCGATGTAGACGTATTCGCTTAATTCGGCTTTCGGGTTTCTAACATGGACCCAAGAAAACCTTAATATCTGCAAATGAATATCTGCAGACTGTTCTGAACAAGAGAAAAAGGAAACACCTTAAAACTTCACTAATATTTATTTTTTTTAGGATATTCATCATGGCATTAATAAAAGAGATTAAGCAAAGATGGAACCAAATAAAGAAGCCATATTGTCCTTTCAGGAGTTTTTGATGGAAGAGAAAGACCTTATGTCTGAAGCAGTTTAGGTGAACATGGGAAGATTAAGAATTCAAGTCAGTGAGTCAACACAGAGGGGGGGTCCTGCTCCTAAAAGATCAAGAAGGAAGAACATGAAGGAAACAACAGTTCAGGACACCAAAGGCAATTGTCATGGTAACCCAGCAGGTACAGAGGCATCTGGAATATCTGTTAATCAAGAAGATGATCAATTGGGGATATAGATGAATATTTACAGACAGTTATTGAAGTACTTAATGTGGGAGGCAGGGTGAGATTAGCTCATATCGTAGGTAGGAACATTAACACCATTTTTGATCAAAGGCCGAGCATGGTTACCACAGATACCTCTATCATTTCCACTATTACCAACAGCCATCTGTGATAGCAGGATACCCTCAGCAGCTCTAGACCCTAGTATTACAGTACAAACAACACGGGCAATGACATTGAATTCAAAGTGCAAGGCTCTATTATTACAGCTCATATACCACGGGCAGTAAAAGAAAATATTTAGAGAAGTGATTTCATGGGCATCTTTGACTTAGTAGATTAGGAAAGCACACTGGATACCAATATTGAAGGGTCCAAAGACCTAATTGAAGTCATTGTGGTTCTTGGTAGGTGGCTACCTAAAAATTTAAAAGCAAAGTCTTGGGACAACTTGTACATGTGGTTTATACACTGCATGGCTGTTATTATAGAAAATCATCCTTTTATAGCTACCACTTTACTAGGCTATTTCCTCATTGGAAGGGGGCCCATGTCATTAAAGAAGGTATGTTTTGATGACCACTATCACAAAAGATTCAGTATGCTAAAAACAAAAGACAACCAATTAGAATGGGACACCAGACATGCTGACACGTGGCTCAACATCATGGTGGATCAACAAAAATGTGAATCTAGCTAACAAGAGGAACACTGAGCCACCAAAGGCAAATCCTATTAGGCCTTTAATTCTGGCAACTGTGATTGGCCTGCATGCAGGCTCCCTCACATTTGCAATGTCTGAGATAGCAGAAACCCTGCCATAAGATGTTGGCACAAAGTCCCTAAAAGTGTTCCAGATTTAAATCAATTTCAGAACAGAACCCAATTCAATTCAGAAACAACAACAGACATGGGAAAACATATTTTCATGGCTCCAAAAGAGCTTGCAAATTTTCCCGATTCAGGAATAATTCTCCCTTTAATATACCACTCTTCAAGGAACTAATAAAAGGGCTACCGAGACGAAACAGGAGCCGTTAATATTATTGAAGGTTTCACCATGGGTTTCTTCATAAGGTCTAACACCGAAAACATGCTTCCATGACACAAAAACTCAATATCAATAAATGGGAAAGAACAGATATTTCATTCTCTCGTCCATTGAAAACACCCCGACTTTAACAATTCATGATTTCTTATATAGGCATAGTTCCCAAAAAGAAACCAGAGCAAGTGCCCTTTAATACACCATCTATCATACACAGAAGGACTATCATTCAGTGATGGCATAGATAAAAAAAGACTCCACAGTTCATTATTCTTTGCCAGATGATGCAGAAGACACCATAAAAGGAATCAGAGATCCACTTGTTGCAAAAGTAGTCACAGAATCTGCATTTCACCTTTTACCTATCTGACCCCAGGACTGGCACATTTTAATCGTATAATTCAATAGCATGTATTTCTTTGACATGGCCATAACAATGGGGAGCTCTGTAGCTTGTTCAGTGTTCCACAGTTTCAGCAAGATTCTCGTTTGATGCAGGTAACAGTAGAATTCTTGGTTACCATATGAAATGTTGGGACCTGTTAGATTAAGTCCTGGAATGCAGAGACTGAATGGCTGAAAGAAAGGACTTACATACACTATGCCCAAAATACCATTCCTCAGAATATTCCCTTTTCTCCAAAGTCTGGCAATCTCAAGTTGGTATATACAAGTTCAGGGTGTGGGGGGCTTGCAGGTACTCCTGCAAAAAGAAGTTTTATAGAGAAGAGCAATTCTCAAGATTCACTCTTCACCTGTGTTATCAGTCTTTTTATTTTTGGCTTTTTGACACTTGGCATTTTGAGTGCTGGCATTTCAATAAAGAGCCAGGGTCCTTCTTTCTTTCATTGGGGTTCAATACCTTGATCATTTCTTAATTATGGGCAAAGAGAAAACCAAACCAAGGAAGGCCTTCAGGCTTTCATCAAGTTATACAACTCATTAGGTGTTCCCCTAGCTGAAAATAAAGTAGAAGAACATCAAGGTGTTAACATTCTGGGGTATTGAGACTGACATCACACAAGGCAGTTTTTGTTTACCAAAAAGATTAACAAGGTCACCAATGCTGTTACCAGTTTTTTGTCATCCAAAAGAGTATCCACTGGATAGGTCATAGAGCTGTTTGGTCTCATCATTTTCATATGTTGAGGTATAGCTCTTGGCAGAACGTTCACCAGATCAGTAGCAGACCTTTTACATGGAGGCTGCAAGAAAGATCAGAGGGTCAGGTTTAACAGCAAAGTCAGAGAAGACCTCAGATTATGGTACAAATTCTTCAGGGGTTACAATAGCACATCCTTTTGGCAGGGAATTGGGTATTAAATGAAATCCTTCAATTGCTCATTGATGCCTCCAGCAAATTCAGGATAGGAGGTTATTTCAATGGGCAGTAGTTATCAGAGCCAGGGCCAAAAATGTGGCCCCATCGTAGGAGGAAAGAGATTCAATTTTAGAGATTTTTCTAATACTGGTCTCAATCTAAGTGTGGAAAGAGCAACTCAGAAACAAGCAGTTAATATTTAGATTAGACAAAAAAGCAGTAGTTGAGGTGCTCAGAAAAAAATTTTCAAAAAATTTTAGGATCAACTCTGTTTAAGGCTTTTGGTTCTCATTTCTTTGAAAATCAACATGTCTTTCACAGCAGAGCATGTTAATGGGTCTAAAAACAAACTAACTGATGCACTTTCCTGATTACAAGTTCAGCAATTCAAAAGGTTGTATTCACAATCAGATTTACTCCCAACCCTGATTCTGGATATAAGTTGGATAATTGGAGAAAAATAACAGTACCTTGGAATTTATGGGCCAAAAGCACTAACAGTGCATGCACCACATCAATTAAACATTTTGCTCATTTTTTTTCAATAGCTTAGAAATTCAGGATTGCCAATGGTCTTTCCATATTATTCTACACTACTTACACCACTGTAATCACTAGAGCTTTGCCTTGGGTACATTCAGAATCCTCCTATCTGCCTAAAGCATATTTGCTAGAACATTTGGAACTCCTGATGTCACTAAGCATTGGATAGTGGCCGGATTGCTCAAGGGATGGACCACTGAGAAGAGCTTACAACTCGGCAAAAGGAATTTTATAGAAGCAGCATAACAGGAATCCATTTTGCTTAGTCTACTTGTTCTAACCAACTCATATTACAATTATTGTCCCTGGGTCACATTATTCTCCTGGTTATACGTTAGAGTCAGTGAATTGACTGGACATCTAAATTGGGAAAATGCAGTTTTCACATGGCAGGAGGTACTAATTTGGGTCAACAAATACAAGACAGATAAGTTAGGTTATGGCCAACAAGTTATACTTCAGAGAAGCAATAACCTTACCACTTGCCTGGTTGAATGGGGTAGTACACTTGGGTAACTAATCCCACACCTGAACAATAACAACACTGTATTTATCACCAAGGAAAGCTGCAAGATCACTAACATTGAGGCATCCAATCAACCAAGACAAGTATGCTCGTAAGCATTTGCCCTACCCCATACACCTTCTACTCATTTAGAATTGGCCAGGTGTCTTTTATAGCTACCTCAGGTCAGTCCACAGAGGTCCTCAAAAGGTTAGGAAGGTGCTTCTCCAATGCTTACTTAAGTTACATACATCAGTCCAACACCACCAAATGTCATACAAATTTCATTTGCTTCCATGAGTAAAGAGTAATCTCATCCTGGGGTACAGCTTCAAGCTAACCCAACAGCATAAACTTCAGGGTAGACCGAACCAACTACAAAATTGTTTAGAAAGGAATCCCTGATTATGATGGAGTCAACTATTCAGTCATTTCCCACAGTTGGTTCAAAAAACAAGATCTCTTCATGCACTCATCCTCCATGCTACAGGTCTGAAATTTATAGCCAGGAGACAGCTTATATACAGCATCCTACACTATCTGGCAACAATCAGACATACCTACCCCCATACAGCAGTAGTTTGGTCAACAATTGTTCCCAGACTAAACTGGAGAGGAGCTGTCAATCCCCAAGTCATAGAGAGAGACAGGAGTCTGGTTAACCACAGGATAGCAACAGCAGGTCCACTGCTAGGTATATCATTAGTTGAACATCAAGAGCTATATGAAAGAGTCACAATTTGGTACCTAAAAGATGGGATCCGTTTATCACATATTGGTCAAGACTTATTCAACTTAAACTTATCATTGTTTGTAAAAGAACACTTGTCAAGTTACCAGTGAACAAGTCCAGCTGGTAATCATAGCTGTTTTTATACTGGTCATACATAGCAACTTCAATGTACACTTAATTATTTCTTATTCAGTTAATTACAATATATTTTAGGTTATTCATTTAATATATTAAAAATTGGAGAGAGCAAGTAGATGATAGCCTGGTGGATGGCTCTTCATGGTCTCAGCCCCCCCTTTTTGTTTACCCCCCCCTTTTTATCTTGTTTGTTATTTTATTACTAAGGAATTCAGTTCATAACAGCACTGCATGACAGTGGTAGGATTTCTTGGTTTATGGGTTGTAATCAAATCAATTTAAAGGCAATTAGGAGGGCTTTATGTCACACCACCTGATAACAGGCCCGTGGTTGAATTGGTGTCATAAGTTTATTTTGCAATGGTTATAGTGTGAAGAATGTTTATACTTGATTTGATTTATAAATAAATTTATCGGTCACTCCTGCATAGCTTGTCATGTGCATTTCATTTGGGAATGGAGCTCAGAGACAATACAGAACTTTCGTCAAACCATGCTTTGAGGACTGTATGCAGTTTTGGAGGTCATATATGGAGAAGACAACATATCTCTTCCATGAATTCAGGAGAAAATCACTAGAAATATCCATAGTATGATGGGAAAAGAATGTGACCAGATGCTAGAGAAGCTACCACAGAAGTGGCAAGGAGAACATGGTATTGATGCACAAGATCATGCCAGGGAGATGTGAAGGAAAACAGATTAATGGGGTGGATGAGAAGCAGTATACACAGACCTCAGACTGCACAGAATAAGTGTTCTCTAGATCATTAGAAGCACTTTTTCATAGCGAGGGGTGCCATGGACTACTAGAATGGATGGTGAAGAGAGACTCCACAGATGTCATCAGCACGATATGAAACAGAAGGAAAAGGGATATGAAAGAAGGTAGGGATTGAGGGGAGGTAAAGTGTTAAGACATCAACTCATTCTCTGCAGTACAGCTCTTCTGAGTATGCACCTTTAACTCCCAGTGGGTGTAGCTTCAGCCTTTGAGAAAACAAAGTTATCATCTGACAGTTCTAACAAGACAGAAGTCAAATATCAATACAATTGTGCTTCAAGATAAAATATAATACCTTGTATGTAGCATGGCTTTGGAATTATTAATGCAAATATGAACAAGCAATATTTGACTAGAGACACAGCAGAAGGTAACTGCAGAAATGCCAGGAGGCGCACTTGGCTGTAATGAGACTAGAAAAGCGCACTGTCTCCTGCCATTAACCAAATATAATGTAATACACATTTTACAAATATCTGTCTGACACTCCCAAAATCTTGATCCATAAAAGGCAAATGCCATGTACCCCAGAAATATGGGTTTATTGTTTACAGAATGTTTCATCAGTCATAGATATTTCATATGGTCTGCATTCCATAAGGCTAATTGTAAGCCACTTGAACAACACATTTCATTTTTTTCTTATAAATGGCAAGCAGTAGAAAGTAAGAAAATTAATTATCAATATTACATTTTCAGAAAGTTAATGAGAACAGTATATATGTTTGTTGTTACTATTTGAATTGTTTATATTAATAATGTTGGGTCAAAATTATTGCAGTATTTGTCATAAACTTGCATATCAGGCATTGCCTATGACCCTTTGCGTATCAAAACTGCTTTAGGACGCACACACAGATCATTCTCATCCTCATGATTGTAATGCCTGTTGACTCATGATGAGGTCATGCTGAAGGACAGAACACCAGGCATATTTTAACATCCCTCTGTGGAACAATGTCCATTCAAATTAGAATGTGATGGTACTTGTAACAGTTAGTTTACACTATTGTATTTGATAGTGAAAAACTGTACTCTACTAGAGTTCAAATTCACATTTGTTTAACTGCTCATTACTCACTAGTAGTAAGCATAAATGAAATAAATAGAAAAAAAACAAAATGAATAAAACATACTACTTGATACAATCATGTGTAGGGTAATAATACTAGCTGAAATTAGAAGCACTCCTTGTCTAATGTTTATCAGGGGGACATCAGAGGTGGGTATATGCAGCAGACTGGACAGAAGGTTAAAAAAATGATGAAATTCTATGCACTGTTACCCTTATCATAGGAAATAAGGGAACACTGAAATTTATATCCAGAAGTGCTGATTTCATAAGCAAAAAGTACATAAAACGGTATCCTGCATTTGACCATGGATATCTCTGCATTCCTTTGGAAAAAGATCCTCTTTATTACCCAGATGACTGTCATTCTAAACTACTTGTATGTGCAGCTGTGTGGAATCAGAAGGCCCACTGAGCCCAGAGATTCTGCAGTTCACTGGACAGTACCATCTGTTCTTAGCACTCTTGTCACTGTACATAGAGGCTTTAGAGTCCGGATTATCTTTCTTCTTATCTAAAACTGTTCACGGATATTTCAAGAAGCCGCTACAAACAAATATACAATACACAAAATTCAAGAAAAATGAATTTCTTTTATATAAAAAAATAAATGTATCATTACCCTGCAACATTTAAATTTAACATTTAGGCAGATGAGGAAGCTTGGGCTTCGTCCCTGAACTAATTATTATCTATCTAAAGCACGGCAAAAAAGGGGAAACAATATAGATATTCATGTCTTGGAAAAATGGAAAAAAAGACAAATTTATACCGACAGACTAAATTAAGTTATCAATTCATGGTACTTGACTCCACACATAGTAAATGAAAATGTACTGGACTGGAATAAACTTGTCTGACTGTCACTATGACTGACATGTAGCAGAACTGCATAAACACTTGCTGACTTTCATTAATTTCAGTTCTACTATGAAGGGGGCTTGAAATTGCATCATAAGAGTGACCTGAAGGGGCTTCACAACCATGTCACCGTTTAAATAATTAATCTTAAACTCCATAAGACTCAGTTAAGTTTGACTCAGAGCATGGCATTTCTGAAATTCTACTGTTCAGTAGTCCCTGTCATGCTGATGATTTTGGTATCACAGCATTTATTCACGTGGAGTTATGTAATTGAATGATTACTAAATTTAGCTCTTTAAAGTACTAGTATATCTAGCCTACAGGTAGTATCAATGGGATAGCTGTAGACCTTACATCTACCTTCTTGATATGCTATGCATTGAAAGAAAATATAGGTCTTTCACTTGGAAAAGTGATATGGCTAGCTGTAGCTTCAATGGACAGATGTATTTAAGATGAAAAGCTCTATTATGAAGAATATTTCACTATTGGAGCTTTGTATAACATGAGTGCCTCTTCTCACCTTCATATCACCTGCAGGCAGACTGCCTGGACTATGCAGAAGGAGAAAAACAGTTATAGTTAGTGTTGAGCAGAACTGTACTTACTATTGCAAAGCAGTACCCACAAACGACACATATTTGTAAGGTGCACCCAACAGCACTAAATGCTTCAAGTGGCTTGAATACAGTCACACACTGTGAGGCTATTGCAAATAAACATTCTGAAAAACAGAACTTCTTGACAGATGATCACATTAAATCAAGGTTATAGTCCTAATATTCGATGCACTGCAAAGCTGTAAAGTACATGCAACAAAACCAAACATCACAGCACTCCTCTATACATCATGTCTCTTTGAAACCTGGATAAAATTGTCACCACCCTTGATATCTGTGATGAGTGCCATCTTCCCCTAACAGCTGTGTAATAATGACAGCTTTGGCAGAATTGCCTGCCAGTAATCCATAGAGTGTCTCAACCATTTTCATAGAACTGTCTTTCTCTAAAGTGAACCCTCAAGAATCTGCAAATCTTTTATGACTGGTATTCATATGTGCAATACACTGCAGATGGCTAGAAGAATCTTTAAAACAATATGCCACCTACACCCTCACTGTGAGAGGCTATGATCTCACCTCTCCAAAACACACACACACACACACACACACACACACACACACACACACACACACACACATATATATATATATATATATATGTGTGTGTGTGTGTGTGTGTGTGTGTGTATATATATATATATATATATATATATATATATATATATATATATATATATATATATATATATATATATATATATATATATATATACAGACATGTTGAGTGTTCTAATATCGAACCCTATGAATCGAAAATTGAAAACATCGAACATTCAGAACAGCAAATTTTTTCCTAGGGAAAAGATTTGCTGTTCCAAAACACATACACACAACACAAGCACACCAAACAAACAGCAATCTGCACACATACACCTAAACTCTTACACCTAACCCTTCACTAAACTATACATAGGTTCATAGGTTCATACTAGGCTATCTGCCCTAGGGCATTTATAAGCCTAGCCAGAGTGTGTTTGGCTTTCGCCACCCATTTTAAATTAATTTTGCTATGCCCTTTTTCGAGGTTAGTATACTGTGCCTCTGTCTAACAGTGACACAGAAGTGATACCCGAGGTAAACCTACGATCTCCCATCCACTCATCAAGATTCCTCTTGAAGAGAGTCAATGAGGGACTCTGCCTAACCTGGACTGGGATTTTATTCCAGAGTGAAGGGAGCCTCTGGATTATGAATCTGTCCCTCCAGCATGTCCTATTTATTTCAGTGCTGAGGTTCAAGTCTCTTGAGCGCGTAGCTCGATGGGATTTGGATTTTCTGAGGTACAGCATGTCCATTAATTCTAGGTTGGACATGGCTTTATATGTCAGGCACAGATCGCCTCTGAGCAGGTGGTATGCCACTGAGTAGAACTGGAGTTTCTTTAAACGGGCAGCATATGGCATCTGTTTGAGCCCTTTGATCCTCTTGGTGAGGTACTTTTGGGGTCTTTTCAGTTGCTGCAGGTGTCTGGTAAGGTACATCCCAAAAGGGGCATTGTACTCAATTATGGGCCTGATGAGGGATGAGTAAAAAGGCACGATGACCTCCCCTGATCTAGATGTGAATCCCTTCATGATTAGGTGGGCTATATAAAATGTTTTTCTAACCACTTTGGCCACGTGGTTGTCAAATGAGAGATTGCTATCAACTTGGGTCCCCAGGTCCCTAATTACTTCTTCTGTACTTAATGGATTACCACACATGTGGAAATTTGTGGGCACTTTGTTTTTGCCAAAGGGGATGACTGTACACTTTTTGGTGTTTAGCTTGAGGCCATGGCTCTGGCACCAGTTGTCTGTTTCTATGAGGCCCTTTTGGAGGATGCTTGTGTCGGCTGGAGAGTCGATTATGGTGCCCAGTTTGCAGTCATCTGCAAACTTGGTCAGCCACAGTCCTTCCGTGTTGGCCTGTACCTCCGAGAAATATATACCGAACAAGAACGGTCCCGGGACTGAGCCTTGTGGGATGCCACTTGTAACTGGTTTGGAGTCTGACATGGCTCCAGCAATTCTAACCATGTGGGTTCTGTCCTTGAGCCAGTTTGCAACCCATCTAGTGACATAGGGGTTTATATTTAAGCTGATGAGCATACACCACACCAACATACACCACTAACTATCCACTTACCTTAACCCAAACCCACACCCTAAGGTCTGTCACTATCGCACAATCACCTCACCCACGCCCTAACCCTAACTCACCTACCCCGCCCTAACTCTCACGTCCACACAATCGCACACTTACCTGACCCGCACCCTATCCCTATCTCACCTAACCTGCCCTAACCCTCCCATCCACACAATCGCACAGTTACCTGAACCCGACCCGTAACTTTCCACCACAGCGCTGAAAATAGCAAAGCAACAGAAACGAACAACCAAATTCTTTCCCTAGGAAAACATTTGGTTTTCTGTTTTTTCAATATTTTCAGCGTTCGCTGAAAATGGGTCAATATTAGAACACTTGAAATTTTGAACGTGTGGTGTTCTAATATAGACCCACACACACACACACACACACACACACACACACACATATCTATCTATATATATATATATATATATATATATATATATATATATATATATATATATATGTATATGCTTCACCATACACAACTCCAAGATCACTGTGTTTCAGGAAGAAAAGAAATCCCTTGGCTACCATCTTTAAATCCTGGTATTCATATGCTCTTTCTGGCAGATAACAGTATCCATCTCTAGTATATTCAGTACAAGCCTGAGACCCCTGAAGGGAATTATGTCAACAGTGTGCAGACTTACAAACTTCTCTGTTAGGCATTCAGTGTTGAAGCCCCATCCCCCTTAAATGTGGAGTTTCATCCAAGTCTAGCTTTTTCACTACCGGGTTCACTTTTTCATCATAAATCATAAGGTCTTAATGTAATACTCCACGGGTCAACCCACAGTACCTTTCTTATCACTGTCCACTTCCCTTTAACTGTGCTGCCTTTGCATGACACCTACCATATTATTTTAACTGATTCAATTATGTCTCATTTAGAGATCAGTGGATCAGCTACAGTGTTAAGGGAATGAAGGTCAATATCTGTTCCTAGATATATTAATTCTTAACATATTCTAGACTGTTTGCTTTTTGCAGAATGTAGCATCGTGTCAGACCTTCAATTCACAAAAGTTTCCATTTCATCTTCAGTAATATTTGCAATATCTGTAGTGATTTTGAAGTGGAAGTAAAGCAGTGCCATACACTGCAGAATAGTGTAAATGCTTCATGCCAAAATGCCCCTATTACAACAAGTTACAGATGTGTACAGTACTAAATGCTTCATGCCAAAATGCCCCTCTTACAACAAGTTACAGATGTATACAGTACTAACCGTAATGACACATCTTTTGGGGAGAAATAATTAATGTTTTTTTTCACTAAGATCATTTGCCCTTCTTGCCTGATGTTGCCATTCTTAATATTTGCATTCATGAGGTAAAAGTTGCCTTTGTACTGAGCCATCATAAGTTAGTATATAAGCATCATATATTTGTGACATCTGCCTGTGCCATCTTATCTTGTTTAAGTGAAGGAAAAGACAGTCTTAATAAATGCTTAGGGTGCAAAATGTGAACACTATAAATGGAGCAATAATTATATAAAAGCTGTAAAATATAGGTTGTAACAGGCTGCAAAAAAAGGAGGGCAGAGGATCATTCCTGCGACGAATCTTATTACTGTCAATGATCAAACGACACGTTGAGGATCTTCCTTCGGTAATGATTCTTCACGTTGCATTGAGAGTGGGTGGTCGGATCAGGACAGGACTCCTTGTAAGACTGCTTCATAGGTTCATAGGTTTATACTAGGCTAACTGCCCTAGGGCATTTATAAGCCTAGCCCAAAGTTATGTGGCTTACGCCGCCCCTTATGTTAGAAATACTGTACCCATTAGTTTGTTGTGCCTATGTCCAGTAGTGTCACAGAGATGATTCCCGGGGTAAACCTACGATCTCCCATCCACCGGTCAAGATTTCTCTTGAACAGAGCCAGCGAGGTGCTCTGCCTCACATGGACCGGGATTTTATTCCACAGCATGGGGAGTCTCTGGGTGATAAATCTATCCCTCCAGCACGTCCTATTTATATCCGTGCTAAGGTTTAAGTCTCTTGCTCTAGTGGTTTTGGTGGATTTGGATTTTTTGAGGTGGAGCATGTCCATTAATTCCGGGTTGGTCATGGCCTTGTATGTCAGGCACAGGTCACCTCTGAGCAGACGGTATGCAACTGAATAGAGTTGGAGTTTCTTCAGTCTGGCAGCATATGACAGGTTTTGGAGTCCCTTTATCCTTTTGGTGAGGAACTTTTGGGGTCTCTCCAATTGCTGCAGGTGTCGGGTGAGATACATCCCGAATGGGGCATTGTACTCGATCATTGGTCTGATAAGTGAAGAATGAACTCGGTATCCATGACTGGATCAAGGTTGTTAGGTACTGCAGTATTTAAGAAGGAATGCAAGAAAAAAAATCATATTTACAGCACAGAAGCATGTATGTTTAATAACGTGGTGATGAGAGTAATGAGGTTAACAACAATGCTGACAATTTAAAGGATGCTTTGGATGAATTTTGTACAGATCTTATAAGGGCTCAGAACCAGATGGGGTTTATAAAATTCAGGACAAAGTCCTATTGGAGCAGAAGGGCACAGCAAAATCTTTCTTGGCCCACCAAGAGGGACTGGCAATAGTTGCATGAATAAATTACCAGTTTTCACATTTCCCTTTGACATATTCTAGGGGCATCATTGCTATATGTAATACATTCAGAAAGAACTAGAAGGCAGTTATTATTTTATTTATTTATTTATTTATTTATTTTACATTTGTTAACCAGGTTGGTCGTACTGGGCAAAGCTCTTTTTCAGCAGAAGACTATTAGACTATTAGATTATTGATTCTAATATTAGACTATTGGATTATTGATGCTAATATAAAGTAGAGTATCAGTAAATGACATGCTCACGGCAAGGGTGTAGCCAGGCATACACTTTGTACTCTACGGAGTACATTTTTTTTCCAAGCATCACATTAGCATGGCTTTTTTCAAGGTCATACTTTGTCTACAACTGTGTAAACAAATGCCTTTAACAATATGTGCAATAGTACAAATTTAAAAACAGTATCTTTAAAAGTTTTAGGAGGAACACCTGAAAATGTTACTTGCATTTATTAAGTGCTTGGGGACACCATTTTGAGGGTTGTGTCCATTTTTAAGTGAGAAGTGTCCTGGGGAGTTGCACTAAGAGCATGTCAGTACAAAATGGGACAAGCAATAGACAAATGGAGATTAAACGAATCAAACCGAGTATTACCAGATGAATTCCACTAGCATGTCATAGCTTCAATCTTCTGTGCAAATATCTCAGATTTATTGTTATGTAGGTCTCACTGGATACTGTTTCTATCTTCAATGCAAACTCACTAATGAGCATTATTTATTTTTATGCTCATTTGGCTTATATTAAATAATATGTTTTCTTATAACCATTTTGGGGTAGGTGAAGGTACCCAATTCTGAATCTTTGGGGGACAATCAAGGCAACGAATCATTTTGATTAGCCTTATTATATCAGAAAGATGAATGCCTTGAAAACCCCCAAAAAGGAATGCTTTATTTTTTAAAATGCATCTCACAGCAAGAAAAAGTCCAAATGCCATTTCTTTCTACTGTTTCAAGAAAATGATTATTTCTACTGAATAACACATGCCATATGTGATTTATGCTATGTACAGACAAATTATAGAACACATCCTACTCAGTCTTGCAATGGTTTCTTCAGCTGTATTCAATTCAACTCTGCTACATATATGTTCTGTTAAAAGTTTCATTTTGTGTGTGTGTGTGTGTGTGTGTGTGTGTGTGTGTGTGTGTGTGTGTGTGTGTGTGTGTGTGTGTGTGTGTGTGTGTGTGTGTGTGTGTGTGGTGCACGTGTGTGTGTGTTTCTATGTCTGTCTATGCATCAGGAGCTATAACCTACCTTACTGATATTTCCCTTTTGAAAACACTGCTCCTTCATTCTCTTTATTTGTACATTTTCAGTTTTACTGCTGTTCCACTCATTGATTCATAGGAAGTATAAAATATTAAAAAAAATGAAAGTATTCCCACATAGAGGTGCATTGTAAAAAGATAAACAAACATTGCCAATTTATCCATTGTAATGTTAAAGATGGAGTCAGTACTGCAGCTGAATTTGTAGAGCCTTCCACCTTGTTGAACTCTTCGTCTTCTATACAGGATTCTCAGAGAATTTTATAAATGTTTCCCCCTTTTCATTAAAAAGAATACATTTTTAAATTTAGTAATGCTGAAATAGTGCAAATGAGTTATACATGAACAGCTACACAAAATTAAAACCAATAAATACAGATAAAGTACAACATTAAACAGCTGAATAAACCACTGGCACCAACAAGCATTACGATGAGAAATGGGAAATCCATTTCACTTGAGGTTACGGTTCTCACACTGATGGCATAGGTAATGCATGTTGTAATATATTTTGGTAATTAGAAGCATGTTAACTGTGCTGAACGAAGCGCAACCTCTTGTCCTTCTGTGGAGTCAATATCCTGGGAAAAGGGAAAGCATACTCTTAAGTTTTACGCTTTCTTTCAAGTCATAAAGCAGCTGGTCCTGTAGAAGACATGCAATATCAAATGAAAAATTATCTACCACTGGTATGCAAGCGATGAAGGCCTTAGTCTGCAACCATGTGTTTTTCTGTGTGTGTGTGTGTGTGTAAGTGTGAATGTGTGTGTGAGTGTGTGCGTGTGTGTGTGTGCGTGTGTGTGTGTGTGTGTGTGTGTGTGTGTGTGTGTGTGTGTGTGTGTGTGTGTGTGGCTTTAGACATAGTAATAAGTGAAAGTATCTCTTTGTTGTCACAGTGAGGGTATCTAAGTTATCTAGGGCTATTAGTGCTAATGTGTGTGTTTGAGTGTGAGTGTGAGAGTGTGTGTGTGTGTGTGTGTGTGTGTGTGTGTGTGTGTGTGTGTGTGTGTGTGTGTGTGTGTGTGTGTGTGTGTAAGCCATATACTGTAACCTACTGGTTGAGGAAGACTGACTGAATACTTGAGCTTCAATTGCAAGAGGTTCAAGCTGACAACAAGCGTAGTCCCTGCATGGGGAAATCACTGCCAGCGGATTGTGCCAGCAGTGATGCACTTTTGGGGGGAATTTTCTCAGTTGTTATGACCATGCAGATGTTATACATAAGTTCAGTGGTACTTATCCCCTTCAAACGTAACTTAAAATGTATTTTTCTGCAGTTTTTTTTTTCATTTAATGCATTTTGGGTATTCCAATCCTTGGCACATTCGCTTTTGTGCACTCATAGTGGAAACATGCATATAAACTATATATATATTGTGAGTGTGTGTGTGTGTGTGTGTGTGTGTGTGTGTGTGTGTGTGTGTGTGTGTGTATATGTGTGTGTATATGTGTGTGTGTGTGTGTGTGTGTGTGTGTGTGTGTGTGTGTGTGTGTGTGTGTGTGTGTGTGTGTGTGTTTGTGAAGCAGTAACTCATGCTGATTACCACGTACAATAGGCTGTTGTATACAGTGGGTTTCCAGTTTAGTTAACACTTTAATATGTATTCAGATATGACAACAGCAAACCTGTATTGCTAGTTACTGGTGTCCATAGCAGTGAAATATACATATGTATTTTCACTGTATACGCATGTTCTACTGTCAAATTAGCCTACTAATGTTATTGTATGATTTACTTTACACTTTTGTTTGCAAGGTTGTAACTGAAAAGAAAAGTAAGAAAAAAATGAAATATCAATGTTGGTGGCTTTTAGTATGGTCTGATAGTAACATCTTTATAGAGTGAGCCACGTAAGCTGTGCTCTTTTGAGTGTGCAAATATGTGCCACAGTTACTGTGTTGGTTCTTTAAAATAAATAGTGCCAGTCTGTAGCACTTGTACTGGTTCTGTGTATGGCCAATTATAGGCATCTTTAATATAGCATTTTTGCACAATATCTGTCATAAATGATACTGTTCCATTGGGGTAACTCATGGCTGAAATGGACTGACAGACTGTCTACCTACTCAATAAATACGAAAGAAGGAAAGAGAAGGTGGTTTAAAAACAAATGTGCTGTTTGCTGACTCTGAATTGAAAGTCGTGCTACTTTCTAAAGCAATTCTATTTTCTCTAGTTATCTGCTATTTCATATTATGTCTTAAGATTCTTGCCAAACTTGTGGATGGAAGTACATGCCTGCAACCTAGGAATGAATGTAGTGCCCTTCTTTTCTCATGAAAAGCCTTATTATACTATGCCAGTTTCAGATTTGTTTTTCAAGTACCAAGTTTTACGGATGCAGATTATCTGTAATATGCTATAAAGAAAAGTAGTTACAGGTTAGTTAAAAGCAATATCTAGTATGAAGTGGGGTTTGCCTCTTAGTTAAGGATGGGTTAGCACTACAGAACCTGTGGATAAAGCACATCATACCACTTTGTCCATAAAAGGATGAAGCATCATTATTTTCTTTCTTCGTAAGGCTAATCAGACTTACCAGAACAATTGCATAAACTGTGAAAACAGAAGAACGATCTTAATTCATTATGCCCACTTGTGAGTTTTATATGTAACTGCTTGAAATCTGACTGCCCCCCTCCCCCCCAAACATGCCTGATTAGTGTTATTTTGGATTTGATGTGATATGTGTCAAAGTGCTCTGCAGATGCTCGATTTCTGTCTTTGAATATTTACTTTTAGCTCATGGATGGCATCTCAGAAAAAGACTGGTTGATATTGCTATCGTATTAATGTACCAAGTCTGCACCTTTTCCTTTTTAAGGTTACTGAGTGCCACAATCTGTACTAGTGATGCCTACATTTAGGAATTGGTATAGGAGACAGAATACTCATCCAGGTTTGCCCTGTTTACAACTGACCATGTAAAAGGAAATGTATGTAAAACAAAAGTATATAATATACAATATTTAGGTCCAGCAGGTAGAACAAAATAAAATTAAAAACATATTATTGTAAAGACATCAAACACATGCTAAACTGCTTTAAAAATAAAATAATATATATAATATATTTATAATATATATAATATATTTCGCTGTGAGCTAATCGGAGAAAGGGCACTGAGCAAACATGGATCTGTAATTGATAACATTAAGTATCCTGTTTTTGGCTTAGTTTTACGAGTTATTTATAGCACTTTTATTGTCTGCTGCATACTTGTCTAGCTAGTTTCACTGTGTGTGAGGTATTAACTGGATATTGTCTACATTTATTAAGCATCTGTTTGGGTTTTTTGTTCTACTTTCCTGCCAAGGAGTGTATCATATTGTACATGGTGGCTTTGCAGTTGCCCGCCCCTACTGTAAATTGGATCTGGGACACTCCTCCCAGGCTAGTGTCATTTCCTCATTCTACCTAATACCGGGAGAACATCTAAAAAGCCCAACCCAGTTAGCATCTGAGCATACTTTCCCCTTTCCACTTTACAAAAAAAAAAAAAAAACTTTATAAGCTTGTTTCCTGCCTTTCCTATAAGTTGTCTAGTCCAGATACAGATTTGCTGTATCCAGGACTGTTTGTAAGCTTCTGAGCCCCCAGACCTTTCTGTGTTGGAGGGAAGCCTTCTCGCTTAATTTTGTTTCTTAGAACTAGCCAGTTTTTTAGTTTTAGCACTCAAATCTGTTTCTTTGAGCTCAGCACTTATTCAGAACTCATTGTAAGCACTAAATAAGCTACAAATTACTACAGCACTCAACTTTCCTCACTTGTCTAGAGGAAAACAATTTTTAGTACTGAACAAATAAGCACCTATCAAGGCATGTCTAAGGGTCAGCTCCTGGTGTTTTCTCCTGTCTACCTGATGAATCTAGGCATCTTGGGGCAATGCAGCATTTGCCCCATGTACACAGACAACCCTCTTATCCTACCACCCAACACTACAACCTGTGAGACATGCACTTATATATCCAAACTGGAAGCAAACTCTCTTCACCCAAGACTGGACTAGACAGTCAAGAAGAGAAGGTAAACACTTGCACCACACCACACTCATCACATAGTCCCTCAAATCCTACACCACCAAAACACACACATAGAAACACAAAACACACACCTACATTTGCAGAGGCTCTTGACAAAAATCTACCCAAGCAACAGGGACCTTCAAAGCAGAAATACAAGCAGCCTCCAACACAACCCAAATGGCACAGAGCCCACAAACTCAGTGTGCCACTTAACCACAGCCCATAAGGCATAACAACGTACCCAACACTCTAGTCATAGGTGACTCTATAGTCAGGCACACTGATGTTCCACTCACCAGGCTAAACAAGGGGAAAGTTACTGTCAGCTGCCTGTCTGGTGCCAGCATCTGCCACATAATGCACTCACTCAGGTCACTCCACAACAAGTACAAATATGACTCTGTCATTGTCCATGTTGGTGTGAATGACCTGAGACATACCTCCCTGGACTACATGAAAAGAGACATGGAGGAGGTGTCTGATCTTGTAGCCCAGCAGGTATGACTCTTGCCCTGAGTAGCATCCTGCCATTACCCAGAATTATGCCACAGTATAAGGACAAAATGATTGACTTCAACAATTGGTAAAGCTTCTGGTGTCATTCTAAGGGGATTCAGTATTGGTCTGCCTGGGATCACATGATCGACAAACCACGATGTTTTGCCAGAGATGGCCTGCACCTGTCGCCCTTGGGATTCCAGATGCTGGCTAATGCTCTTGCCACCCCTATAGTGCCTTTTTTAGCCAAGGTTCAAATGACAAATTCACCACCGTAAAAGGTACAAGCAAGCAAAATCTGAGGGTAATGCTACTCAATGCTAGAAGTCTAAACCTCAAAATGCACTCACTTGAAGCACTCCTTAAAATGGAGAACATCGACATCTGTGCAGTGACAGAGACCTGGTTCAAGGCTCCAGAAAGCACCCCTGCATTACCAAGCTATAATTCATACCACAGCTTTTGGCCACCTATCCTGGACCGAAACACTAAAGGTGGAGGCATGTCCATATTCATTAAGGATATCCACCCCTCTAGGCTAGTTGCGCAGCATAATGCATCCGAGGCTATCCAAGTGCAACTAACTCTGGGCAAGACCACAATCCAAATCGTAGCTTGCTACAGATCCCACATCATGCCCCAGGATTCCCACTATTTATTTCTTGATACACTGGAAAATATTAGGGTACAACCTAACACACTAATAATGGGAGACTTCAACTACCCCACCATTAACTCGGAAAACTACTCATGTACCATCACTTGTGCTCAATGTTTTCTGGAATTCATAAATTCCAATGCCTTGGATCAACTTATCCACACCCCCACCAGGGGCAGCAATATTCTAGACCTGGTCATTACCAACATGGGCAACCAGTATTCCACACCAGAGGTCAATTCCTCGTTGGTCATATCTGACTACAAGCTAATCACCCTAGACATCCACTTCCCACCCCCATCCCCCATTAGGGAAACCACCGTAAAAAATTTCTCCAAAGCCAACTTCACACTTCTTAAGACAGAAGTGGCAAACTTCACGACACCCATGCTGATGGACAATAGAGGTACAACTGCTGAATCCTACACAAATGCACTTTATAAGCACTTACACAAGTGCATGGATTGTGAAATCCCTAACAGAACCAAGATGCTATCCTCCAAACAAAGGAAGCCAATCTGGTGGTCCCCTGCCATAAACAAACTCTACAACAGAAGAAAGAAACTGTTTCAAAAAAGAGTAAAATCCCATGATTGGAGGAACTCTCTGGTCAGCCTCAGCAAGAAGCTGAGATCCCTCATAAAATCTTCCAAAGCTAGTTATGAAAACAAAAATCGCCACTGATTCTAAATACATCCACAAAGCATTCTATAGCTATGTCAAGAATCTCAATGGCAACACTCAGATCTGCTCTGAGTTACAGCACAATGGCACTAAATATACAGAACCAACTGATATTGCCAACATCCTGGCAGATAGGTTTAGTGCTAACTTTACCCCCCTGAATGGTGCACAGTGATGGTTATCCCACTCCACAAAGGGGGAGCCACCACGGACCCCGGGAACTACTGCTCCATTAGCCTAATGAGCCTGGTCTGCAAGGCCATGAAACATATCATCATGGAACTTATAAACAAAGACATTGGTAATCTCCAAACTCTGGACCCACCCAGTTTGAGTTTGTAAAAGGCAGATCATGTCTCCTAAACCTGATAGCTTTCTTTGAAACAGTCACCAAAGCCGTAGACGAGGGTAAGGTGGTTCACACAGCCTATCTAGATCTTGCCAAGGCTTTTAACACCATCCCCCACTCGGAAATTATAGATAAACTACTTTTCTGAAGTTCAGGCTAGCACAGAAGTTCTTTGGCTAATGAAGATGACTGCAAACTAGGAGCCGTAATTGAAACTCCTAACAATGTGGAGATCCTACAAAAGGGCCTCGCCATGGCCTCAAGCTCAATGACAAAAAGTGCACTGTCATCCCCTTTGGTAAAAACTCTGTACCCATGAGCTACCACATAGGTGGTAGTCTACTTAACACTGAAAGTGTGATAAGAGACCTTGGGACACAGGTTAACAGTAGTCTCTCCTTTGATAATCACATTGCCACAGTAGTCAGGAAATTCTTTTACGTTGCACACCTCATTACAAAAGGTTTCTCATCTAGGAAAAAAAGAGGTCATTTTTCCCCTCTACTTGTCACTCATTAGACCCATTATAGAGTAGAATGCCCCATTTGGTATGTACCTCACAAGACATCTACAACAACTGGAAAGGCCATAGAAATACCTCACAAAGAGGATTATCAGCCTCAAACAGATGCCCTACGCAGAACATCTCAAAAAGCTCCAGCTTTACTCCGTCGCATAGCACCTACTCAGAGGCAAAATCTGCCTAACATACAAAGCTGTGTCAAACTCAGAGCTGTTGGACATTCTCCACTTAAAGAAATCCCAATCCCTCTGAGCTACATGCTCTAAGGACCTAAACCTTGTCACAACAATAAACAGAACATGCTGGAGGGATAGATTCCTGTACCAGAGATTTCCCATACTCAGGAATAAACTAACTGTCTATATCAGACAAAGCTCCTCGTTAGCACTCTTCAAGAAAAATCTTGATGATTGAATGGGAAATAGGAAAGTCACCCCGGGATCACCTCTGTGGCTCTGCTCAACAAGGGCACAGGAAAATAATTTTCTTGGATGGCGAAAGCCAGGGTTCCTTTTTGGCTAGGCTTATATAGGCCCTAGGACCAATAGCTTAGTACCCACCTATGAACCTATGAACCTATGAACGATGCCCCTGAATTGCCGCATTTACATTCAGTGTTATAGTTAGAAAACTATTGTAGGACTACTTGCACGATTCGTCATACCATGCTACTGTTACAGATATTTTTATGTCACTCCCACTGAGTAATCCCGTTAGAAATAGGGTTGCCTAGTGCATTATGTATCTCTGAATACCTCTCCGAGTGAGCTCTAGATGAAAGTATTCTATCTAATGAGACCTCTACATCAGAAGGCAAACACATGCTGTGACTGGACTATGCCCTTAGGCAATGCTTTCTTTCACTTTGCGGCCTCTTTTTGACACATTTCCCCTTAACATTTAATAACAGTAATTCATACTAATCATAACACCCTCATTTTACCTCCGTTCCTCATTTTTTTTCTTTTATATCCCTTTTCTCTTTACTTCTTCTGTCTCCTGTAAATATTTGTGTATATTCTAATTTCTTGTGTACAAATACTCTACAGATCGTACAAATGTTCAGTAATATTGTGATCCATGCTCATTCTGTAACTTACTTCTACCTTTCATAGCACTGACTGCATTTAATTCTTCCACTTTAAATTCCTTCCTACATTGTATAACAATTTACGTTAATATAATTTGAACATTGTATTGCAGGCTTGTATACTTTTTTGCTCATTTGAGATAACGAGGATGAGTCTGAACAAGGTTTATGTAGATCAGAGTTCTACACCAGATGATGAACAACTAACTAGTTATCTAACTAACTAACCTAAATCAACCAAAAAATACATGAAAATAAATAGATAAAAAACAAACACATGACTCAATCAATCAATAAATAAATCAATACATACATACATAGATGCTTAATTGAATTAATTAGTGAGGATTTGCTGTATGCATCCTACAATATTTCTATTTTATTGCACTGGACCAGACACTTGCTATAGTGATAACAACAGCAGGTTATAAAACCAAACACCAAAAATATCAACAGGGATGACCAATGACCAACTTACCTTCTCAACAGACATTTGCTGCTGATGTTAAAATCAGAAACTTCCTTGTTAAAAAGGAGGAAGTTAAACAAAAGTATTCAAACTAGAACTAAATCATAAAAACTCCAGATGAGACAATCATTATTATCTGCCATACAGGTATTTAAAAACAGTTGTGTAATTTAATTTCAATCATCTAGACATGGGAATAGACATATGCAGCACATCGACTGTTTTGTACATACTTGGCAATTTATTACAATTACAAAAATATAGGATTATAATAGTAATAAGCTATTACCAAGGGTCATATTAAAGTATAAATTAATCTGCACTTAGCTATGCCTCCTACCACATTGCTCCCCCAAGGGCTGATTAACGAGCACATTAACATAAACTCTTATTATACCTTATTGCTCTATAAATGTGCATTAAAGATAGAATTTGTGGCTGCTTCATTATTTCAAAATGTGCTTTGTCAGAATATCTTTGTAGGCTATCTTCAAACAAGATTCTGAATATAATGGCTACCTTTCTGAGCAACAGCATAAGACAAAATGTGCATTTTTTTTTGTTTACTAGAAATGATCAGATGTTACTAGAAATGCTCAGATAGTGGCAAATACTGACAACTCCTTAGCAGCAAATTGCTCCTGAAGGAAAGAGCCTTGGGAATACTTCCTGTTGAAAACGCATTATTGTTATAAGTCTGCAATCTGCAGCTTATAGATCTAAGCAATTTCTAACATTTGAATGTTTTCTTTGAGTCATTATTTGCACACATCACGCTGTTTCATACCCTCAAGAACTAAATGTGCCGAGTTGCGATCAGTTGTTATGCATGGTGTAATAGATCTAACAGCCATAAGTACTGCACGGTTCAGAGAGGAAGAAGCAGCAGAAAAAAAGGCAGTTTGAGACTTTCATCTCACTAAACTACATAAGAGTGCAATGCACATTCTGTTCTTCATTTTGACTTTTATGGCTCTTTAATTGATGAGTTTCTCTTGGACCTTAATGGCTTCTTCACACTTCTTTGATCTTAACTAAAACACCTTCAGCTGTCAGATGCACCATTTAGATATTTTATTCACTTACATTTTCTTAAGGTAACCCATAAAGAGTGCAATGTGATGTTTTAAGTTGTTTGTCTGTTTACTGCAGTTTTTTTGCAGTGCATTTAAACAGGATATAAGGCCCAAGATCAAAGATCGTATCTTCATTAATGTCCTTTTATTCATCTTTATAATTTTATAAAGAAAGGCATTTAATAATATCATCTCGGGTATCAGAGGACTAAAATGATGTCTTGGGAATACTATAGTGAGATTCCTTCAAAAAAAAAAAAAACTGGGAGAAGGGTGTACATGGATTCTTCAGTAATGCTGGACAGTGGTAGGATATAATCAGAGTAGTTTAAAAATTCAGCAGCTCATCCAATGTGTGCTGTAACAGATGCTTCTGTCATGCGTTGTACTACATATTTCATTCCGCACTCATCAACCTTTAGTCTGTTTTATTTAAAAAGCACCTACAAGGAATATCATAAATGAATGAACAAATATGGTAGGAGCTGGATCTCTTCCAGAAAAGAATAATGGCCTGTAAATAACACTTTAGACTGCAGTGGTGGTGCTGCGGTAGCGTTGTTGCCTCACAGTAAGATGTTGTCCTGTTCGATTCTCAGCTAGAGCTTCTTCTGTGTGGAGACATGTGTGAATGGGTGTACCTTCATTGAAGGTTGTGCGTCAGGGCCGGCAACTCGGCACGTAAAACTCTACTGCCAATCATTAGAGGACCGGAGTTCCGCTGTGGCAACCCCTAACCTTGAAAAGCCAAAAGACACAACAACAACAAAAAAAATAACACTCTGCTGATAGCTGCCTCTCAAGCAGAATGCACATACCGGCAGAAAGGGAGGCAGTTAACAGAACAACTAAATGCATGTCTAATACTAGAGAAACGCAATATAAAGGATCTTGCCTAAATCGAGATCTTAGTTAGTGATGACTGCCCATATCTTAGGTTCATAGGTTCATAGGTTCATACTAGGCTATCTGCCCTAGGGCATTTATAAGCCTAGCCAGAATGTGTTTGGCTTTCGCCACCCATTTTAAATTTATTTTGCTATGCCCTTTTTCGAGGTTAGTATACTGTGCCTCTGTCTAACAGTGACACAGAAGTGATACCCGGGGTAAACCTACGATCACCCATCCACTCATCAAGATTCCTCTTGAAGAGAGTCAATGAGGGACTCTGCCTAACCTGCACTGGGATTTTATTCCAGAGTGAAGGGAGCCTCTGGGTTATGAATCTGTCCCTCCAGCATGTCCTATTTATTTCAGTGCTGAGGTTCAAGTTTCTCGAGCACTTAGCTCGATGGGATTTGGATTTTCTGAGGTGCAGCATGTCCATTAATTCCGGGTTGGACATGGCTTTATACATCAGGCACAGATCGCCTCTGAACAGGCGGTATGCCACTGAGTCGAGCTGGAGTTTCTTTAACCGGGCAGCATATGGCATCTGTTTGAGCCCTTTGATCCTCTTGGTGAGGTACTTTTGGGTTCTTTCCAGTTGCTGCAGGTGTCTGGTAAGGTACATCCCAAAAGGGGCATTGTACTCAATTATGGGCCTGATGAGGGATGAGTAAAGAGGCACAATGACCTCCCCTGATCTAGATGTGAATCCCTTCATGATTAGGTGGGCTATATAAAATGTTTTTCTAACCACTTTGGCCACGTGGTTGTCAAATGAGAGATTTCTATCAACTTGGGTCCCCAGGTCCCTAATTACTTCTTCTGTACTTAATTGATTACCACCTATGTGGTAATTTGTGGGCACTTTGTTTTTGCCAAAGGGATGACTATACACTTTTGGCATTTAGCTTGAGGCCATGGCTCTGGCACCAGTTGTCTGTTTCTATGAGGCCCTTTTGGAGGATGCTTGTGTCGGCTGGAGAGTCGATTATGGCGCCCAGTTTGCAGTCATCTGCGAACTTGGTCAGCCACAGTCCTTCCGTGTTGGTCTGTACCTCCGAGAAATATATACTGAACAAGAGAGGTCCCAGGACTGAGCCTTGTGGGACACCACTTGTAACTGGTTTGGAGTCTGACATGGCTCCAGCAATTCTAACCATGTGGGTTCTGTCCTTGAGCCAGTTTGCAATCCATCTAGTGACATAGGGGTTTATATTTAAGCTGGTGAGCTTATCTATAATGCCCGAGTGGGGTATTGTATCGAAGGCTTTTGCGAGGTCCAGGTAGGCTGTGTGGACCACCTTCCCCTCGCCAATAGCCTTGGTGACTGTTTCAAAGAAATCAACCAGGTTTAAGAGGCAGGATCTGCCCTTAACAAAGCCGAACTGGGTAGGATCCAGTGTCTGTAGGTCCCCAATATCTTTATTTATGAGGTCCATGATGATGCTTTCCATAGCTTTGCAGACCAAGCTAGTCAGGCTAATGGGGCGATAGTTTCCAGGATCTGTTGAGGCACCACCTTTATGGAGAGGGACCACTGTTGCTGTATGCCACTCTTTGGGCACATATCCTGTAGTAAGGCTGATATTTAACAGTAGTTTTATGTTTGGGTTTAGCTCTTCTTGGAGATATCTAGGAGAGTCATAGGTGAAACCCCAGGAAGGAATTTACACCCCCAGTTATCCAGGCAATGTTTAAACAAGATCATAGAGAGCTTTTTTTATGTGAATTGGTAGCATATTCCAGAGGAGTGGCAACCTCTGAGAGACATAACTGTGTAGTCTGCAGGGACATCATTTTTACTGAAGGAGATGATAATGCAGTTTTCTGCATTGAGCTTGAGACCATGGCTTTGGTACCACTCATTGCTTTGTGTAAATCCCTCTCTGAAATATATTGACACCATTTAGGGATTCAATGATTGCACCTAATTTGCATTCATCAGCAAACATAGTTAGCCACAGACCCTTTGTTTTGGCCTGTACTTCTGAGAAGTTTATTCCAAACAATAGGGAGCCCAGCACTGACCCCTGTGGAACCCCACTGGTGATAGGTTTAAAGCCCCCGACTTTGACTGAGTGTGATCTGTTGGTGAGCCAGTTAGCAATCCACCTGATGACATAAGGGTTGCTATTCAACTGAGAGAATTTATCTAGGGTGCCCAAATATGAGATTGTGTCGAAGGCCTTGGCTATGTCAAGGTAGGCTGCATGCACAGATCTGCCTTTGCCTATGGCTTTAGTGATGCTTTCAAAGAAGTCCATCAGGTTTAACAGGCATGAGCTGCCTTTGATAAAACCAAACTATGTCAGATCAAGGATTTGGAGATCACCTATATCCTTATTTATTAGGTCCATAATGATTCTTTCCATGGTCTAACAGATAAGACTAGTTAAGCCTATGGGTCTGTAGTTCCCAGGGTCTGTTGCTGTATCCCCTTTATGAAGAGGGGTGACGGTTCCTGTTTTCCATTCAGCAGAGACAAAACCAGTACTCAGGCTGTGGCTGAAGAAAGTACCTAATGAAGTTGCTAGCTCATGTCTTAGGCCATTTAAAATGCAACTTGGTATGCCATCCAGTCACATAGAGGCTGTGTTTTCGGCCTTGGAGACAACATTAATGACTTGATCTTTGGAGATACAAGGTGGGGGAGATGTAGGCAGAATGCTTTGTGGACTGTTTGGGGACGACAAGGGGTTGAAATTTTCACCAAACCTGTTGGCTAATAGGTTGGCTATTTTCACAGGACCAGTGTGTTTGATGCCATCCCCATCTAGTTCAGCACACGTCTGGGTCCTTACTTTAAGGTTATGCTAAGGATGCCTTGTGGTTATCTTTACCTATATTTGCTAACCTTTTTTTGAATTTGCCCTTAGAGTATTTTACAGGTTGCCTTATTTGTTCGTTTAAGCAGAGGAGGGTATTCTTCTAGTGCTGGGGGCTCTCTTTTTTATTCGTAGACAGCAACTTCTTCCACTTGTTGTATAACTTATTAATGCTAGATATCTATGAAGAAGGCTTGCTTTTTTCTTGAGGATCTTGTTTTGATCCTGTCAAGTACAGCTGTGTCAATACATTTGCATTAAGTGTTTGTACAAGGCATTTGTGTTTACCTTAGTATAGTTGTCAATGCCATCTGTGGGAACAGGAGCTTGGAAATTATTTTTGCCATCCCTTATGAGTGTATAGTTAGCTTTGGTGAAATATTTTAGCCTGATATCATCTAAGAGGGGTTCAGGTGTTATAGCTACTTCAAATGTGACTGTTTTTTGATCAGATTTAACCATTGAAGGTTCTATACTTGTGGTGGTGCAATGATCACCCATGTTGATGAGAATCAGGTCGAGAATATTTGAGCTCCTAGTGGGGTTGCATACTTTTTGTTCCAGGGCATTAGTTTTAAATTCCAGGAAACTTTGTGCAAGGATGTTGGTATTTGTATAAGTTTCACAGTCAATGGAGGGATAGTTAAAATTGCCCATGACTAGAGTGTCTAGCTGTGATTTGATTGACTTGTCGGTCCAAATAAGCAGCGTGGGTATCTTGGTTAATTGAAGGGGGCCTATAGCTAATGATGACTTGAAGGGGGTTCTTACCCACAGTTGGTTGAACTTGGAGTAACTCCATGGAGTTTTCCTGTCAAACCAGTCTAGAGGTGCATTTATTTTTGATGAAGATAGATACACCTCCTCCTTTGACTTTCACACATTCATTTTGCAGTCTGAAAATGTGGAAGGCATTGTAGCCTTGCAAGGCCAAGGTACTCTCTGCAGCCCTGAACCAAATTTCTGTGACTGCACAGACATCAACATCCTCCAGGGAGAGGAGTGGTTCCAGAGAGAGTGCAGTTTCTGATTTAAACTCCTAGCATTTACCAGCATACCCTTTAATTTATTTGTGATTGATATTTTCACGTCAGAAATTTTATTCTTGAGACTTTGCCTAAAAGGGCACTATGGGAAAGGCAAGTTCCTTTGCTGGTAGCCAAAAGCCTAGAGGTGACAGGTGAAGCCCATCTGTGCCAAAGCTGCATGGTCTATCAACCATGTAATCCCAGGCTGACAGGAACTGGATCCCCTTAGAATGACACCAGAAACTAGTCAATCATTTTTTTGTTTATATTGTGGTATCATCTTAGGTGAGGGTAGAATGCTGCTCAAGGCTAAGGACATACATGCCTGGGAAAGATATTCATAAAGATCGATCATGTCTCAATTCATATAGTCTAGTGAAGTAGATCTCAAGTCATTCACACCAACATGAACTATGACAGAGTCATAACAGTACTTGTTGTGAGGCTTGAGTGTATGTGTAATCTGAAAAGTCCTGGCACACGATAGACAGCTGACCAAAAACTTCCTGTCCAGCCTGGTGAGTGGGACATCTGTGTGTCTCACAATGGAGTCACCTATGACTAAAACATTTCATTTAGATTTGCCTTGCTTTAGGGGCTTAATTAGTGAGTCACTAGTGCTTGTGTTTTTATGTGTATTGAGTGCTGTAGGTACTGTATTAGGTGTAACATGTTTGTGTTTGGAAGGTCTCTGGTGTTTAGGTAGGTTTCTGGTGAGTACCTCCACATATAACGGTTTATGTGTTGAGGGCATGGTTTGTGTAGGAGATGTAGTATGTGAGCTGAGGGCATGGTTTGTGTAGGAGGTGTAGTATGTGAGCTGACACCCTGTTCATTATTACTATTCTGTGCGCGAGACAGCAAAGATTCCAGATTCTTAGTGTAGATGCATCTCTCACAAACTGTACTTTGGTGATTTAGGAGTAGAGCACTGTCAGCGTACACGAGGCAGTTGCTACACTTCCTCAGTGTACTCATATCAATCAGGCTTATAGGAAAAATGAAGGGAAACTTACCATCCATAATGGTAGGTTAAATCCTGTTTTCACAGTGGGAAGAGAACATGGAGTGGTGTGGTATAACTGGGTGATCTAAACAGGGTCTATACTAATGGGGTGCTTTATAAAGTGTCTGTAGTAGCAGGGGTCCTCTAACTGGTATGAGATTATTGTAGATTTGATGGTTTTAGGACTGTTCAAGGGGCAAAAGTGAAGCTGATGTGCTCTCTAAGCAGCTAAGCACAATTTAAGGACTTCTCGGATGGATCACAGGCAGCTACTAAGGGAAAATTTATCTACTGAAGTTTTTGCATCTATAACCACCAGCGGTTAGCTCCCACTGTGCGATGGTGTGCAGTGGTGCAGGGAGGTGTGCTAGATGAATACAGCAGAGCAGTGGCTGGTCACCTAACTTTGTGGGGCTGTGTTAAAACAAGCACAAACCTGCACAAACTTGGGGCTTATGTAGCAACAGTAAGCAAACTGAATTAAACAATTTAACCAATAAAAAAAAGCTTAAAACTGAGCCCAGTGCCAGTAACCTTCAATTAGATGAGTCCTAACTGCACTCTCCTGCCACAGGTGTGCAGGGGGACCCTCTCCAACAAAGGATAACCTGGTTTATTGCTCAATTTAACAAAAGAACCAGATTCAGCAGGTCTGATTCTAGTCTTTGCTACAGTAGACAAAAAGTACAACAGATCAGCAAGAAGAGTTTTTAAAAAATCAGCAGTATAGCAAAAATACAGTTTAAAAGTACAAAATACAGTATAATATTGCACTTATGGTTAGCAGAATGCAAACAATTCCTTGGATTTCGCAGATGAATACAGTCGAGCAGTGACTGGTTACCTAACTATGTGGAGCAGTGTAGGTCATTGTTTAATTCAGAAGGACTTTGGCATCTAGTACTCGAGCAAGAATAAAAAAAAAAAAAAAAAAAAAAAAAAAAACAAAAGAAAGAAATGTCTTTAGAACACAACTCGGCTCATTATTGAAATATCAGCACTCACAATGCTAAATCTAGAAACACTGATGAAAATGCAAGAATAGAGTAAAAGTTGAACATCACTCTTTGAACTTGTTTGGGGTATAAGCCCCACGCACCCCCAAAGTTACATACACCAACTCTGAGACACTATACCTCAGGGGAAAAAAGGAATATTCAAAGAAATGTCACTCAGTTACTATATTTAAGTCTGGATTTTTGGTCACTCGGTCTCCACATTCTCTGACCCAGCATTGCAAGTCAAAGCATTTTAAGTGTTTTCCATCTGGGCTCTTTACGAACATGTTGGGACTTCCAATGCCCAGTCTTGAAACACTTAAAAAAGATCAAAAATGTAGGAGAAGGTGTATTACTGAATATTGCTCTTCTGCTTTAAATGTGTTTATTTGCAGGGGCAAGCCCCCCTCCCACACAAATTATATATACCAACTCCAAGATCACCATATCTCAGACAAAAATGAATATTCCATTATATGGCCAACTCACAGTTGGCATATGTAAGTCTGAATTTTTGGTATTCATGTCTCCACATTCTGGGATTCAAGATTGTAGTTTGTAACATTTTAAATGGTTACCAAGGTCCTTTCTGAAATGTTAAGATTTACAATGCCATGTCCAAAATGGTAACAAAAAGTCCATAAATGCAGGATAAAAGTCAATAAGGAGTACTCTTTTCCTTTTAACTTGTTATTGATTACATATCTACTTTGACATTTCCTATCACTTACTTTTAATTAACAGCTAGCAAAAGAGGGGATTGGAGATGGGGATGTTTTTGGCACATAGGGGATTGGAGATGGGGATGTTTTTGGCACATAGGGGATTGGAGATGGGGATGTTTTTGGCACATAGGGGATTGGAGATGGGGATGTTTTTGGCACATAGGGGATTGGAGATGGGGATGTTTTTGGCATATAGGGGATTGGAGATGGGGATGTTTTTGGCATATAGGGGATTGGAGATGGGGATGTTTTTGGCACATAGGGGATTGGAGATGGGGATGTTTTTGGCACATAGGGGATTGGAGATGGGGATGTTTTTGGCACATAGTGGATTGGAGATGGGGATGTTTTGGCAAATAGGGGATTGGAGATGGGGATGTTTTTGGCACATAGGGGATTGGAGATGGGGATGTTTTTGGCACATAGTGGATTGGAGATGGGGATGTTTTTGGCATATAGGGGATTGGAGATGGGGATGTTTTTGGCACATAGGGGATTGGAGATGGGGATGTTTTTGGCATATAGGGGATTGGAGATGGGGATGTTTTTGGCATATTGGGGATTGGAGATGGGGATGTTTAGGCACATAGGGGATTGGAGATGGGGATGTTTTTGGCACATAGGGGATTGGAGATGGCGATGTTTTTGGCATATAGTGCTTGTATTAAGAGGCATGAGTAGAAAAAAAGCAGTGCAAAAAGTGTGCAACCAATGGGCTGCTGGGCAGGGGGCATTTAAATTTTAGACTGTAAGCATTTTTCCAATGTTAGTTCTACTTTTCATAATAAAATTATTCAGAAATCAATTCTACAATACTTGCATAATATGTCAATGAAATGGGGCTTGGCTTGTTTGGAACTAACTTTGATTTCCTGAGCAGAAGCACAGAATCATCAGCCAAAATGCACTGATGTTTCTCCTTCTAAAACTCTTCTCCTTCACAGTAATTCTCAGTAATTCAGTGTTAAGGAGACCTATCTTACAAACAACTCATATTTTACAGATGATTTCTTTATTTAACAGAAAGGGCCTACTTTATTAATAAAATAATCATGGTGTTTCTTCTTTAAGGCAAACAGTTCAGCACTTTTAACAAACAAAATGTACGTAGACACCAAACTAATAATAAACCAATAATAAACCAAGGCACAGCAGAGCAGGAGACCATGATGTATACATTGTGGTCTCCTGCTCTGCTGTGCCTTGGTTTATTATTAGTTCAGCACTTTTGTTTTAGTTGGTACTTATCTTTTTAAATAATGGCACCACCATCACCACCTGCTCAAATATGGTAGAAAATCCTGAATGGGGTGTCTTAAAAGTAACCTGAACAGACACTGTTGGGATGACAGATGACCTGATGCGGATTAAATTCATGCCCTATAGGTTCATCAAAGACCACTTTCTACAGAAACTGCCTCCTGAAGCAAAGTGTTCTCAATGTCGAAATCCCTAACCCCTCTCCCCTTAGTGTTAGGAATTGTCAGACTGGAACCTTTCAACAAGTTCCAAATTATTATTCAGACTTGTTCCTAATCAGTGAAGGCCTCAGATATGACTGTGAAGAAATTCAAAACCCATGGTGTAAACTTTTGTAGCAGGAATACATGATCTACTGCTAAGACTGCTGCAAGCGTTAGCAAAAATGCCACCACTGGTAATTCCTTGGTTTATGTAGGTTCTGTTCCTGGTAATGGCTACAACTACAGCAGTTTACCTTGAAAAACAATATTGTGCTCTTAAATAGAAACAAAAGGCTACAAAGTTTTCTGTTATGTTAAAATAAACTGTCCCATAAATAGCTCCTAGTATAAAATGATGAAAGGAGCAAGCTACATCCAATCAGAAAGAAAGAAAGAAAGTAAATAAAGAAATGACATTAAATGTGCAGAATGAATTAGTAATAATAATCTCCATGGAGGGTCTACAATGGTTTAAAAACAATTTAATATTATACCGTGAAACACTGAGCACTTTCATCTCTCAAAAGAGACTTCATCAGAATAATTACTAACAAACACCAAGGCACTACATAGTATCTAAAATCATTTTCATTGGCTGTAGTTGATGAATCAATTGAATCTGTTCTTTTTATATTTTTTCTCTTAAAAAACCCAGGTATATGAGATGGTTCCCTATTAAAACCACGAGGGTCCACTTAACGCGAATACGGAAATGTCGACACGTATTCAGCAAACCGTGAAAACACCGATTGCCCTGAAGTGCTCAATCTGAAATGTCGAATCATCATAGTTGGCCCTTCTGCGGTATAGCTCCGTAAGGTAAGTGTGCGATAGTTATGGACCTTAGGGTTAGGCTGTGGGTTAACGTAAGTGCATAGATAGTAGTGTATGCAAGGTTTAGTGTAGGGTTAGAAGTAGGGTTTTGTTAAGTGTATGTGTGTGGATTATTTTATTTTGTTTGGGTATAGCTCCTTAAGGTAAGTGTGTGATAGTTACGGACCTTAGGGTTATGGGAGTGGGTTAAGGTAAGTGCATACATGGTAGTATATGCAAGCTTTACTTTAGGGTGAGAAGTAAGGTTTTGGTTAGTGTATGTATGTGGTTTATTTATTTTGTTTGGGTAAGTAGTATGTAGCGGGTGGTGGGGTTGGCCAACTATGATGATTCGAGATTTTGAATTTTGCAATTTAGGGCATTCGGTGTATTCGCGGTTCACGCAATATGTGTCGCTGTTTATGTATTCATTGAAAAGGACTTTCATGGTTATAATATAGACCCATATGAGACAGTTAGTGTATAGAAAACTTCAATCTTGTTACAAACAAGGCACACACAATTTGTGTATATGCACATGTACCAAACAACATTATAATTGTAAGTGATGGTTGGATAACCTATAATTTAGTAGCTTTTGTACTTAACACAGGAGCAATAGACACATTGTTTAAACCAGTGGGGAATATTGCACCAAGTCTAAGTTGCCACTTCATTTCTCTCACTTTTAAAATGTTTTCCAAACCCCCTCCCCCCTTGGTTCCAACCTAATTTTTTTCCAGGATACCAAAGCAAAACTTCTTAAATCCTTGACATACAACATAATGTCTGAAAAAAAATATTAAAAGAACAGGTTCAATTGATTCAACTGCAGCCAAATTAAAATTGTTTTTTAGATATTATATAATGGCTTGGTGTTGGTTTATAATTATCCTTATGAAGTCTGTTTTGGGAGACAATAGCATTCACTGTTTTATGGTATAATATTAAATTGTTTCTGCACCATTTGTGGACCCTCCTTGGCATTTATTTGTACTATTTTCAAGTGTTTTTGGTTGATGCTGTACCTATTTTTTATTAGACAGATTTAGTGTCAGACATCAACATAAATGGAGCAGGAAGAAAATCCCTAAGATGATCAATGGGCAGAAGAAGAGTGGCCATTCCTCTCAACTGTCCAGTTTTCATGGAATATTTCGATTTTTACCTGTTATTTTTTTATGTGTTCCTTATAAAAGTTGTGGTTTTCTACCAAATCATCGAGAACTGAAGCCACTAAATAATGACATTTGAGTTTTTGACTTTATATCCATAAGAAATGCATGGTCACACAAATCCTGTTATTCTAACAACTTTCTAAGTTTATAAGAGCAATTTCTAAAATCTGTTCCTATTTTTGGACTTTTTTCCCACCATTATTTTAGGCTTTTGTCATCATGGATAGCTCACCAAACTCTGACAAATATTTGGAGAAGGATGGTTCATTCTGGACCTGTTGTGTTTGTAGCCTGAAGGAAGATTGGGAAAACAGTTTGTAAAATTAGAATGAAGGATTATAAAACACCTGCTATTACAGACTAAATTAGTCAGCCTGAATGCCAGAAGTGCTGTAAGAGACTGAGTCTATGTGAAGTGAAACCGGGGGAACTGAAAACCTTGCTATAAGCTACTATACAGTCATACTAACTCTGAGATTGCAAATATCAGGGAAAAGTGAAATGCTGCTACACCTCAGTGTTCTGCAACCTCACAAAAATAGTATACTACCACTCTTCCCGCTTGATATAAATATTATGTGATCAACTTCTTTGACTAAAATGCATTTGAACAAAATGTAGTTTGAATATATATGGTTCCCATATGTATATAAATAAATATATGTGTGTGTGTGTGTGTGTGTGTGTGTGTGTGTGTGTGTGTGTGTGTGTGTGTGTGTGTGTGTGCATGTGTGCGCAAACTATAACACAACAATGCACTTTATGCAACTCTTCTATCCACATCACCATCACTCTACACTCACCATTTATTCAGCATCTCATTGTGCCTTAACAGTTGCACAAATCCCAGAATGATATAAAAGATGCTAATGGTCTCATTTAAGGTTAGCCCTATACAGTAATACTGACAGCATCTACCATTAAGCAAGCACATACTGCTTTTTTTCTGAAGCTCCTATGACACACACAGCATGCAGATGGCTACCCAGTGCCCCTGAGTTTCATTATCCAGCATATAAAAAGAAACTGCAGTAAAACAGAGATGATTTCCAAGAAAGTCCCCATGGTACAAATGCAGTTACTTTTTACTGATTCTGTATTACAAGCATGGATTATATGGCATGTCTGTGTCACACACTGTATTACCTTAGTGCTGGACATTCACATCTCTGTGTCACATAGTTGGACAAATTATTGTAAAATAACTCAGTTTTATTGATGGAGATTGTTCCGGGAATGTCCCCTTTAGGTGTCAGTTGCTGTGAGTTCTATTCCCACACCAGACAGATAGATTGCTGACACAGCAGTGCAGTATGAGGGAGTGTGCTGTACTCATGAGTCGACCATCCTTCAGCTGAGATCTTAAACACAGGCCCTATCTGCATGTGTTGGTAGTAGTTCATGTAAATGTAAAAGAGTAGGTGTTCGTTATTTTACACAACTTAAAAAACATATTATTTACATATATACAAAATGAACATGCTTCTGGGCACATATGTACACAATTCTGTTTATTGAGTTAGTTATTTTTACTAGTCATCATTTTTCCTCTAACATCTTCATTGTTGTTCTTTCATATTTGACTTCATAGGTTCATAGATTCATAGGTAGGTACTAGGCTATTGGCCCTAGGGCCTATATAAGCCTAGCCAAACGATACCCTGGCTTTTGCCACCCAAGAAAATTATTTTCCTGTGCCCCTGTCAAGCAGAGCCACAGAAGTGATCTCGGGGTGAATTTCGTATCTCCCATCCAATCATCAAGATTTTTCTTGAAGAGTGCTAATGAAGAGCTTTATTTGATATAGATAGGTAGTTTGTTTCAGAGTATGGGAAGTCTCTGAGAAAGGAATCTATCCTTCCAGCATGTTCTGTTTATTGTGGTGACAAGGTTTAGGTTCCTAGAGCGTGAAGCTCGGAGGGATTGAGATTTCTTTACGTGGAACATGTCCAACAGCTCTGGGTTTGACATAGCTTTGTATGTTAGGCAGAGATTGCCTCCGAGTAGGTGATATGTGGCAGAGTAAAGCTGCAGTTTTTTTAGACGGTCTGCGTAGGGTATCTGTTTGAGGCTGGTAATCCTCTTTGTGAGGTATTTCTGTGGCCTTTCCAGTTGTTGTAGATATCTTGTGAGGTACATACCAAAAGGGGCATTGTACTCTATAATGGGTCTAATGAGTGATGAGTAGAGGGGAACAATGACCTCTTTTTTCCTGGATGAGAAACCTTTTATGATGAGGTCTGCCACATAGAAGGATTTCCTGACAACTGTGGCGATGTGATTATCAAAGCAGAGACTACTGTCCACCTGTGTTCCAAGGTCTCTTACCACACTTTCATTGTTAAGTAGACTACCACCTATGTGGTAGTTCATGGGTACAGAGTTTTTACCAAAATGGATGACAATGCACTTTTTGGCATTGAGCTTGAGGCCATGGCTTTGACACCAGGCATCTGTCTCAGTGAGGCCCTTTTGTAGGATGTTAGGAGATTTGATTATGGCTCCTAGTTTGCAGTCATCTGTGAACTTTGTTAGCCAAAGACCTTCTGTGTTAGCCTGTTCTTCAGAGAAGTAGATACCAAACAGGAGAGGACCTAGGACTGAACCCTGTGGTACTCCACTTGTCACTGGTCTGAAGCTGGATTTAGAGTCTGCTACTTTCAGAGTGTGGGTTTGGTCAGTGAGCCAGTTGGCAACCCATCTTGTGACATAGGGATTTATACCTAGTTTAGTGAGTTTGCTATAATTCCAGTGTGGGGGATGGTGTCGAAAGCCTTGGTGAGATCTAGATAGGCTGTGTGTACCACCACTCCTTCACCCATAACCATAATCTAAATTTTTGCACTATATCTCCCAAAATCCATTTTCCAGTAAACAAAATTGAATTCAGTCTTTCATTCTAAATAACCTATATTACATAAAACAAATTCATATCTACCCTTCTCATGCATTCTTTCTTCTTGTTCTTATAATATCCATACATAATCATATTCATAGTTATATTACTTTTGTCATTAATATTCTCAAAATAATATTTTCATACAACTTGTTCCAGAGTTTCAACACTCATTTACATTTCAAAAAAATGTTCTGTTGTCTCTTCCTCCTCACAAAATAAACACACTCTTTCAACTTTCTTTTTATATGCCAAATGCTCCTTTACTGGTAACGTATTTATTAGCAGTCTCTATAGGGAATCACAGTGCTGTATTATCTTGGCACACCACTTTTTCCTGACTTTAAAGGCTTTAAACATGTCTTCTGTTAAATTCTCCTGTGGATTTACATAATGATATTATTTCATTACATTTTGTATACTACATTCTTCTATCTTTTCTACATCAGCAATTTTTGTTTTTAGTGTTAGCATTTTTTCTTGATAATCTTTTATTTCTTCATTTAAATATTCTTTTTTTTCTTTTTCTTATTCTCTTTATCTAACAAAAGTTTTTCTACTTACATTTAAACAGTCTCAATATTAATTTCTCATTCCCTTTCTTTTCCCACTTAATACTCTATACAGGTTTAAAGACGTGGAATAAATTACTATATTTAGTAACCCTAATACCTCTTTATCTTTACTCACTCACAACACACACCACTCTTTGCTGTACAATTTTCTTTTCATAGTCTTGTGGGGTCATATAAACATTTGACACATGCTACTTTTCCCATTAATACAGAATTCACCAGATAAACCCTTTTCCTGAATGTTAACCTATATCTCCTCCACAAAAGACTTATTTATTTAGCTGAATCATAACTATATTGTTTTCTCAAATTGTATCCATAGCAAGGACATGTCCCTCATTGAAAATGCGCAGCGCCAGTTTTCACTGCGGCACCCAAACCCTTTCTTTTATCTTTATTCGCAATCATTTCTATTTCTTTTAAGTATCTATTCAAACAAACCAACATCTCCCTCATCTATGTTTTGTTCTGAGCAATTACAACGATACCATCTGTGTATGTCAGACCTACTGGGATCACCACCTTGTTTTGTATCACATATCTGGCATCTTTCATTTTATAAGTTATTTCAATCACTATCACATTTAACACCAATGCAAACAATATTTAACTCATGGGACATTCTTGTCTTATATCACACTTCATGCATATTTCTTTACTGAGCCACCCATTCACTAACACACACTGTGTTATTTTGATATGCTGACACACACACACACACACACATAGGTTCATAGGTTCATAGGTTCATACTAGGCTATCTGCCCGAGGGCATTTACAAGCCTAGCCCATCGTTTTGTGGCTTTTAGTATGGGGAACTATACCCATTATTTTGCTGTGCCTCTGTTGAGCAGTGACACTGAGGTAATCCCTGGGGTATATCTGCGATCTCCCATCCATTGGTCAAGATTTCTCTTGAACAAGTGCTCTGCCTCACATATACCGGGATTTTATTCCACAGCATAGGGAGTCTTTGGGTGATGAATCTATCCTCTCAGCGTCCTATTAATAGCTGTGTCGAGGTTTAAGTCTCCGCCCTTGTGGCTCTGACGGATCTAGATTTTTGAGGTGAAGCATATTCATCAAATCTGGGTTTGACATGACCTTGTATGTTAGGCAAAGGTCACCAGTTCTTTCAGTCGGGCAGCATAGGACAGATGTTTGAGACCCTTTATCCTTTTGGTGAGGAACTTTGTGGCCTCTCCAGCTGCTGCAAGTGTCGGGTCAGATACATTCCGAATGGGGCATTGTACTCAATCATTGGTCTGATGAGTGATGAGTATAGGGAGACTATGACCTCCTTGATCTAGATGAGAATCCCTTCATGATAAGGTGGGCAATGTAGAAGGTCTTCCTAACTACTTTAGCTACATGGGTGTCGAATGATAGACTACTATCAACCTGGGTCCCCAGGTCCCTGATAACTTCTTCTATGCTCAGTGGATTGCCACCTATTTGGTAGCTAATGACTATGCATTTTTTGGCATTTAACTTTAGGCCATGGCTCTGGCACCAGTTATCCGTTTCTGTGAGACCCTTCTGAAGGATATCTGTGTCAAGTTTGCAGTCATCTGCACACACACACACACACACACACACACACACACACACACACACACACACACACACACACACACACACACACACACACTCCTAATTCTGTTACCTATTCCATACTTCTCTATATCATCCCACAAAGCATCATGTCTTGCTATAACATCATCTACCATAAGTTTAACATCCTCCCATTTATTTATAACATCATCCATAATTTTGCTCAAAATCAAGACCAATTCGTGACATCTGTTCCATTTTATATCATATATACGTTCTTCCATAACACCCAGCATCCTACCTTCCAGTCTCCTCCATATTATTCTTATAATCTGTGTCATTTAGTGTGATGGGCCTCATTTTTTATTCCGTTCTTCTCTTCCTTCTTCCACATTAACTGTAATACCCCATTACATAAATCTTCATAAAGAAATTCTTCCTTCAACCAGTTATTCAGTTGATTCACAAAATACACTCTTTGCTAATCCATTATTTTTTATACATTCCAAAGACTATACCAGCTGGGTCTCATACTAAGTCAACATTTGCTTTCCTAAGTACTTCATCCAATTCACTATTATTAACTTCTTTTTCAAACATGTCCTTAACTCATTCTGGAAAAGGTTTTGCTCTCTAGTCTCTCTTACTTTCCTTCTTTTTACTCTTGCACGTTTCCCAGATGTTGTACTACAATACTTAAAGTTTGCTGTTGTGTTCCTTTTACCTTTCTATTTACATTTTTCATTTCCTTCATTATACTAATATCCTCCTTTACTATTTTCTCCAAGTATGCAGATACCTCCTCCCTTCTCCCAAGTAAGTAATATTTCTGCCTAAACAGTAGTGGCTTTTTTTATTTCTTGTATATGTTACTTTTTCCATATCATAATACTACCTTGTGTTATTCTCTAAATTCTCCTGCAAATTTCCGTATATTCATCCATACTTAATTTTCTCTTTCTTTCTTACATTATCCTGCTATTGAAAACAAAAACTCTGTTTATACTTCGTTTTACAATCAGTCCACCATTCAGACTAGTTTTTATAGAAGTCCTTTGTGGTTACATGATACTTCCATAACTGCAGTATTTATTTTCCAAATTCATCCTATGATTTCTTGTTTATTCTTTTCATCCCCTTTCCTATTTTAATATACTCACTTTCTCCCATCCTCTCCATCCATAGTGCTAAATGATCTGAAACACCTAACACAAGTTTATCACCATATGCTTCCCCCAAGCCTTCCAATAATACAAAATAATCAATTTCAGATACAAGTTCTCTCCTTCTATAAGTCCATTGACTTTTGTTCCACACAGTTAATTTAATGCATTTTACCGCTCTCTGTATTTTTTCATCTTTCCCTTTCTTATTTACATTTTCCCCTTAAATATCACAAATAAAGTTCTCTGCCATTATAATTTTGATGTTATCCACCACATAGTCTAACATTTGATGAAAGAGTCTTTCTTTCCTTGCTAGTTATATATCCATATAATGTTATAATTATCTAAACATGTTCTCTCCACCACACATCCACAACAGTTCAGTGAATCTTGCCCATCAGCTTTCATTTGGAAAATCACAGTACTCTCAGCTCTCTAGCTGTAAGATGGGATGCCAACTGGCTCACAAACTGGGCACACACTATCAGAGTGGGCGATGCCACATCAGCCAGCAGACCTGGGGTGCCACAGGAGTCAGTGCGGGGCCCCTACTATTTGGTATATACTTCTCAGAAGTTCATGTCAAAACTGAACTGACGGATTGTGGCTACCCAAGTTTGCAGACAACTTCAAACTAGGTGCAATAATTGAATCTCCAAATGATGTTAGTATTCTCAAGGAGGGCCTCACACAGACCAACAGCTGGTGTATTAGTCACAGTCTCAAAATTAATGCAAAGAAATGCATCATCATTCCCTTCAGCACAAACAATCTCCCCTCACACTACCAAATCAACAACAATACCCTAAGTATCCATGAAGTGGTAAAGGACCTGGGATCACAAGTTGAGTGTAACCTTAACTTTGATGATCATGTGTCTACTGTAGTAAGGAAAGCTTTCTACATAGCACACTTGATGAGTAAAAGCATCGCCTTGACAGCAAAAGAAGTTATAATGCCTCTATACTCGGCAGTAATCTAGCCTATAATTGAGTATAACATTTAAAGTAACTATTCACAACTGACCCCTCCTCCAGCAGCAGCAGTCTGGAAGATTGGATGGGTAACCATAAATTCACCCAGGGGGGTTCCACCAGTGTCCCTTATAGAGAGGGGAAATAGGTGCTGATCATGGTAACATGGATAAATTTGACTAGACTTGTAAGGCCATTAGCTTAGTAACTTCTTTTGATCCTGTGATAACACCCCATTTGGCATGCACCATACTAGGCACCTGTTGCAATTAGGGAGACCTCAGAGGTTTCTAACCAAGAAGATCACCTGCAGCAATTAGGGAGACCTCAGAGTTTCTAACAAAGAAGATCAAGGGGCTCCGGCATGTGCCTTACAAAGACTGACTAAAGTCCCTGTCACTATACTCCATATCATATATACTTCTTAGGAGAGACTTATTCCTGGACTACAGAGCAATCCAAGACACAAACCTAATGAAATTACTGCACATCTGTAAATCAAACAGAACTAGGGCTATCCATTCCAGGGACCTATGGTCTTCAACTTAAATAGGACATACTGGAGGGACAGATTTATCTCTCAGCAACTGCCACCTCTTTGGAGCAGACTACCAATTCATGTGAAACAGAGCATCTCTATGACACTGTTCAAGAGGAACCTGGATGAGTGGATGGGGCCCCATAAATTCTTACCGGTGATAGAGCCCACAACCCTTCTAGACAGGGGCAGTCATTACTAAATGCAATCTTAGGTACTGACTAGCATTTCTGTGGTATTACATTGGGATGAAATGGCTAGACTTAAAATGACCTCCAGGTCAGTAGCCTACTAATTTCCTATGATCCTGTGTTCAGTCTTCACTCATACTTTCCATATCCATTATGCGTTGGGAAACACATGGCATTCCACCTTCAAGTTAACTGGGAGCCTTTCTATGCCTCCATCATAGGGACTGATTCACCATGACAAATTATGAATGTATTTTCACTCTTTTTTATCCAGGATTATTCATGCCACTCAGGATATGAGTATGTTGGGGTTTTCTTCATAAAGTATTTAACAAACGTTTAAACATTTTTTGACTTCTGCACTGTGGCCCTTACACCATCTTACTAATGCATGCTGACTCTATTCCTAACCATGCTGATACCCCTACCCTAAATGTGCAACTTACCTTACAAAAATCCTTACTGTTATACTACATTACAGTAGACAATTGGACATGCACCACCCATACAAACACAAACCAACAGCATTAACTATATCTCTACTTCAGCCTTTCACTTACCCTTACCTGGAAAGACTTGTACATACTCCAAAC
>NC_056733.1:1455034213-1455046713 GCF_019279795.1 Protopterus annectens
GCACTGAATTTGTAGATGAAACACTGAAATATAAAGTTGTTTGCAAGTAGTAACCTCTTCATTAGTTACAGATCTATTTAATATGGAATTGTTAAGATGACTTTTACTTCTGCAAAGCTTGTGAGTATTGTCTGGTATTGGTGGGTGTAATGACAGAAGGTTGAGTGGCCTTTTATGGTTAAAATGTTTTGAAATATGCAGTTTTGTCATTATCTGGTCACGTTTTCTTTAATTGCTTACTGGAAAAATGCACAAAACTACAAATTTAAAATATACTCTAATGATTGTTTGCTGTACTATACAAGGGATATAACTTAATATAATCAGAAAAGTAAATCAAAGAACACACTCATGTGTGACGTGTCCTGGAAATGTGTGCAAGGGGGCCTATGGTTTGAAAACAGCCCAAAGATAAACTTTATCTGCCACTAGCCAGATGCATTTTCTTTGAAAGTGGGTGTCAATGCTGTTTCAATGAATTTGAGTTTCAATGGCAGAGAAGTTTACTGTTAATGCTAATTTTGTTTCCATTGTGACACTGTATTGTTTTGTCTAGCATATATCTATTAGTGTTTGTGCTATAAAATTTTAAATAAAAGTTTAAAATTAGAGCCAAATATCTATAATAATTGTATAAGTAAGGAAGGATATAGTACGCATGCTGAGAGGTTTGAACAGTGTTTATGGTAACTAGGGAGAAATAGCTAAGTTATGAGACAGTGGAATGGTTGTGGGAGAGGGTGTTGTGTCTGTGTTGCAGGGCCCGACCCATTACACTGCCTAGGGCCTCATTTGACCATGATCTGGCTCTAAAGTAAATCCTTTGTTTTTTCCTCTTGTGTGTGTCCATGTGTAAAAACGTGATACAGGATTGGAGGAAACTCGGAAATAACTAGAAACAGAAAAGAATCACAGTTAGTTTTTAAATTAACATCAGCCCTCTAGTTGTATAGTACTACAATACAGTACAGAATTGTGCAGTGGAGAATTTTTTTTTTGTTTATTTAATTGAACCTGCAAACTGGATTAATCACAGAAAGTGAATCAGCCAGGGCATTGTGCACTATCAGACTGAAGGCAGGATTTTTTTTAATGTGAATATAACCAAATTCTCTTTTTTATGTTTGGAGAGAAGAGTGGTGGCTAGCTTGGTGTGTGTGTCTGTATGTGTGTCTGTATGTGTGTGTGTGTGTGTGTGTGTGTGTGTGTGTGTGTGTGTGTGTGTGTGTGTGTGTGTGTGTGTGTGTGTGTGTGTGTGTGTGTGTGTGTGTATGTGTGTGTGCATTTGTCTGTATATTTTAAAGTTTGGTCTGTGGTCTGTGAGTGCATTTGTTTAAATATTTTGAAAGTGGATATTTATGTTCTTTTTTATTGCATTCTTCTGCCCTCTCTTTGTTTTGTAGGGGTGGGGAGTAGCTAGCTGGACTGAGGATTAAAGTAACTTGCTCTTTCATTTGCTCAGCTTAAATTCTGCCATTAAAGCTGATGAGTGAATATTTGCACTAATAAATTGGAATATTTTTATCCTTTTTTAGTGGGGAGTAGCCAGCTGTGCCATAGATGAATGCAACTTGTCCTTTTTATTTGGTCAGTTTAAATTCCACCCTTAATGTGCATTTGTGTGAATAAATCTGAATATGGATGCCTTTTGGGGGCTTAGCAGTAACTTTGTCCTTTTCATATTATTTTAAAAGCGGGCTAGTGTGCATTTGTGTGAAATAAATTGAGTTTTTTGGATGGGGAGTGACTAGCTGTGCTATGGAAATTTATCCTCTTCAATTGCTTAGCTTAAAGTCAGGATTTAAATACTGACTAGTGCACATTTGTGCAAAATAAATTGGAATATTTATGTTTTTTTCTGTGGGAGAGGGGTGGCTAGCTGTGTTTTTGATGAAATAACTGATGCTCAGTTTAAATGCGTGTATTAACCACTATGTGCATTTGTATAAAATAAACTAGAATATTGTATGAAATGCATTCAAAACTATCAAACTATACAATCACTCCTCCCAACAGAAAAATGACAAAAAGACGGAGTCAAAGACAATATGACTGCAAAAACTATAGTGGTGCTTCCTAGTACCTCGACTATCATCTTCAAGGGAACATTTACACCATCTGAACAGCCCTTCTTTTATACAAAACAATTTCCACTCAAGTATTCAATAATCCAAAGTGCCAAAACACCCACATTTATAGTGCACACATCTAAAGTGCATACTCATGCAGTTTTTCCCCCTGAGTGACATAAGGTTTGGCCAAAATGCTAAAGAAAAAACTATTATCAAACCTTATTTCACTCAAGGGGATGATTATGTACAGAGATTATCACAAATGGAAACAAAGTTTATTATGAATTTCAAAACTTTACATCCTAGTGGATTGAAGTTGGAACTGAATCTTAATTTATGATTTGTTCACAAGTTTATAAATCCAGTTTGAATGCATGTAATCTTTTATTACTGATGAAAGACTTAATTGTATGTTTTTTGGGGAGGTTGTATTTAAAAGTTATTTTGAGTATATATGAGTTCCATAGCTGAAGTCTACAGCTAAAGGAGATACATGCTAACCTCAAACCACATGCAAAGTCAGTGATTCTGTCTACGTATCATTCATAATGATGTGGTACCAGAGATGGTGTGCTCTTCTTTCCATAGCCATGTTCACTATTTTCATGGAACCATTTCCTTGGCTTTTTAGAATGTAAAAAATAATAAAAAAACTGAAACTGCCAGAAGTACATGTGAACTGTGTATATGCAAAAATATTAGGTTAGAAATGTTTGCTACAAATGCCTTCTGGGTTAGAACATTTTTAGATAAAATTATTTCTAATGGAATTTAACCTTCAAAGATGCACTTTTTCAATGTTAATGGCATTTTCCTTATCTAGAAAACCTGTTACTAAAACTGTACAAAATCACATGCCAGTTTGGAAGAAGCAACTTAGGGACTCCATTGAATGAGTTATATTGGTCTGTATGTATTCCGAGTTCTACTATTCAGTGTACCCATTTCAGGATTTGGCACTGTACTCAAAAAAAAAAAATCACTTCTTGACATTACAAAGTAACAGGTGAAGTGGATTTCTGACTATAGGTCCATAGGTAAGTATGTCTAACTAGCTTTGTAGGTCATTTGAAGCCCAGCCATTTTCCCTTCAAAGGTAAGAATCAAACCCTGCATCTTGTGTCTTTGAGGTAAACATCTTAAGTATTATTCCAAAACCTTACCCAATTAATTTGTCTCTTGGGCAGGGAGGGAGGTGGACTGCAAACTCTTAATTTGACTGACATATTCAACATGTGCACATCAATATTTCTTCTGGCTTCATTCTAGATACAAGGCCAGACAGCATCCCTGACCTGCCTTTAATAGAGATGTCAGACTATGTGATGCCCTACCAATGTACTAGCTGGCTACTGGGTACATAGGACAGTCACTTTCTAAGTAGACTGTCAATACCATAGGATAAAAGTAGTTTATCTATGTCTCAAGGAGTTTAAGCTTGGAATGATGACCCCATTTTGGAAAGTGTTCCTCTTTGCTGTTCAATTTACAGAGTTAGCTTTAGAGATAGAATACAAGCTTTGAATATCTTACTTCAATAAAAATGACTCTTTGTTTGGGGTAAAGTAAGGATAAGTTCGACGTAATTGGTGCACACAAGAGACCCATTGTCCAGAACACTAATTAAATAAAATCTAGCCACAGGAGTGCGAGACCCCTACCCCTATTTTAATAATGGAATTGCAAGGTTAGAGTAGATTAAAGAAGTGGTTAATCTCTCGCCCTGTCATTACCCAGCATCAGGATTGTAAAATGAAAGCATTGAAATCACTCCCAATGCTTTGATGCTACCTTTCAAGACTTCAAGTCAACAATATGCTCTTCTGCTATCTAATAATTAACTTTTCATACCCACAGTAGTCCTTTTTGAAACATAAACTCTTAGACACACTGCAGAAATCTGTCCGGCAAAGATATGCTAATTTATAGGCAATGTGGTATTGAGCGGATGAGAAGGAATATCCCTGAGAGGTGCAAGGCATATAGATTTATAGGTGTTTACTAGGCTAATAACCACAAGGGCATTTTTAAGCCTTGCCATGCATCCCAAATCTCTGACAAGTTCTGGTATCCTTAGTTAGTGTAAGCAGGGGCTTGGGAGATAAAACATTTACAAGCAGGGGCCTGGGAGATGAACCATTTACAGGTTGCCTGTGTCCATTAGAGACATAGGTGCCAAGATAAGGATGAAGTTCCTGTTCCCCATCCAAATGTCCAAGTTACACTTGAACTGGTTTAGGGAGGAACTCTGTTTCACATGGATGGGGATCCTGTTCCAGAGACAGGGTAGTCCCTGGGATACATACTTGTTTCTACAGCAGATCCTATTTATATCACAGGTAAATTTTAAGTCTTTAGATGGGTAATTCTGGTGCTGTTAGTTTTGCTGATATGCAGGAGGTGCATCAGTGTGGGGTCTAACAACACACTGTATGCCAGGCATAGATCTCCTTTCAACAGCCTAGAGGAGACAGAATGCAAGAATAGGGTCTTGAGGAACCCTGCACAGGACATTTTACTTACATAGGGTCATGGGATCATAGGAAGTTACTATACTAATGGTCTTAGGCCCATTACAAGCCTAACCAAGTTCTATGCTTATTTCTATGATCAGCATCTATTACCTCTGTCCAAGAGGGATACAGGTGGAACCCCTGGAGTGAATTTAATGTTACCCATCCAATCGTCCGGATTGCTTTTGAAAAGGGCCAATGAGGTTTCTCTGTTTGACATGAAGTGAGAGTCTGTTCCAAAGGTTTGGTAACCTCTGGGAGACAAATCTGTCTCACAAGCAGGTTCTATTAATGTCACATACCAGGTTAAGGTCTTTACAGAAAGTAACCCATGTAACATTTGACTTATGGATATGCAGCATTTCCAGTACAGCAGAGTCAGAGATTGACTTGTATGCAAGACAGAGATCACCTCTCAGTAGTTTGTATGAAACAGAGGAAAGTGACAATGATTTCCAACAATCTACATAGGAAAGATGCTGAAGACCTTGAATTTTCCTTGTGAGGAGCCATTGTGGTCTTTCCAGTTGCTGCAGCTGCTTGCAGAGGTACATACCGAAAGGGGCATTGTACTTGATTATTTACCTGATGAGGAAAGAGTACAGTGAGGGTATAATTTCTTTTTTTCTGGAGGCAATGCCCTTACTTATGAGATGAGCAATATAGAATGCCCTTCTTACCACTGTGAAGATATGGTGGTCAAAGATAAGGTTACTGTCAACATGTGTGCCCTGGTCTCTCACAACTGACTGCATACTTAAGGTGTTGCTATTGATGTGGTAGTTAGCAGGAACATCGCTCTTACCAAAAGGGATGATAATACATTTTTTTGCATTGAGTTTAAGGCTATGATTTTGACACCAATCATTTGTTTGTGTAAGACCCTCTTGTAGGATTTGGATAATTTAATTTGGAGATTCTATGACCGCTCCTAGTTTGCAGTCATCAGCAAACTTTGTCAGCCACAGACCTTTAGTTTTTGATTGTACTTTGGAGAAATTGATTCCAAACAGCTGAGGTCCAAGAACTGATCCCTGTGGAACACCACTGGTTATGGGTCTGCTGTTGGAGGTGGATTCCCCTATTTTGATTATATGTGTTCTGTTAGTCACCCAGTTAGCAATCCATCTAATGATACAAGGGTTGACACCTAGCTGGGTGAGTTTGGCAATTATGCCTGAGTGGAGGATAGTGTCAAATGACTTGTCTAAGTCTAGGTAGGCTGCATGCACAGATTTCCCCTCCTCCAAGGCCTTGGTGACTGTCTTGAAGAAGTCCACCAGGTTTAACAGGTATGATCTCCCTTTGACAAATCCAAAATGAGCAGGGTCAAGGGTGGTGGAGATTCCCTATATCTTCAGTGATAAGGTCCATGATGATTCACTCCATGGCCTTGTAGATAAGAGTAGTCAGGCTAATAGGTCTGTAATTCTCAGGGTCAGTGAAAGCACCATCTTACACACTGTATTCTTTTAGTGAGAACCTCTGTGGATGTTACATTTATTGGATATTTTTGTGGATATGCTTGGTTAGGTACATACCAAAGGGTGCATTGTACTCAATGATAGGTCTGATGAATGCAGAATATAGTGGAACAATGACTTCCATAGACATAGATACCATACCTTTGTTTATACGTTGCACAGCACAGAATGATTTCCTCACTACTGTAGACACATGATGGTCAAAGGCTAGATTACTGTCTGTGTGTGTCTAAAAGTTCCTGACTACTCAGTCAAATCTAATGGGTGTGTTGTCAATATCATAGTTACTAGGGTTTGATGACTTCCTGAAGGATACTATTATGCATTTCTTGGCATTTAGTTTTAGTCCATGGCTCTGATGCCAGTTGTTTGTCTGTGTCAGCCCTGTCTGTAGAACATTTATGTCAGTGTGGGATTCAACGGTAGCCCCTAAGTTGCAATCATCTGCAAATGTAGTCATCCAGAGACCATTGACATTGGCCTTGACTTCTGAGAAGTAAATGCCAAAAAGGAGTGGTCCAAGGACTGATTGCTGAGGGACTCCACTTGTGAATGGCCTCTTTGTAGAGGTAGACTCCCCAATTTTAACTTCCTGGGTCCTGTCTGTGAGCCAGTTGGCTTTCCACCGGGTGGCATATGGGTTTGTACCTAACCTCTTGAGTTTAACAACAATGCTCAATTGAGGTATAGTGTCAAATGCCTTGGCTAAGTCTAGGTAGGCAATGTGTGCCATTTTTCTCTTATCCATTGCTTTGGTGACCTTCTCAAAGAAGTGCACCAGGTTGAGTAGGCATGACCTTCCCTTGATGAAACCAAACTGGGTTGGGTCCAGTGTCTGGAGGTTTACTATATCATTATTGCTCATTTCCATGATAATTCTTTTTATGGCTTTGTATATAAAACTAATGAAACTTATAGGCTTGTAGTTGCCAGGGTCTGTAGATGTCCCACCTTTGTGCTGAGGGATGATTTTTGCTGTTCTGCATTCATGAGGCACAGAACCGGTTTAGAGACTACAGTTAAATAGCAGTTCCAGAGGGCCTGATAGGTCATGTTTCATGCTACTTAGAAGACATCCTGGGATATTGCCTGGACCCATTGATGCAGTGGTCTAGGCCTTGAGAGAGCATTAAGGACCTGTTCCCTAGTGAAAGTAGGGAGGTTATATTTGATGGTATTTCCTGAGGGAAGGTTGAGGAGGAGAGAGGGGTAAAGTTGGATCTCAATTTACCAGCCAGTAGGTTTGCTACATCATCTGGCTCAGTACAGGTGGCTTCATTTACAATGAGCTCTGGACACAATTGTGTATTGCCTTTGAGGTTGCACACATAGCTAAATAATGCCTTGTGGTTGTCCTTGACCTAGGAGACCAAATTTACCTCAGATTTGGCTTTGGTGGACTTTATTTGTCTGAGTTGTTTGTTTAGTTTGATGAGAGTGCTTTTATCCTGCTGGGTGCTGCAGCTCCTAATTTTTGCCATGATTTTCTTCCTTCTGTTACACAGCCTATTGAATTTGAGATACCACCAGGTTGGCTTGTTTTTTGAATAAGTTCTGTACTTCTTCCTGGGGTATACAGCTGCCTCTATGAGGCTATTATCATGAATGTATAGGGTTTCTGTGAACAGCTCTGCATAGATAGCAGTGTTTACAGGATTTATGGGGGTTTCAGATTTTGCCATGTTATCACTCAATAGCAGGAAGTTAGCCTTTGAGTAGTTCCTGAATATTTTATTTTTGCTTCAAGGGAGACCATTTTGTGGTTTGACCTTACCAGAAAATACATTACACCAGGGAATATGCACCACTTTCCAATATTAGCGAGGAGCAGGATTCAGTATGGTTGCACCCCTGGTTGGTGTATTGAGAATCTGTTTCAGGGAGTTTGTGCATTTATGTTTGATGTTGTATTGGACTCCAGTTAATAGTGGGGTAGTTAAAGTCACCCATGAATATTATATTGTGTTGGATGGTGAGTGTTTCCAATAAGTTTAAATATGTGGTATGTGTTTTCTGTGTCATAGAGGGGGACCCATAGTTTCAAAAAAGTGGTATTGGATTTTGCCTGTGGTAATGTGAACATGGTAGCTCAAGTGCATTGCCCTGTTTAACCAGCCTTGAGGTATATTTATTTTTGATGTAAATCGAGACACCTCTACCTATAGTTCCTGTCTGTGTAGTAACTGCTCTAAATGTGTGAAGGCATTATAACCTTGCACTGTCGGTGTTATCTATGTGGCTTTAACCCATCTGCCTGAAGTGCTTGTCTAATAGGTTTATATTAGTACAATTATGTGATTAAAAGTATATTAAAAATAAAATACTAAATGGCAGTACGCTTTCTGACATCACTGTAATCATGACTTCTGGTGAAGAGAGAAATGACTTGTGCAAAGCAGCTTTCAGTGACCTGATGTGTGTCAAGTATTTATTGCTGCATTGAAACTAGTGGAATAGAAGAGAATGCCTGGTATAAAACTAACAGTATTTATAGTTATCATGTCAGTGTTTCTCATATGGATGGGTGGATAGATTGATGGCTGACTGGCTGACTGGATGGACGGACGGATGGACGGTCGGACGGACAGATGGATGGATGGATGGATGGATGGATGGATGGATGGATGGATGGATGGACCAAAAGGTGCACATGTACTAGCATGACTAATGGTGAACTGGAAACAGATGATGGGGAAGGGCAATATGTGTAGCTATGAGTGTAGTGTTCCTAATGGATGGATGGATGGATGGATGAATGAATGGGCATGCACTGCCAAAACTGACAGCAGCAGTTTGTCCACTTTTTCAGAGAAGGACCAGTCATGTCCTTCCAGCACCAAATTTATTTCTTTATATGCTGACTGATTAATTGGCATTTGATTACCAAGAAAGTCCTAACCGATAGATGCACATTTTCAGAGGTGGCTCGATGAGAAAAGCTCCAAAGAATTACAAAAATACTTTATGAACAATAATTTTACATTCTTTAAAAATAATACAAAAGCATCTACAGTTTAAATAATTATATCAAATTAGGCATAATGTGAAAATATTGGTTAAGAATACATACAACTTATATGACAATGGTTTAATATTAAGAGAAATGTTAACCACTTAATAGAGAAATTAAAGGTAAGTTAGTATAATACAAACAGAAATTGCAATATGACATAAGAAAGAAAAACAGGGTTATGGACTATTTAGAAAGAGAGTCAGGGGAGAGAAAGCAGCAGAACAGAAAGATAAGAACTCCAACCATACTTCAGTTTTTAGCTATATTTCTTCATTTTAGCTTTAATGAAAAAATACTTCTGAAGAATCCAGAGAGACACAGACAGCATTTATTTTCATATGTATCAATACACACACATAAACACACACTCACACACACACACACACACACACACACACACACACACACACACACACACACACACACACACACACACACACACACACACACATACATGCGCGCACATGCGCAAAAAAAGGAAAAAATAAAACAGAGAGCCACACTCAATTCAGCAAGCATTCTTATTTAAAAGTAAAATGATATTCTCCCAACTGTTTTCATAGGTAGTTGCTAGGCCTGCAGTCCAGGAGGACCATCAGGGAGTTTAGCCCAAACTCCAAAGTGCCTCAAGCACAATCTGGTTAAGTGACTTCCTCAAGGTCACACAATAAGCAAATGAAAGCTGAAAAAAAAATCAAACCCTGCACCACAGTGTGTAGCATCTTAAGAGCTCATAGTCTAAGTGCTCTGCCCTCAGTATGTAGCACGTTAAGAGCTCATAGACTTAGTGTTTTGTGTTAACTGTGAGAATTACACTGGGCAGTCCTGGATTTGAACTCTTGTCCTCTCATCCCAAAGTGAAAAGTCATATCTCTAGACTACTAAGCCTTCTAGAGAATAATAGGTTATGCCACTGTTTTGATGGTAACATATTCCTAATGTTTATACTTCTAACAATCATGGATTTTTGCATGCATCACAATAAAAGAGTCAGTGTGACTATGTCTAGCCATAGCTAGTAGAAATCCTTCACATACACATGCAGCAGTAAGCTATCTGATTGTTCTTCTTCCTACTTAAAAACTGCTGAAATGTATGCTAATTTATTTACTTTACAATTTATTTGTGCAGAGAATTTACTTTTCACCTTAGTCACACAAGTTTTGAAACCTTCAAATGTGTAATGTTCTTTTTCATATCAAGTGATTGTTGGGCAAGCAAATGCATTTGCCATAGAGACCATCTCTAAGTTGGCGGAGTAGCTGGTAGGTTAATAACCTGCTTAGCCAAGGAGAAGTCATCATTTTAGTGACTGGCTTCATCAAGTTCATCCATTTGGTTTACCTCTGGATTAAGTTGAGGAAGAAATACGGAGTCCACATGGAGAACTATGGAACCACATGTCACTGCCAATGAAACCAATTCAGAATGCAAACTTATTTAAAACATCAGTAGGACTTTACCTATCAAATCAATGGATTTGTTCTTGTGCATCTCTAGGATAAATACCACATACTCAGTTTCCCTTCATTCAGAATCCTATACTTCACAACCAGTCTTCACCTATACCTGAATAGTTTTACTAGCATCTCCCAGTAATATACATTGTTTTGTGACACTACTCACTCCCCATCTCTTTACTTATAATATAAACTTTATGTTAGCCATATATAGATGGCGCAGTGGTAGTGTTGTCACCTCACAGCAAGAGGCTCTCCGGTTTGATTCTCGGCTGGGGTGCCTTCTGTGTGGAGTTTGCATGTCCTCCCTGCATTCGTGTGGGTTTCCTATGGGTGCTCCAGTTTCCTCCCACATTACAAAGACATGTGTCTGGAGCATTACTCCACGGGCTTCTGCTGAAAACTGGCTTCATTCCAAGTTGGACTTTCCTGGTTATCAAATGTTAAATAAAAAATAAATAAATATATATATATATATATATATATATATATATATATATATGGGATCTGTACAGATGCTCAACTGCATCTTTCACCGAATCCCAATTTGGTGAGCATACTTGTGCAAAAGTGCTGTTCACCGAAGCAGCACTTTCGCGTAAATATGCTTGTTGTTATGGTCATACTATGGTGCGGTAAGGGAAAATTCCCTTTTCCCCACTGTAGTGCGACCTTGGAGTGAGAATATTAAAGTAGAGGGGTGTGGGAGGCTTGCCTCTCACATCGGGGTGTGCAGGGGGGCTTGCCCCCCTGCATTCAAGTAGATTTATTTATTTATTTATTTTTTACATACTTTAACGAAAGCACTTTTTTGATTAAATGGATTCGGGCTTTTGATCTTTTGATCAAAAGTTCTAGATCCATATATATATATATATATATATATATATATATATATATATATATATATATACATATATATATATATATATATATATATATATATATATGTATATATACAATTGTTTCTGAAACTTTACACCCTACTTCTTAACTACAGTATTAACATTTTCTATTCTACCTTCTTTCTTCACTCACCTCAATTGAAATTCTAAGCACTAATCACATGATTCCTTATCTTCCTGATAAAACCACTAATGCACCTCTTCAAATGCACAATGTGCAACATCTACTAATGCATAATTATCTTCTAACAGTAATAGTTGCCTTTATTTTCATATGAGTGTAATCTAATTAGCAAATGTTTGAGAAATTGTTAATGTAGACTGTTTAATGTCTATTCATATGTTACTGAATGTCTGTTTCAAAATGTTTATAATATGTTGAACCTTTTTCTCCCCAGATCTCCACTGAAAAGTTTTTTTTGGCTAAACCCAATCAGACAAACCCAGTAAACAAAAGCAAAATAAATGAAAAAAAAAAAAAAGTAAGAAAAATACTTCAGTCTATGACTTCAAGTACAAATTGTTCAGAAGATATTTGATCTACACTTTTCTCTGTAAATTCTGAACCTCCATTTTAAATGATACATTTTATACTTTTGCATAGTATTTTAGCAACTGATGATGTTTTGGAAAACTGACCTGCTCTATTTTTCCCTGGTAAATAAGGCCTCAGTACATAAATACAGTCATGTAAACTTTCCATACCATCTAATAAACTGCAGTAATAAGTAAATCAAGGGATGACAGAAAATATTTGTAGATAAAACACATCAAATTATGCTTCCTAAGTTGAGAGTAAGTACTTTATGACATCTTGCACACCTAGAGTCATACCTTACTTTGTTTTATTGATCACTCTCACATATTGATCTTCCACTTTCTTAAAACCTAACAAAACCTGTAACTAGCTTTTCTGCAAAAAGCCTTGCTCGCCAAGTATGGAAGTTTTAAATATATTCTGTATACGTGCAGTTTGTTAGAAACAGTGTGTGTGTGTGTGTGTGTGTGTGTGTGTGTGTGTGTGTGTGTGTGTGTGTGTGTGTGTGTGTGTGT
>NC_056733.1:1455051713-1455106713 GCF_019279795.1 Protopterus annectens
AGGTATTTTAGAAGTTCATAGATTAGTACTACGCTAACTGCCTTTGGGGGCCATTGTCAGCCTAATCAAGTACCCTATGTGAGAATCAAACACAGTACCTTGCATGCATAAGGCAAGCATCTTACCCATTATGCCAACCTCAACCTAGTTTCTAGTTATTTGTTAAAAGTATGACTGATATTTCTACAGTATGACTAGCTTTAATTAGTTTACCAGCTATATATTAAGGTAGTAAACATTTTTTTCATTTGTGAAATTTTTGCATAATTCTTTGTAAAATGATTGGGGAGAACTCCTACATTAGCTGACAACAACTATTTTGTAAGGTACCGTTATTTTCTTTCAGTCCCGAAAAAGATAGCATTCTAGGTGCTACTGCTGTCATAAAGCTACTGAAGCAGCAGAGAATACTTCAAAAGCATAATAAGTTTAATTACATTTCTCTTCCATTTATAGCTGATACATTTTCCTGTTCATTAGTTTATGACTAAGGAATTGACATGAATGTATGACCTTTGCTCCACGGCAATTTTTAGAATTCATCTTCTGCAGGAATGCAATCCATTTTCCAAGTCACCAAATCATAGCCTTGTGTTGTGACACTACTTCTTGGTTGTCACTAAGTAATTTTAATGAAATGGAAGAGCTGGACCTCAAGTAGAGAGAAAAAAAGCAATATGAACAAGCAAATTGCTCAGATGCAAAAAAAAATGGAAAATGCTTCATGTGATTAATAATATGAAGAAAAAGTGCAGAAATAGTAAGAATTTTAAGCTTAATTTGATCTTGATGTCAAGGTTTGTTAAAAGCTGTACTGAATGTGCCACTAGCACCTTTGTTTCTGTATTAAAGCACAGAGTGCCTTGCTCATGAGAAGGAACGGATATTTCAACAGCTGTCTGTATGGTCTCAAAGGTCTGTCTTATAATTGCAGACTGGTAAACATACCTGTGAACAACTCTGGTGAATTAAACAGTGTCATACAAGTACAGAGCAGGAGAGACAAATTAAATGGTGATCTGTTATTGTAAGTAATTAGTGAATCTTCACTAATATTTTATTGAGGTACAGAAAGGGTGCTGACATAGCTGCAATAACCCCAGCTATACAGACAGCAGGAGTATAAACAACACTGTGTGCTGATCTGTAAAACACAGTTTGGTCAGCATTTCAGGACATTTTGAATGAACATTACAGGGCTGCCGAGGTGTGCTGAGCAATTTGTGGACAGTTTTTGAGACTGGTTTTAACTCTGATGGACTGTAAGCCCCAGGCTGCTTAATCAGATCACTCTTTTATGCTGCATGCAAAAAAGTGGTACCGAGCTGTCATGCCACACTGCAGTTTCCCTACTGCATGTACAAGGTTCAGTCTGTGTTCATTAGCACTAATATATATCTACTGCAGTCATGTCCTGCTGTTCTCATTAGCTTCAGGGAGGCTTCATCAGAACACTGCAATGAAAGCTAACATGAAGATTATAATTTAAGGGCATCTCACCTGGTATTAGGAAAAGGGTAGACATGGGAAGCAAACACTGCAGTTTGGTTTAGTTTTTACTGATAGTGTGTAACTCTTTGCCATAAGATATCAAACAGTGTTTTTTGTGAACCAGTGTTTCCCAATTGTGCTTGTGATGTTTAGACACAGTCAACATGTCTTTACATGAAATTGAATAATCATCCAGCATTTTTAGTTGCTTGTTCTCAGTACACAGGATTTTACATTTCAGACTAAAGCCTGGGTGTTGAGAGGAGGGGTATATTACCACTTATGCAGTGGGATGTTCAGTTTTTTCTTACATTCTTATGTAGTGCATACACTGATTGGAGAGGCCTGGAGATGTCATAGCTTGGTATCCATTGGTCATGCAATGAAGGAGAGAGTACCCACATCATCTTATGTAGCTCTTCTTAACTCAACAAAATTCAGGCCTTGTTCTTTTAACATATGCAGCAGATGTTGTCCTGTGTGAAAGATATCCAGAGAAAATAAAGGGTCTGATTTAATTCTTTTGGGCACTTTTTTGCTCTGTGTGCATGACAACTAACTCTCCAACTCTTCAAACTCTTAAACTGTATAAAACACAAGCTTGTTATACTGACACAAAATAAATTAGTAGTCCAGATCACTGATACAGCTGGTGAAAGGGTACATCTGTTAAAACACTAGTGCTGCTGTTGTGTTGTTTTCTTTTTTATCTGAATACATTATTAGGCATTGCTGAATCATTTCTCAGCTTAAATAAGTTAGCTGTAAGAGTCAAATCTTTGTGGTTGGAAATAATTCAGCATTGCAGTTAAAACTTAATGTTTTGGCTGAGGAGAATTTGACTATATTTTACATCATATAAAGAAAATGGAGACAAATGTTTAGCCTTTCTTGTAATATGTAACATGATAATGGGTGGCCAAAGGAACATTCCAGACATATTCATGTACTGCTTCTCAAGAAAACTTAGGCAGTAGTTGATACTTTATGAATAAAGTTGAAAAGTTCCATTTAAATTTAACAGATGTGGTCTATGTGTTTTGAAAGCTGTGCTTTTCTCTGTATTTGCAGAAGAAAGAAGTAAGAAAATGAAATACCTTTTTTTTTTTAGTTTTTTCATGTATTTTTATTTTAAATTTTTGAACAGAAATCAAGTATTTGACTTTTTGGAATAATAGTTACATTAGCAGTGATATATATTAATTAGCAAGTTGTGTGAAGGACTTGAGTCCAGCACAGAATCCAAATATAGACCACAGCTTTCATAACATTCTTATTAAAGCTGCTTGGAATTTTTGGCAGTATCCCTGATTAGTAGTTATTGTTAATGTCAATCCATTTACTGATTTGTTGAAGCAAATGTAAGATAAATCAAGAGCTATATATGAGTAAATTCAGAAGAAACAATCAAAGGCAGGCACATAACTACATAGTATTTTATCATTCAGCCTGATGACATGGTTCTCAGAATGACAAATAGATGGTCAAGTATTTAATAGCCAGCATAATTTCCACATTATGATAAAAGTTGTAGGACTTTCTTTTACACCAGTGTCAAATTCCATATATCTTTATATCATCCAAACTGCTTTCATAGGTTCATAGGTAGGTACTAGGTTATTGGCCCTAGGGCCTATATAAGCCTAGCCAAACAGTACCCTGGCTTTTGCCACCCAAGAAAATTATTTTCCTGTGCCCCTGCCAAGCAGAGCAACAGAAGTGATCCCTGGGGTGAATTTCCTATCTCCCATCCAATCATCACGATTTTTCTTGAAGAGTGCTAATGAGGATCTTTGTTTGATATAGATAGGTAATTTGTTCCAGTGTATGGGAAGTCTCTGGGACAGGAATCTATTCCTCCAGCATTTTCTGTTTATTGTGGTGACAAGGTTTAGGTCCCTAGAGCATGTAGCTCAGAGGGATTGGGATCTCTTGAGTAGGTGATATGTGACAGAGTAAAGCTGGAGTTTTTTGAGACGGTCTGCGTAGGGCATCTGTTTGAGGCCGGTAATCCTCTTTGTGAATTATTTCTACATCCTTTCCAGTTGTTGTAGATGTCTTGTGAGGTACATACCAAAAGGGGCATTGTACTCTATAATGGGTCTAATGAGTGATGAGTAGAGGGGGAACAATGACCTCTTTTTTCCTGGATGAGAAACCTTTTGTGATGAGGTTTGCCACATAGAAGGATTTCCTGACTACTATAGCAATGTGATTATCAAAGGAGAGACTGCTGTCCACCTGTGTCCCAAGGTCTCTTATCACACTTTCATTGTTAAGTAGACTTGGGTACAGAGTTTTTACCAAAAGGGATGACAATGCACTTTTTGGCATTGAGCTTGAGGCCATGGCTTTGACACCAGGTATCTGTCTCAGTGTGGCCCTTTTGTAGGATGTCCACATTCAGAGGTGTATCTGCTCTTTACTTAAGGCACTAAAGCTGTTACTCAGGATACACAGGAACCCCTTGTTCACAGTACAGTTTTGAGATTAGTTTTATTTCTGTTAAAGTATTTTCAGAAAGCACAACAGTTTGTCATTGAGAACATCACCTGGAACAGATGAAAAACGGACCATCCCTACAACCTGGATGTATGGGGATTGCTTATCTTGCAAAAGAATACTTATGATTGTTTTCTTAGGTGAGTTCCATACCAAAACAATACATACAGTTTATCACAATACTGACTCTGGCATTGAGATTATCAGTACTATTCTATTTATTTACCAGGAAAGTTCAACTTGGAACCAAGCCAATTTTCAGCAGAGGCTTGGAGAAAAATGTTCCAGTTACATGCCTTTGTGACACAGGAGGAAACCAGAGCACCCAGTGAAAATCCACACATATGCAGGGAGGACATATAGACTCCACACAAAAAGCACCCTAGCAGAGAATTGAACTAATGAACCTCTTACTATGAGTCAACAATGCTACTGCTGCACCATTGCACTGTCTGTCAGCTAGTTTAACCATTACCTTTCAAAGCTGGAGGCCAGAGGACTGAAAACAATGAAGAAGACTTTCTTTTGATTTGAGAAGTACTGTTGAGCAGACTTACAGTCATTATCACTTAATGTAAATGATCATAAATCAGAGGTTATTGTAAGTGTGATACATACATTAATATATATATATATATATATATATATATATATATATATATATATATATATATACATTAGTACAACTTTTAATGTCTGTACCATATCCTACAAACCTCACAGCAGTTAATATTTTAAGCATATTCTCTTACCTTCTGTGCCACAGCACATTTAAATGGGAGAATTTGGTTTAAAATAGAGCCATGCATTACTTCACTGTAGAATCCTGCCCGATTATTCATGTGTACAACTCGTTGGTACTCTCACTAAAGCTGTGGCTTAAAAAACTACCTTCTATACTGGATTCGGGCAAATTACCCATAGTGCTCCGCCTGTATATAATGATCCAATGACATTTTAGTGACCACTGACATGTAACTACTATCTTTCTACCTAAGCAACAATATGCATCTATTTTCATCTTTACATAAATCACATTTTGTGATTCAATCAAGCTCCTTTATGGCATGAATCTGCAGGTGGAGACTGAATGCAACATACAGAGGTTCACAATGAAATTCAAAGAAATGGAAGTGTGATACTTGGAGCAGCAAGAATGAAAGTGAGAATATGCAAAATATATACCTTTGCCAATGTTGTATAACCTGCCAATATTCTCATTACTCCAAGGTACTGTGGCCGTCACATAAATATATATATCTAAACAGAAGGGGTATGTTGGGTTGGGCCGTGCAATGGTGCAGCAGTTAATATGTAATCTCACAGCAAAAGATTCTCTGGTTTGATTCTTGGCTGGGATGCCTTCTGTGCAGAGTCTGCATGTCCTCCCTGTGTTCACATGGGTTTCCTCTAGGTGCTCCAGTTTCCTACTACATTTCTAAGACATGCTTCTGAAGTGTTTCTCCCCGAGCCTCCACTGAAAATAGGCTCTGAGGAACTTGTTAGCAGATGCATACAAAATCAAGTTCCTACCTATGCTACTCATTAGTGGAGAAACTGTTTAGTCACCAAAAAAGGCTAAGGTATTAGGAGGTCATCTTCCTAAAATGCTCATTTCCACTACAAAATCCTCACCAGACCTTTCAACTGTTCCAATTTTGGAGGAACATTCCTATTTTAAGACCTGGTTTACCCCTGTGTATGACATACCTATTTGTGAAGGTTATGTTCCTATGTTACAGCTTGTTTTAGCATTCACACAATATTCTGAATTCTTCCTGATCACATGTAATGTCTCTATCATTGATATGGAAACTACTGCAAACCAGCATACATTGAAAGGACTTCTTACAACAGCAGGTAATCCATTACTACAAACAGCAGCTACTACAGTAGAAACTATGGGAGTCGCTCCCCAGCAGATGGAAGGTTTAACTGAGCATATACTGACTTTGGAAAGGAAGGTTCAAACCTTCAAACGGCTCCAATGGCAGTTACTAAGCTTTAATGCTTATTTGGAGCTGGGAATAGCACCAAGAGGTTTGCGAATACAAACTATGCCAGCCTATGCTAATACATACCCTGAACTTTTAAAGAAATGGCAACAGCTAAATCTTAAATTGAGCAGTGAGTATATGCTATTGATGAATGACTTTTTTGCAGCAACAGAGTCTGAAATGGTAAATGAAATACTAAAATTGGAAAATGAACTGTGTGAAAATTTGCATTGTTCCGGTGTAGCACATCACTATCAATTGATGTTAAATAGGTTGCAGCAATTAGATAATAAACTAGAATCTACAAAAAAATCAAAAGTTGTTGAGAGACATTAATGATTATAAAATGGGGCACATCTTCTTTTGGCCAAAAACAATAATTTAATGCAGCCACTAACAATCAGAAAGGGGAAATGTACTGCCTATATCAAATAACGCTAGATAACACTCTGGCAACAGGTGTAGCTAGCAGAGACCCTATGAATATTCATGAGATGATGAGCTTGCAAATGACGCAAAATCAGGAAGGAGAAATCTTCAAGGAAACAATGTGAGAATGAGAAGGTGAACGATCTGGCTCAGGAGAGCAGAGTTGAGAGTGTACAGTGAAAGATGGGGTAAAATGCTCCTACATCACATCAAAATGCTCCTACATCGCAGCATGTGATAGACAATTTGCATATATTACGGAAAGACATGGTGGATAAAATGGCAACTAAGAAGATGGATTTTTTAAAAACACCATTTTGGCTGGAAGTAGCCAAGAAAATAAGTTTAAATTTACAAAAACCTATCAGGGAATGTCCCATACAAGAGCCGCCGGGCAAGCATATGAGCAACATGGAGAAACGAAAGAACAGCAGCCTATTTGCTCAGAACAAAACAGCAAGATGCTCACTAGGGCATCAACAGGTATTGTAAACCTTTCAAGTTTTGCCTTATCAACAGAACATAAGACACTGCTACAAAAGGGAATGAAGTTCATTCCTACTTATATGGACACTATTGTTGATGCTTTAACAGACTTAAAAATGTTTGCTAGAAGAATTAATTTGAAGTTAATATTTAAACAAAGTCAGAGTAACAGTCTAAATGATGTATGTAAAAGGAAAAGTGTGTCTATACCAACTAGTTATCCTATAGTTACAGCATTTCATGATATCTGTGAACATGAACTAAGGAAATTGTATGCTAAAAATTTGGAAAAGAAATACTATAACTTGACAACCCAGGAGAGTAGAGGTTTACAGCAATTAATGATGAATGATGAAATAGTGATTAAGCAGGCTGATAAAGGGGAAGCAATAGTTCTAATGGATAAAGAAGATTATGTGAATGCTATGTATACATTCCTGCAACATGAAAAAACTTTCAAAAAGATTACTTTTCAAGAGATAAAGGTGTGTACTAGTGAGTATAATATGGCCATTTATGATATGTGATTTAATAATGGTCTATCAATAGAATTGTTTATTTTTTTCACTGTATCATGTCCAAAAATACCGATTATATATGGTATACCGAAACTGCACAAATCAATAGCACACCCCCCAATGAGACCAATAGTATCAGGAAGGGGGTGGATTACAGAACCAGTATCGGTATACCTCCAGGAAAGTTTAAGTAAATATCTTATTTGAAAGATACTAATGACTTTTTACAGAAATTAAAGAATTGGCATATATCTGAAAGTAATGTAAACTACATCTTTGCTACACTAGATGTAGATTCTCTCTTTACGGTTTTACCCAATGAATATGGGATAGAGGCAATCCATAGTTTCCTGAATGAGGAAACAGACATACAAGCGGGATAGATAGAGAATATATGCCATCTATTAGATATAGTTTTGACAAAGAATGTGTTTCTGTTTGATGAGGAACCATATTTACAGATAGCAGGTGTAGCTATGGGTACAGCAGTGGCTAACACCTATGCTAATTTAGTACTGCATCAATGTGAGAAGAATATGATGTTTGGTACAGGAAATGAGGGGAAAGAGGTCTACTATATTATGGCAGATATGCAGATGATTGCTTTTTGGTATGGAAAGGGACTGAAGATACTTCGAGAAGTTTTGTACACTATTTAGAGAGTGCTACAACCTTTTTTTGGTTTAAAATTGTTTGCTAAGAAGTACAAGTTAGTAGATATGTACATAAGAACAGCATGCATCCACCGCATATATTTAAAGGAATAGTAAAATCCCAAATGTTAAGGGTGAGTAGACTGAATACTGATGACGGGGTATGTGAAGAACAATTAAATGATATGGCTATTGAATTTGTAAAAAGGGGTTACCCATATAGAATGGTCAACCAGTATGTAAAAGAAACTTTAGAAGCTAGAAGAGTTAATAATATGGTGGCATTTAATATTAGGGAACAACGCGCAACAATGAATATACATAAAGCAGAAGTAGTAAGATACTTAACAACTTATAATTTAAGAACTGAGCAGGTGAAGAAGGTAATATAAAAGAATTGGGGCATATTGATGGCTATGCCTGAAATATGCCAGATATTGGAAAATAGGCCTTTCTTTGCATATAAAAATGCTCAAAATCTGAAACTGAAACTATGCTATAAAGAGTTTCCAAAACAGAACAATGGAAGGCAAAATAGTTTTAAAATGGGTACCTACCCCTGTATAAATTGTACTTGTTGTGATGATATTTTTAAAAATGGCACTACTTTATTTATTCATCCAATAACTAAAGAAAATGTTGTATTTAAATGTACGGCAACATGCAATACAGAAAATATTGTTTACCTGGCAACCTGTAAAGTGTGCTCATATTTTTATGTTGGTAAAAGCAGCAGGAAACTTAAAGATCGCATTATAGAGCATAAGTCAAATATACGTAGAAGAATGGAAAATAATGCCTTAAGTAAGCATGTAATGGAAAATGGAAGTGCCCATAGCTTTAAATTTAGAGTACTAGACATAGTACATAAGCAGATTAGGGGTGGGGACCTAAACAATGTTCTAGAGAATAGAGAATATACCTGGATAATTAGGCTGAGAGCTGATATGAAACCAGGACTAAATAATGCACTGACTATTAAACCAATATTAGTTAACAAGCAGAAAGAAATAAGATAATGAATGGTTTTATGACTTTTATTATGTATATTTAATATATACTTTTATACATGGAAACAATTTTAAAGTAATTAAATGATTATTGTATATTTTTGTGTTTATAGGCTGGCTGTTATTATGTGACTGTTTAACTGACTATTTAAGGTTTTAGAATTCAGTATAGGTATTCTAACACTGAAGAAGGATTTTTTGAAGCTGTCAAGAAAAAGCAGAAAACACACTATATGACCAACATACTAGTGCTATAAATAATTTAAAAAAAGAGGACACACATTTTACATCTTCCTTTTTCAGAAGCAAAAATAAAATACCTCATCAGGTAAAATTTTGAATTACAGTTTTTTTTAAAGTGTACAACATTTACACTGTCTCTTTGATAATGTGCTTAAAGCTTCCATCATTTTTTGTCACTGTTTTTTAAAGTGTTTCTTGGTAGTATCTCACATTCCTACTGGAAATGATTAGAGCTGTGTTCTATTTGGTCTTTCCATTTTATGTTAATTAGGCATTAAGATGTTTGGCTGTATGTGCTTACTTAAGGGCCTTTGTACTTATTTTCAATGTTTCCAGATAGAGAGACATGGTCCTCATGTATGACTAGGAAAAGATATGCAGATATAGGGTGGCACAGTGGTGCAGCAGTTAACATTGTCACTTCACAGCAAGATGTTCTCTGGTTCGATTCTTGGTTGGGGTGCCTTCTGTGTGGACTTTGCATGTTCTGTTTGTGTGGGTTTCCTCCCACATTCTAAAGACATGTATCTGGAGTGTTTCTCTGCAGGCCTCCACTGAAAATAGGCTCTGTCCTAGTCTGACTTTCCTGGTTAATAAATAAATCTTTGAATTTCCTGCTGAATTCAACGTGTTGGCATTCTGTTTAGATGCAGAGAGCAAGTGGCACAAATAAATATCTAATTATGGTCCTGCAATCCCCAGTGTCTTCCGCCTCAAACTGCTGCAAGCATATGATACTTCTGTTGAAGTGTCACTGAGACAGTTTTAATTTTTTTATTTTTGGCAGGCATTTTTTCAGATATATGGAATTTTATGATTTTTTTTCTTTCCAAAGAATATCACAATACCAGTGCTTAATCCTATTAGCTTATTTAGTCTAATAGCGAATTTTATTTTTGTCCCTCCAAAATAAAATTTTCAGAAGAACTAACACAGTGAGGTCCTCTCTGAAGATGAAAGTGAACATTCTGAAATGTCCAGACAATGTAGCTCTAGAGATAGTGATTCAGTAAGTGAAGACTGAAACATTGGATAAAGCCTGCAAATGGAATTTCATGAAGAAAACAAAAGGGAATGACAACAATTTTCACCAGCAATGCCAGAATGACTTCCTAATAAGAAACTTTAATGAGGAGGATGTGGCATTGTGAAAGATCAGTATGAAGCGAGGGGAACTAGTGGACAGGAAAGACAGCAATATTATTACCAACAACGGTAATATTCATACCAGCCATGAAATAATAAATAGCATTGATATTAAAAATGTTCAGCTTTACAGTGAATTTGACAGATACTCTTTTTTGAACTTCAGATTTATTAAATACTGAATATTTTAATGACTTTTCCCATTCTGACAAATCTTTGAAACTGACTGATTCATTTTAATTTGAATTAAGAGAAATTAAAAAAAAAACAGTCCTACATTTGGAATTTAGGTTTGTACCAACAAATTCGCAAAAATGGCATCCTATATATATTGAGCTTTTGAGTTTAATTCATAAAATTTATCTTATTAACATTTTCAAATAATAAAGATAAGATAAAAATAAGAATAATTTTTTTTCTTCTGAGGATGTTTTGGATTTATCAGCCTTAGAATGTTATTATTGTTGCTCTGATGACAAAACTAGAGGCTCAATTCTAAAAGACTTCCACTCAGTGTAAGTGATCACATACTGAGAGCAGGTCTTTTGGAATTTGGCCTCAGGTGTAAGCTTGTTTACAGGTAGTCCTTACACTGAGGTAATTACTTACACTAAGAGCAAATCTTTCAGAAACAGGCAGACTTACACTGAGAGCAACTGTTTTGGTATCTGGTCCCCTATATGCAGGACAGTATCCTTTGAAAGCTTCATTTAATGTTAAAGGGAAAAGTATGTTAATTTTAACAATGAATGCATTCATGCATTTTATAAAGTACAGGCTAAACAGTTTGAGAAATTTAAACTAAATTGTGGTAAAAGACATAAAACTTTCTGTAATATGGCTAACTAAATATGAATGCACAGCCTTAAAGGAACTTGTAGATAATAAATATATGATCATAAAACTAGATGATAAGGGCAACAACATAGTGGAAATATGCACAACAGTATATAAGAATGTGTATGGAACAGTTGCATGGTTAATAATTTTCTCAAAAAAATCTAAACTAAATGTGACTCATATGGTTATGAAATATAATATATGCTCAAAAACTTGCATAAGATAGTTAAACAGCTAAATAATAAATTTACTGAATGGATGAGAGGGAGGTGTTGAAAAACATTGCTGCCTCACAGGGTCTGTTCATCAAAACAAGTAAAAAGAATATTCTGAAAAAACTTTGCTGTAATATACATTTTATGAACTGAGTTTCTAAGAAAATAAGTCAGAAAATTCTCAGTTTTTTGTACTAGAAAGTGTTAACTGCACAGTATGTTCTGAACTGCAGCTTAAATAATGTTGATTAGAGGAAATCTAACAAAGTGTGCTAAGTACTAATTGCACACATTCTAGGGGTTATATTATATGGTGTTTCAAAATAATTAAAATAGTGATGCAGAAATTCAGTACTAGCAGCCATGTGCATAAGCCTGAAATATACCTGAACTTGAAGATTGCCACTGATTTTTCTTCACATTTTGCCTTCTGCCTTGTAAAATATTTCATATATTGATAATGATTCCAGACATTAGAGTTTCATCTTTATTATTGTTCAAAAATGCATGCTAATTCAACACCTGTTGTTTTTTTAACTTTCCATTTGAACGAGGGTAATATTTAAAAACAATCCCCTGGATTTACTATTCCTCCGTGCAGGACTAGCTTAGTCCTGCACGGAGGTGGCCGTTTAAGAGCAGGACAGCAGTGTGTCATGCATATTAATGAGGTGTGCTGCCTGAGCTCCTAATCTTACACGAAGCGTGTAAGAGTCCAGGGGCATGTCTGAGAGCAGAGCTCTCAGAATATACATGCCCCTGCAATAAAGAACAGCAGAAAGGGCTAAGAAATGAGTGAGACCACTCATAGGTGTCCGCATATCCCCAACAGTCCCCCTCATGTACAACAGCAAGTATACAGAAATAAAATGAACAAACCCCCCCCTTTTTTTTTTTTTTTTTTAAATCCGATTAAAGCTAACCATAGGTGCACGGGTCTGCCCATCTCTTAGCTATGGTTAATGCAGCTTAAACGGCTGAAGAGGATTGTGAAGGCTGCCAGCCTAGCCAGATAGAATTTTATAGATAATTCTATCATTTGTAAATATTAATGTATGGCACAGGCTTGTTGTCTTAAATGGAAAAACTGCTGTTAGATGTGGAACTGCAAAAAATGTCACAAGAGTGCTATCTACTGACCAAGTATTGTTGTGACCCTTTGATCTAAAGTCATCTCCAGCCCGTCTAGATGAAGACATTCTTTCTATTGTTTTAACCAGGAGTTAAATTGCTAGATATAAACATGCAAATGTATTTTAATTGCTCTGCTTCCTGACCAGCTGCAAGATAACAAAAGGCAATGTTAAGAATGTAAATGCAGTTTCTGCTAGCCTGGGAACCCAGGGAAGTGTGAAGAATGATGTAATGAGTAGCCTGGGAACCCCAGAAAAAGTGTGACGAATGATGTAATGTGAATCAGAACTGCAATTGCAATTTAAACAGAGAGAACCAGAGAGGAATAAGCATTTTTGTCTTGACCATCCAACTCGCAGCACTGTCTTGCTCATATGTAAGTTATCTTAGACTTGTGTTTTCTTTTAGAAATAGCTAGGAATGAGAAAGATTAGACTAAGTGTTTTTCTGTGATGTAAGAACTGTACTACTGAATTATTTTAAGTATTTCTCTGTGATCTCTGAATTCTTGACTAGCACTGTGTAGTAAGAAGTACTGTCTTGTGTTTTTATTATTTAATATTAAGTATTTTAAAACCTTTCAACTGTGGCTGTTTTGTGTAGAAATAATTTAAGATCTAGAGTACATTGCATATTTATAGTGATTACTGTACCATGTCACTCTAATAAGCATTGACTGTTTAGTTATACTACCAACTGGATGATAATATTGCACAGTAATAATTGGACACCCTTTTAAGGGCCTTTGTGTAGCTGATAATTATTAGTGGGTGGTGGCAGGGTACTACCATATAGTCTGGGAAAAGGGGGGCACAGCTGAAGAACCTGTGCCAGCCTTCCCCAGGAGTGTCAGTATGGTTGTATAAACTCTTATCTCAAAGTGTGAGTGTGTGTGCATGTCAGCTACTTGGGCAGGGACACAAAGCACTGGTTGGACAGAGATGGTGCTACTGGTTTTAGCTTGCCCACTAGGCTGAGATCTGGACCCTATAGCTGTGCCAGTGGGGAGTCTTTATTGGGGATCTGGAGAGCAAGGGAGCAACCAGCCCTGGACTAACTGTGATCTCCGTGTGCTCTTAAGGGAAATTGCTCTTTACTGTATATATTTGTTATCCTTTCTTCATATATGAGATGTTCTCTCTGCTTTTAGTGGCAAGGATTGAGGCTCCTTGATTGCTGGGCCAGGGTATGGGCATCACAAGGATAACAAGGAAGATATATGCAAATGAAGCAGCATAGCAATAATGTAGGGGGCAGAGCATTCGCCTTACAAGCAGGCATTCCTAGTTCAAGTCCCACTGCAGCACATTCCATTTTCCATGGCAAAGCACGTTATGACTAATATTTATGTTGCATAACCCACTAAATAACATATACTTATGAACTGGAGTACTGCAGTAAATGCACATGTGAGGTGTCAGTATCATAATGAATAAAACACTAGTAAGCAGGTTTAAGCACCAATAAGCAGTAGTAAGCATATTTAAGCACTAGTAAGTGGGTTTAAGCCCATTTGCATGGGGGTAAGCAATGCACACACAGGTTAAGCAATTTTGAAGCTAAGTCTCTGTAAGCATATGTAACTGGAGGTTAGCATTGCTTACCCTTGCACAAACCCACATAAACCCGCTTACAAATGCTCAAAAGTGCCCTAATCACTCTGTATCCAATGGCTCTTGTTCCGCCCATCAACAAAATAAACAGCCTTGCAGGTCTTGAACTCAGGGCCCTACACATTATAGTCACAGTAGTTAACCACCAAGCCATCACAGAAGTACAGAAAAATGAGGTATCAGCAAACAAGTCTTCACCATATTAAAATCAAACTGAAGCTGTGAAAGGAATCAGTATACAGACATATGTGCATTAATCCACTACGTAACATAAGTATGTGAACTGGAGTACAGCAGTAAGCCCAGAAATCAGGTGTAATTGTAACAGAGTGTTGAAGTTCCCAATAAAACATAAGGACCCCATACAGTGTACGTACACATGAACCATGGACACCAGGCATACATATAAGGTGTAATGAATAATAAATCAATGCCAAAAAGGAAATATAATGCAAAGTCTAATGTAAGTGATGCTAAGCATTACACAGGCCAGCTTAGGAGGTGTAAGCAATGTTTAGGCTGGCTAACTCAATGTGCCCAGAGGTATACCCATTTAAACAATGCCAACCCTAGGTAAGCAGGTTTGCCCATAGCTTAGCCTTTTCAAAACTGGCCAATCAAGGAAAAGTGTGGGAAATCAGCCCTACTTAAAGCCAAGAGGTGGGAATATATCTCTTTACTGGTTGTAGTTTCTCCCTGCATGCACCATGTCAGGAAAGGGAGAAGGTGTGCACTTTTGTGCACAGCGCTGTTGCATCCAGGAGTCCAGAGTCATGGCAGGACTCCTTCTCAAAGACCATGATCAGAGACTGCTGCAGGGCCAGTATCAGGACTCCCAATATAAGGCGGAGGCCTGGGACCATCTCACCTGTGACCTCACTAGTGCCACTGGCATTCCTCTAACTGGTGAGCAGATCAGGCATCACTAGGCTGATCTGAAGCGGCATAAGGGGGACCTCTTGGACCAGTGGATACAAGAGGCTAGAGCAGAAGGGGCTGTCCCAGCTGTGTGCAAGTATTACCCTACTATGTGTGTAATACTTGCCAGTGTTAGAGTGTGCTCAACAATATACTAAGGTTGAAAGTAATTTTGCTGCAATTATGCAACATAAATAATGTATAAGATAAAGCTTGCTTAAATGTAGAAATAGAGTTTAGTAATAGTTTAGTAATATCTAATCAGCATCCATACTAAATTACCATGGCTTGGAAAAGGAATCTGCTGAATGGACATTTTTCCCTTACAGACTCAAAACAGGATGTATGCAAGAGCAAAAATACAAAATCTGCTTTTAAAGAATGGACATTTTTCCCTTACAGACTCAAAACAGGATGTATGCAAGAGCAAAAATACAAAATCTGCTTTTAAAGAATGGACATTTTTCCCTTACAGACTCAAAACAGGATGTATGCAAGAACAAAAATGCAAAATCTGCTTTTAAAGAACAATGACATGTTATTCTGCATGGAAAAACAGGATATGGCACAAGAACAGATGTTTTTTATGCAAAGATCCAAATAACATACAGGATGTTCACACTGTCAGAAAAGCTGATCTCTGACAATGTGTTTTCTCAAAAATATGTTTTTCTTCATAAAAAACAGGATATGCTTATCAGCATTGGCACAAGAGCATATGCTCATATACACAGATCCAAATAGAATACAGAACAATGTGTTTCCTCAAAAAATATGTTTTTCTACATGGACATCAGGACACTGTTACAGGATATTCACACTGTCAGAAAAGCTGGTCTCTTACAAGACATTGTTAAACAAGGAAGCTTAGTATTGTTTCTACAGGACTAAAACTGTATATAAAGAGCTGTACAAATCCAGTTATGTTAGAGGTATGATAGGGACACAAGTCCTAAGGTAAATGTTATATCTCTCACATCATCTGTACTATATGAGAAGTAAAGTTGGAACAGTACCTTTAAGCTGCAACGTGGTTCCGTTTGATTTATTATAAAAAGTTATTTGTTACTGCTCTCTAAAGTTGATGCTGCAAAGTATATTCTCTCATCAGTGTATATTCTGCAAGTTTCTGTATGCAACAGACTGTGAATGCAAATATAACCAGACTTTGAATTTTAGCAGAATTCAGCCAGCAAGACTGAGTGTCTTAAGAATACTTCAAATCCATCACACCAAGCAGTAAGCAGCTCCATGTAATTTTTTCAGCCAGCTCATGTATATCATGGATAGGTATGGCTAAATATTCTTCTTATGTCCCCCACAGCTGCAATGGAGCAGGCCACAAACCAGGAGACCCATGCCAGTTGCCTAGCGAGATTACGACATGAAGCAGGTCAGTAATACTCATGCATTTACTGTCATAGGCAATAAAACTAAATGTATTAGTAAATTAATTGCTTGTATAAAACCTGTATTGTTCAAAGCAAGTACTGCATACACCAGAGAATATGGCAGGAAGAGTCTCATGTAGTTTGTATGTAAATAAAGCGTAATAGTCTGACAATAAAGTTCTAACTGCTGGACTGTATGTGTATACTCTTGTATCATATGGTAATGTAGATTTGCAATCACGTAATAGTACTTTTGTATTACTGTTACCCATACTGTGCACCGTAAATAGAATGTGTAGGAATGCCTGTATATGACTTGCGTAATCCCCAGAGGCCATTTAGTACAACTGAGAGACACATAGAAAACAGGGAAAAGGCAGACAACAAAACTCGAACAGCACATGCAACTGAGATGTGAACTGTTATATTTTTAGCTCACACAGCCATGGTTTGAATCCTGGTAATGGGAGTAGTCTGCATACAGAATCATAGCCCACAACTGTACTGCTATGCCCAGAATGTCCAGTAAAGTGGCCCTTATCTGGTGCCTGTCAACCTGTCCCCCTGTGAAATCAGTGGGATGATCCCAGATGTACAGGCAGGAAACAGGAAATACAACTGATTGACACACATCTATGAGAACAAAGCTGGCACACTAGCAACTCCCCAAAACCATATGAGAGTAAGAAGCCACATATGTCCCATTTACACTCCTATGTTTTCAAGCTTTGGCCAGAGTGTGTACAGTAACAGAGTGAGATATATGTGCGGGTCTATAATTAGAACACCGAACTTTCAAAATTTTGAGTGTTCTAATATCAACCTGTTTTCAGCGAACGCTGAAAATATCGAAGAAACAGAAAACCGAATTTTTTCCGAGGGAAAGAATTCGGTTGTCTGTTTCTGTTGCTTCGGTATTTTCAGTGCTGTGGTGGAAAGTTACGGGTTGGGTTCAGGTAAGTGTGGGATTGTGTGGATGTGAGGGTTAGGGCGGGGTAGGTGAGTTAGGGTTAGGGTGCAGGTGAGGTGACTGTGCGATAGTGATGGAACTTAGGGTTAGGGTTTGGGTTAAGGTAAGTGGATTGTTAGTGGTGTATGTATAGTTTAGTGTAGGGTTAGGTGTAAGAGTTTAGGTGTATGTGTGTGGATTGCTGTTTGCTTGATGTGCTTGTGTTGTGTGTTTGTGTTTTGGAACAGCACATTTTTTTCCCTAGGAAAAAGTTTTCTGTTCTGTACGTTCGATGTTTTAAATTTTCGATTAATAGGGTTCGATATTAAAACACTCGAAATTTTGAAAGTTCTGTGTTCTAATATAGACCGGTATGTGCATAATAGTAATGTGTAATCTGGTACTGTGTGTGGCAACATTCAGGGATTGCTAACAAATAGATCTCCCACAAGTCTGTCGGATACCAACACTGTGCCCAGAAATACAAGAATGTTACCCTGTACTGGTACTGTTTACATTGGTATTGTATGGCATTGTGACTGATGCAGTTGGTCTGAATAATGAGGTAGAAGTCATCAGTGTTGCCCACACTGTCCTACAAAATATAACTGTCTAGGATATCTGTATAAGAGTGTTGTAATACAAGGTCAGAATGCCAAAGCACAGGAGAATTACAAGACAGAAAGCAGACAGGAGATATACAGCAATATCTATATAGCACACACAACTATGATGGACAACCTGTAAGTTGTAGCAGACACAGCCATGGTCTGAATCCTGGGAGTGGAAGTAGGCTGCATACAGAATCATACCCCACAACTGTACATATAAGACCAGGATGTCCAGTATATGGGCTCATATCTGCTGCCTGTCCCCCTGGGAAGTCTTTGGGATGATCCCAGATGTTTAGCCAGCCAGCAGGGAATACAAGTGATTGTCAAACATCTATGAGAACAAACCTGTCAGTGTAGTAACTCCTGAAACTGTAATGAGAGTAATAAGCCAAGTATGTCCTATCTACACTCCCATGTTGTCAAGCTGTGACCAAAGTGTGCATAGTAACAGTGAGATGTATGTGCATAATACTAATGTGTAATCTGGAACTTTGTTTGGCAACAATCAGGTAGTGCTGACAATCATTGCTCCCACAGGTACGTTGGATACAAACACTGTGCCATGAAATAAAACCCTTCATACCCTGTACAGGTACTGTTTACTCTGGTATTGTACGGAATAGTGAGTGTTGCAGTTTCTCTGAATAATAAAGTATCACTGATCACTGTCACCCACACTGTGCTACATAATATAACTGTGTAGGAAAGCATGTATATGTGCGTGTCAAGTCAATAAAGGTTGAAGACTGCAATAGTCTAGATATGTCCTGGTACACTTGCATGTGGTCAAGACATGAACAGAGTCTGTGCAGAAAGAGTTGGATAGCTATGTGCACTACATCAACCTGGAATCTGGGAGTATGTGTAGAAATAGCTAGTTAGTGTTAACAAACATTTCCTCCACAGGTATACCAGGTAAGAGGTGTATACTGCAGGTAAAACCAGTTCATGTACAGTGATGACAACAGCCATATCACTGTCCCAACTAAGGTTATAGGGTAGTGTAGTAATACTTGTAAGGTACAGATAACAGCACTGACTAGGAAAATAATGTGGACTACAGGAATATATTAGTTGTTAATTGACATCTTCCTCCCCCCCCCACCATATCTCCAACAATAAACTACATATCCACCCCAACTGGTATGTAATGTTTCCAATGTTCTGATTATGCCACATTGGTTAATAAATATTTATATTTGTTTCCATGCATGTGCTATATTGAATTATTCCAACATTGGTGGCATGTTGCCATCAATGTACCAGCATGCTGCTGTTATTACCAGTGTGGTTCCATATATGCATGTGTTCTGTTTGCTAAGCAACTGTTCTATATCTGATGCCTGGGTTAATGGGAATATCTATGCATGCTGTTATATCTAACCCTGGAATGTGTTGACTATTACTAAACCACACACCCACATATAATGATAAAATCTAAACACTATAGCACGTTTGGGAAGGCCGGTCCCAGCAGACCCACCTGTCCCACCTCAGCTGGCCGTGGCACTGGGGCCCAACCCAGGACCTCCTCGTCCATTGGTCCTGCACCACCTTCGGGTGGAACTGCCTCAGGGGTTTGGGCTCGCCCCCCTGGGAGCGAGCATGGACAGGTACTTGTCACCCATCGCCAGGTCCAGATTGTGGTGTGTAGAGAGCTAAACCAGTAGCTTGGTGATCTTCTATGCCAGCTCGAGGGCTACATGTCACGACTAGAGTGTCAGTCTGGCTCTGCAACTCAACCCCCAGCACAGCCATCATCAGGGTTGTGAAGGTGCAGTGGTGACTGCTCATGGGCGGGGACCTCAGTCCCACTGTTTCCACTAGGGGGCTCATGGGCTTCTGATTTCCCAACACCCCTCCCCATCAACTTGCTTACCCCCACATATTTCATATACTGCCCCTGTATGCATTTTGTTTGTCTTGTCTGTTAACCTACCCAACCAACCTCCCCACATATACCTACCACTCCTCCCCAACATCCCACTCTCACCTTAAAAAAAATAAAAAAGGGCAATCTGTTCCCCCCCCAAAAAAAATCATGCCCCATACATAGCTGTCTATTTCACACATGTGTCCACAAGACACATGTAATCAGGTCTAATTGGCATCACAACATATTATTCTTGTCCTCACTCCTCTCTCAGGGGTTTGAATGTCCAAACCTACCTCCAAATTCAGTGTATATGCACATCTGTTGCTATAGAAGAAATGGGCAGCTATGGACCTTCCCTACACCCTTTCTGCACATCCCTAGCTATTTTTCCAACTGTCTTTCCCTCTTTGTGCCCCTTTTTCACCACTTTCCTATCAACCCTTTTTTTTCTTTTAAAGAAATTATTGCGGGGGTAAGCAGGAGTAAGCACTTTTAAGCAGCAGTAAGTGGGTTTAAGCCTGTTTGTGCAGGGGTAAGCAATGCCTACACAGATCAAGCAATTTAGAAGCTAACTGAGTATAAGAAACTGTAACCAGAAGTTAGCAGTGCTTACCTCTGTGCAAACCTGCGCAAACCCGCTTGCAACTGCTCAAAGGTGCCTTAATCCCTCTGTATCCAATGGCCCTTGTTCTGCCCAGCAACAAAATAAACAGCCTTGCAAGGCTCAAACCCAGGAACCTGCACACCATAGCCAAAGTCATTTACCACTAAGCCATGTCAGATATACATAAGCCTGATGTTTTCACAAACATATCATCCAGCCCAGTCATTCAACAGTGCAGGGAATGTATTCCAACATGCATGTGTGTGTGTTTGCATATAGATATTATTATCTAAATAGATATAAAATATCTATATATGTACATATAGATATAATATAGAAATATATATGTATGTATATATATATATATATATATATATATATATATATATATATATATATATATATATATATATATAAATGTAAACATATATACATACAAATGCATACATCTATAGATATATATGTCTACATCTATATGTCTACATATATACAGCAAGTTATATATATGTAAGCAGATGTATGTATCTACATAGGTATATATGGACATACATCTGTAGATAACAATGGGAACATAACATAAACATATATGTCCACATGCACCGTTACTGGGGTTGACAGGCCCCCAACAACTTATGTCTTGTTTGATTAGGTATTTCCCCAACATCACAGTGAAACACATCTGCCCTGCAATACACGGACAACTGTTGCAGCCCCGATACATAGGACCTGACACGACGTGGCACAAGATGTTAACAGTACTCCATCGCACCTGTATGATGTCAGGGTGGTATTAGTAGCATATCATGCAGTACAGTCTGGCTCCCATTCCCATAGGGAATGTACAATGTAGTAACAATCAACATCCCCAGGATACATATACACAGACACATATATGCAGATACAGATATACATGTATATATATATATATATATATATATATATATATATATATATATATATATATATATATATACATACACACATATATATACATATATATGTATCTACACATACACACGCAGAGATATGTATAGTAATATGTATAGTAGGTCATCGTGCCTCTTTACTCATCCCTCATCAGGCCCATAATTGAGTACAATGCCCCTTTTGGGATGTACCTTACCAGACACCTGCAGCAACTGGAAAGACCCAAAAGCACCTCACCAAGAGGATCAAAGGTCTCAAACAGATGCCATATGCTGCCCAGTTAAAGAAACTCCAGCTCTACTCAGTGGCATACCGCCTGTTCAGAGGCGATCTGTGCGTGACGTATAAAGCCATGTCCAACCCGGAATTAATGGACATGCTACACCTCAGAAAATCCAAATCCCATCGAGCTACGCGCTCGAGAGACTTGAACCTCAGCACTGAAATAAATAGGACATGCTGGAGGGACAGATTCATAACCCAGAGGCTCCCTTCACTCAGATTCATAACCCAGAGGCTCCCTTCACTCTGGAATAAAATCCCTGTCCAGGTTAGGCAGAGTCCCTCACTGACTCTCTTCAAGAGGAATCTTGATGAGTGGATGGGAGATCATAGGTTTACCCCGGCTATCACTTCTGTGTCACTGTTAGACAGAGGCACAGTATACTAACCTTGAAAAAGGGCATAGCAAAATAAATTTAAAATGGGTGGCGAAAGCCAAAGACATTCTGGCTAGGCTTATAAATGCCCTAGGGCAGATAGCTTAGTATGAACCTATGAACCTATGAACCTATAAGATACACATGTAGAAGGTGCACACAATATGGAACAGCCACTATTCCTACAGTTACCACCTTACCAACTGAAGACTGTATGAGCCACCCATACAAATGACAATCATTGCCTGCAACATATACTCACAGAGAGATCAAAGAATATAACACCACACACAGATTTATATAAATGGGAAAGCTGTATTTGTGCACTATTACAGCTGTATATGCCATGTCATATAGCTGTGTAGACACGGACATCCATATAAACTGAGTAATCCAACTGTGAAACAGTTATACTAATACAGTAGTCTGGAAATGTTAAAAAATGTTGCTGTCCAGGCCAATGCCATCAAGTAGTACAATACTAAAGACAGACTGGGCCACAGGATACCTAACAATCGACAGTAAGTAATGTAGATGTATAGTTCAGCAGCCTCTATCTACACTCTGTAGACAATCCCTAGGGGGTAAAGACCTCAACTTGACACAATGGGATGTAACTGTTATATAACAAGGCATAACTGACACCATCACAAACACACTGACAAACAGAACAGTCTGTATGGCAGGTGGCAGTAGGCCTGCACTTACCCAAGTTGGATTCCATGGTAATGTACATCCATATACCATAAGGCAGCTCACCCCTGATGGTCTTCATGATTTTGGGCTTTCAGGGTTCTGAGGAACTCCTATATACATATATGTATATATATAGATATATGTATATATAGATATACGTATATGTATATATATATATATATATATATATATATATATATATATATATATATATATATATATTTATATATATATATATATATATATATATATATATAGCTATATATGTATGCACATCCTTTGTGTACATATATGCCTAGTTATGTTGGTATATGTCTAGGTAGCCCTTCCTCAGCCTCTATAGTCCCAACTTCATAGTGCAAGGGGATGTCAGGTATGTATAGCAGGTATATTTGTAGGCTATTGTTACTGTAATAGGGAGTGTCTTCACAGACATGGTGTGTGTGGGATGTCGCATCTGCATTTAACATTTGCACCATTGTCTACTGACAGACATCCTAAGGACATCATAGTACAGTACCACTGCTAGCATATAATGCTCCTGTGGACTACAGCAGAGATAATGGCCAATATATGTGGACAGTCTGACATACTCTGGACAGTCCAGAGGTATACACATAACCCCTTAGTGCGAGACATATGGACCAATCCTAACAATGTGGATGTTAACAAGTAGATGGGTAAAACACGTAACTACTGGTATACATATGACCCCACAGGATATGCATTCACACTTCTCTTTCTGTCCTGCCACATAATAACCACTGGTACAGAGTTGCAATGGCCACATACTACCCACTAGATCTTAATATACATCTGTACAGCATCCCACTGCTCTATCTGACATACATGACTGTTATGGTTACCTGGCAGCAGTACATCTGGCAAGTATCTGGACATTACATCTCACTGGGTAAGTACACTAAGCTGCTAGGCATGTAACAAAGCACTGTGCAGGCTACAGGCATACCAGCTCAACACTGGCCTACATTTCCTATGGGGGAATGCACATGTGCCTGCATTTATAGCAGGCTCTACAGGCATGCCACAGCACAGAGTAACATACACCTGTGTGAAAGTGCATAACCACAACCAATGTGAACACAGCCACAGCCACATATGGTATGCTAGCGTAGTATTACAGTATATGGTCTATCTGTTCAATACCAACCTTATATGTGCCACTCACACACTAACCCTATATATACTGAGCCGCTACGCAGTATGGTCCAATGCATGTCTGTGGTATGGGATATGTGCGTGTATGGCCCTGCAAACATGTAAGCCAATAGGGTAACATACAGTGGAGCAGCATGTAACATCAGATAGAACAGGACCAAGAGCAATGAAGTCTACCACAGTCTGTACACAAGCCAAGGTACATATTAGCAACAAACACACTGCCGACAATCATACACATACCTCAGTACTGTATACACAACCACAGAATGTCCAGGTTATGTCATCAAATATAACCCCTACTATACATAACATGTGTAGCAGTCTGATATCTCACTGGCTTGTTATCAGATATGATGTCACTAATTATGGTGTACAGCACATATGCACCCCTTACTGCATGTCATATGTACAAAGGTTGACAGGGTTGTGGCTGGAGGCACATACACAGGGCCAATATTGACATGTTGTTGTGATAACCTCATACATTTACTATTCATAGGTTAATAGATTGGTACTAGGCTATAGGCCCTAGGGCCTATACAAGCCTAGCCATAACAATTCCCTGGTTATTTCTTCCCACAGTATTTACTTCCCTAGACCCCTGTCTAGCAGGGCAACTGACGTGATCCCCGGCATGAATTTCCTATCTCCCATCCAATCATCAAGGTTCCTTTTGAAGAGGGCCAAAGAGACACTCTGCTTGACATGTATGGGCAGTCTATTCCAGAGTCTGGGGAGTTTCTGGGTCAGTAACCTATCCCTCCACTATGTTTTGTTCATTGTGATGACAAGGTTTAGATCCCTGGAGCATGTGTCTCTGAGGGATTGGGATTTTTTTAAGTGTAGCATGTCCAACAGCTCTGGGTTTGACATGGCCTTGTATGTTAAGCAGAGATTGCCTCTGAATAGACGATATGTGACAGAGTATAGGTAGAGTTTTTTTAGACGGTCAGCACAGGGCATCTGCTTTAGACCTGTGATACTTTTAATGAGGTATTTCTGTGGCCTTTCCAGTTGTTGCAGATGTCTTGAGAGGTACATACCAAATGGGGCATTGTATTCTATAATGGGTCTAATGAGGGATGAGTACAGTGGGACAATGACCTCCTTTTTTCTGGATGAAAAGCCCTTAGTGATGAGGTGTGCCACATAGAAGGATTTCCTGACTGTTGTGGCGATGTGGTTATGGAAGGTGAGACCACTGTCCACCTGTGTCCCTAAGTCTTTTATCACATTTTCGGTGTTTAGTGTACTGCCACCTATGTGGTAATTCATGGGTACATGTTTTTTCCCAAAGGGGATAACTATACATTTCTTGGCACTGAGCTTGAGCCCATGGCTCTGGCACCAAGCATATGTTTCTGCAAGGCCCTTTTGTAGAATATCCACATCACTTGGGGATTCAATAATGGCTCCCAGTTTGCAGCCATCTGCGAACTTTGTTAGCCAGAGTCCCTGGAGTCCCAGGAGTTAGATGTGAAAGTAGGTAACTTAAGATTTACCTGTCTAAAAATGTAAGCTTTAGTGGATAGTCACTATTTGTAAAACAGTAAGATAGATTGAAATGGGGTGGTCACATTTGTATTCTGGTACTACAGAATACAGTAGGATGGCCAATAAATTTAAATAGCTGAAGGGGAGTGATTTCACAAAATTATAATTTTGTGCTTACTCACACAAGGAAATGAGATATGTGGTCAAATTAACATAACATAACTAGAAAGACAGTGGTGTTTAAGAACACAACAATAACCGGGTGGGAGGGTGGGGAAAACATTCTGCCTGACTCACAAGAGACAGAGCTGTGGTCTCTTTCAAGTTTTAATATGCAGTTAAAAGCAGAATACAAGTAAAACACAAGGTAAATAAAACAAATCACAGTATTCAAAATAGAAAAAGGCAATAAAGTAATACAATAAATAAAAAGCAAACTAACCTTTCCCTCCAAGAAAAGTGTAGCAGAGTCTGGGTGAGCCTTTCTAGTAAAACTCTGAAATGTTTTATTGTACCCCTTAAATACAAGGCTTACTCCCTAGCTCCACACCCTCTGTTCACAGATGATTATCCTTAACTGACCTGTTCTATTGACCTGTACTAATGTCTGTCTGACTCACAAGAGACAGTGCTGTTATAACAGGGTTTGTTGTGACATACATCCTATGAGGGATATGATGTCAGTAACTCTCACGTCTGTCACCAACTACAGACTGCAATCCTCACACTACCTTCTCCAGTTCACAGATAGGTACTCTGTGGGTAACACCTGAAACAAACGGCACCACACACTGGCCAGTCTGCAGATGACCCTACAGATGGGTGTTAACTCAGAAACATAGCACTGACATGGCAGGTATTAAAACATGTAGGACAGCCATATCCACACACACCCTGTTAAACCAACATTACTCCAAATGCAGTATAGCAGCACTTACAGTCTGTAGTCAGATCAGGCACATCCCCCTCCTGTGTGTTGGCCAGTTTCCACAATGTATGTTGTTAGAGGTAAATCCCCAATCCATCTGAGATGCTGTTTGCCAAACAACAGATCAGTTTCTGCTCACAGTGAATGAAAGGCCCAACACCAACATGATGTTCCTAGATATCGGAGTGTGTTTCCATGCAACTGGCTATGGGAATGTTACCACAGCTGTTCCACATGCAATCAGCTAGAGGATGGCTGCAATTCATGCAGAGGCAATCAGCTGATCCTGAGCATCACTTAAAATACACATGCTGATGTCTAAGCAAAGCAGGTGTAAGTCTCCACACCAGAGAGGGAGTGAGAGAGGCAGACAGAGGCAAAGAAAAGCCAGGGAGGGTTGGGAGAGTAAAACTTAAGCATATTTGTGTCACACACCTACCAGTACAAGATATCAAACCCCTGATGACTATGTATTGCTATCACATGTCCATGCAGTTATTGGATGTGCCACATAGGTTACATGTTGAGGAGCTTTCAGAACATATATGTGATGGTGAGTGACATCTGCAACACGGATCTGTGGTAGCTATGTGGTAGGTGTAGTACCTGTGCCTGTCAACATGAACAGGTGTCAGCATCAACATAGCCGCATTCTCACAGGGACGCACACACATTGACACACTTGGCAGGGCCAGGAATACAACTCATCACTAGTGAGAATTGCCACAACTCAGTACTGTGCAGATATCACATGCACCACAAGGGTCATATGGAGGTTATATGTGCAAAGGGTATGTGGAGGTGTCTGACATCAGACATCATGCTTCAGTATGCCAACGAGGATAGTAGTGAGTGGGAATGTGGTCATATGCATCATCCAACACACACACAGACACAGATGCCAGTACTGACATGCATGGGTGCACTGCTTCACGAGTGTGTTGTGGTCGACGGTGCCAGATGTTTATACAAGGCTAAATGATGGGTATACCTTGGCATCAGGCCACATGACAATGGTCTGCATTGTGGCTCAGGGGTGTAGTGTCTGGAGTTGCCCACACAGGTGGGTATTCTATTCACCATCCAGACACCTGCATGACTACTGCATGTGGCCAATGCTGTGCATTGCTTGCCATGTATGTGTTCTTTAGTCCATGATATGGACAGTGTCTGGGATGTGCACACCTCCCACATGCATGTAAAGAGACATGTGGAACTGTATCTGGGGTGTCTGCCCCATGTTGTGTACAGAGATTGTTATCATCAGATGTGCCAGTCCTGGCCTCATGTGGCGGGAACTGTTAATGGACAGCAGGTTGACCCTGCACCTACATTGATAGCATGATACCGGTATTCCCTGGTGTCAGTGGCATCTGTCATAGGTTCAAAGGTTTATACTAGGCTATCTGCCCTAAGGCATTTATAAGCCTAGCCCAGAGTTTAAGTGGCTTACACCACCCCTTATGTTAAAAAATACTGTGCCCATTAGTTTGCTGTGCCTCTGTCCAGCAGTGACACAGAGATGATTCCCAGGGTAAACCTACGATCTCCCATCCACCAGTCAAGATTTCTCTTGAACAGAGCCAGTGAGGTGCTCTGCCTCACATGGACCAGGGAGTCTCTGGGTGACAAATCTATCCCTCCAGCATGTCCTATTTATATCCATGCTAAGGTTTAAGTCGCTTGCTCTAGTGGATCTGGTAGATTTGGATTTTTTGAGGTGGAGCATGTCCATTAATTCCTGGTTGGACATGGCCTTGTATGTCAGGCACAGGTCACCTCTGAGCAGACGGTATGCGACTGAATAGAGCTGGAGTTTCTTCAGTCTGGCAGCATATGACAGATTTTGGAGTCCCTTTATGCTTTTGGTGAGGAACTTTTGGGGTCTCTCCAATTGCTGCAGGTGTCGGGTGAGATACATCCCGAATGGGGCATTGTACTCGATCATTGGTCTGATAAGTGAAGAGTACAGGGGAACAATGACCTCACTTGATCTGGATGTGAATCCCTTCATGATCAGGTGGGCAATGTAGAAGGTTTTTCTAACCACTTTAGCAATGTGAGTGTCAAAAGAAAGGCCACTGTCAACCTGGGTCCCCAGGTCCCTGATAACCTCTTCTGTGCTTAGTGGATTGCCACCTATATGGTAGCGTGGGGTTACCTTGTTTTTCCCGAAGGGTATGACTATACATTTTTTGGCATTTAACTTCAGGCCATGGCTCTGGCACCAGCTATCAGTTTCCGTGAGACCCATCTGAAGGATATCTGTGTCCGATGTACTTTCCACTATGGCTCCCAGTTTGCAGTCATCTGCAAACTTTGTCAGCCATAGTCCTCCTATGTTAGCCTGTACTTCTGAGAAGTAGATGCCGAACAACAGGGGGCCAAGGACTGAGCCCTGTGGGACACCACTTATGACCGGCTTGGAGTCTGACATGGCGCTAGCTACTCTAACCCCCCTGTGGGTTCTGTCCTTTAGCCAGTTTGCAACCCATCTTGTGACATATGGGTTTACATTTAAGCTGGTAAGTTTCTCTATAATACCCGAGTGGGGTATTGTGTTGAAAGCTTTTGCAAGGTCAAGGTAGGCTGTATGGACTGCCTTTCCCTCATCAATGGCCTTGATGACTTTTTTGAAGAAGTCGACCAAGTTCAAAAGGCATGATCTGCCCTTGACAAAGTCAAACTGGGTCGGGTCCAATGTCTGCAAGTCCCCTATGTCTTTTTTTATGAGTTCCATTTTGATCCTCTCCATAGCTTTGCAGACCAGGCTTGTTAAGCTTATGGGGCGGTAATTACCAGGGTCCGTAGAGGCACCGCCTTTGTGGAGTGGGACCACAGTTGCCGTACGCCACTCCTTGGGCACGTATCCTGTGGTAAGGCTAAGATTAAACAGCTGCCTTATGTGCGGGTTTAGTTCCTCATTGAGTTCGTGTAGCACACAGCCGGGGACACCATCCAGTCCCATTGATGCTGTGTTTTTAGCTTTAGAGAGAGCAGCTTTCATCTGCGCATTGGAGATGTCTGGGAGGCTGCACTCCGCTGGGATAGTTATCTCTCCTTTTGGGGGGGAGAGGGGGGTGAAGTTTGCACTGAACCTGTCTGCCAGTATGTTGGCAATGTCTGTGGGTTCAGTGATTTTTGTATCATTTTGAACTAATTCTGAGCATATCTGGGAGTTTCCACCCAGGTTTCTAACATAGCTGAAGAAGGCCTTATGATTGTCTGTTGAATCTATGGCAATTTTTCTCTCAAAGTTGGCCTTGGATTATTTTATGAGTGCTCGTATTTTTTTACTAATAATGATCAAAGGTGTCTTCTCTTTTATGGATTTTGCTCTATCATGTAACAGCTTTCTCCTCTTATTGTAAAGTTTGTTTATGGCTGGGGTCCACCAGACTGGACGTTTGCCCTTGGTGGAAAGAGTCTTGGTTTTATTAGGGATTGCCTGATCCATGCAGTCCTGGAGGTGTTCGTAGAAGGCATTTGTAAGGGCTTCCGCAGCTTGGATTGTGGTTTCCGCTGACTCGGGGGCCTTGAAGGTTACCACACCAGTCTTGAGTAGTGTGAAGTTTGCTTTAGAGAAGTTCTTCACTGTGGTCTTTTTTGTTTGGGGTGGGGGCGGGATGTGGATATCCAGTGAGATTAGTTTATGATCTGATCTCACCAATGAGGGATATACTTACGGTGTGGAGCATTTTGTCCCCATGTTTGTGATGATGAGATCTAGTACATTTTGTCCTCTTGTGGGAACGGTGACTAGTTGTTCCATGGCATTTGAATTTATGAACTCCAGGAACCTTTGGGATAGAAAGTTTGGGCTTGAGTAATGTTCCCAGTCTATATTCGGGTATGTCCATACAGGGCTTGTGTTTCAGGCATGGTATGTCCTTTGTTGGTCACATTTGATGGCACCACAGGTGTTGCAGGTGTCCAGTGGGGAACATGGGGGAGGTGCACTGTCAGCATGTACATGCCTATTGGGCTGATGGATAGGGTGCCATGCCCTCTGTAGCCCACTGCAATCACACCATGGTTACTATCAGTGGGCAATATGCAGGGTACTATCAACATAGCAGCTGTTGCCTAGGCAAGTATGTGTGTGTATGAGACATTGGTTGATAATACAAGGATTGATAACGTTGTTCAATTGGCATTGATGTCACATTTAGGGGTATGGATTTGCACCCCAGCCTCTCAGCTATTTCACATCTGTTATTCCTGTACGGTGGACATTGTGATTTATACTTGGGCCACCATATAAGACGTTTGCAAAACCCACTCCACATTGAGACCAGTTGTTACACACTCACAATTACATCCACATAGGATACAAATGACAAACACACACACACACACACACACACACACACACACACACACACACACACACACACACACACACACACACACCTGTCATGTCTGGGATTTAGAACTTCTACCTAACTAGTATATTACAATACAGCACTATGCAGTTATAGGACACGCCATGAAGATTACCGGAGTACTCCTTCCCCAAAGGTGCATTTCACAGTGAATGACATTCGCAGGATTGCCAAATTAGGACATTTGAATTGTACTGAGTGTGACTAGCCTAAAATGCATTGCTTCCTACGCAGACATAGAAACACACAGAGAGCATCCACAACTGCCATGTGTAGGAAGAAACCCCCTACCAGAGTTCTATATCACACTACAGCATGATGCTGTTATAGGACATACCACGGGGATTGCTGGAATGCCCCTTCCCCAAAGGTGTATTTCACAGTGAATGACATCAGCAGTATTGCCAACGTAGGGCATTTGAATTGTACTGAGTGTGACTAGCCTAAAATGCATTGCTCCCTACACAGACAGAAACACACACAAAATGTCCACAACTGCCATGTGTGGGAATAGAACCCCTACCAGAGTTCTATATTACACTACAGCATGATGCTATTATAGGACGCACCACAGGGATTGCTGGAATACCCCTTCCCCAAAGGTGTATTTCACAGTGAATGACATCAGCAGGATTGCCAAAGTAGGACATTTGAATTGTACTGAGTGTGACTAGCCTAAATTTCATTGCTCCCTACACAGGCGGAGGCACACACAAACACACACACAGTTCCGGTGTCTGGGATTAGAAATTTTACCTAACTATTTTATCACACAAAAGCAGTACTCAGTTATAGTACAAAGATTACTGTGCTACACATTTCCCAAAGGTGTATTTCAAGGTGGATGACATCAGCAGCCTTGCAAAGTAGGGCATCTGAATTGCAGGGAGTGTGACTAGCCTAAAAAGCATTGCTCTCTACACAGACAGACACACACACACACACACACACACACACACACACACACACACACACACACACACACACACACACACACACACACACACACAGTTGCCAAGTCTGAGATTAGAACTTCTACCTAATTATTTTATCACACTACAGCACTACGCAGTTATGGGGCATGCTATGGAGATTACTGTGCTACACCCTTCCCAAAGATGTATTTCAAGGTGAATGACATCAGCAGCCTTGCCAAAGTAGGGCATTTGAATTGTAGGGAGTGTGACTACCCTAAAAAGCATTGCTCCCTACACAGACACACACACACACACACACACACACACACACACACACACACACACACACACACACACACGTGTCATGTCTAGGATTGGAACTCCTACCTAACTAGTTTATCACACTACAGCAGTATGCATTTATAGGTCACGTCATGGAGATTACTGGGCTACAACTTTTCCAAAGGTGTATTTTACAGTGGATGACCAAAGCAGGCTTGTCATAGTAGGGCTATAGGGAAGGCAGTGTGTGTGTGCATGGGCCATAACCCATTCATCTAGAGGTTGACACACCACATGCAGGCACACACAGGGTCATATTCCACAGGTACATGTATACAGCTGCTAGATGACTACTTCCTTGTACAGTCATGTTGCACAACTAGCACTTAGTCTGTAATGCTGACAGATACCAGTGGCTAGTATCTACAGTGAGTGACAGCTGAACCTCATGTGGTTGTGGCCCTTTGGCTGTGTGCTGGGTGGGACAGGCCTAGATGGCTTCTTGTTATAGTCACCCTCTTCCACACATCTATGTATTGGTTGGATTGGGTGGGTTCAGAAATGTCCAAAGGGTCATTGGGATTGACCTGGGGTCCCAAACCAAAAATGCCAATATCATCCATATAAGGAGGATAATCCCTTCAAGAGTTGGATGAGATCCATGATAACCCTGGAAATGTAAGGTTGAATAGAACAAACTAATGGATGCACTAAAAACATCCTACAATGACATCAGAAGAATGGACCCAAGGTTATAACCTCTGAACTAACAACAACTGGTGTAGCTCAAGGCACTTATGTGTGTGTAAATGACCAATAATGTAATAACAAATAAATGCCCTATTCAGGGGTAAATGATACCTAAATATTCCTTAGGATGACAAGCCCCAAACGTTATGATAGATTAGTGCCAGCTGAAAATATTCAAAATCATTCATGAGCCAAATGTTGCTCCAAAAGGAGTCTGTAAGGGAACAATAATACCCAATAATGTGGATCCCCAGCAAATTTTGAGTATCCAGAGATAAAATTCTAAATAAAAAATGAGATATGCAAATCAATTGCAGTGCTATGTACCCCTCATAAATTGTATATATAGCATGTTAAACAACATGTCAATAACCAGAAGGACAAATATAGCCCCTGTATAACCAATACAATAATGCCATGAGTAAGTCCAGTATCCACCGTGTTACGTCCCTTAACCACAAAATAATTATTTATCAAATGTTAATGAATAACAGTCCTTGCACCAAAGTATCAAATCCAATGACCAGGGCAATCTAAAGGATAAAATAAGAACTGGTCAATTACACACAACAAGCGGACCTGGTCACCCCAACCCTGGCAATATTAAACTAACTGCTTCCTATCTTGAGGTTAATAATGTTGTTCAAAAAATGGAACCCACCCAAGTGTGTAGAATGTGAAAAACTGATAATATGATGGAACCTCATAGTATTGTATCTATTATAATAATGCATCAAGCAAAGAACTGAATACTCCTAATTGTAGACCAAAATCCCAAACATACACCCCCCAAAAATTACTCAGATTAGAATATGCAATGAACTTTTTAAAAAAAGAACAGTTATGTATGCCTATGTTGTTATAGGTTAATCAAACCCTAGAAAATAGTAAAAAATCCAAACTGTACGTCAAAACATTTTGAGACAAAGATGACCTGAACAAAAATTGTGGCTCAAGAAAGAAATTCTTTCTTACTCTTAAGTTTTCTTCCTGCATCCTTTCACCACTCCCTAAATGGCCAAGACTGCAGTGTAAAAACTGTGGAGGAAAGAATAGAATTAAGCTGATAGTCTGGAGGCTGCCTGGGCATCAGAAGCCATGGGATTCTAGATACTGTGAGGTACATTTCAGAGTTCTTTTTATCCCAACCTTTTGTTACAATTATGGCGTGATCAAAAATCATGACTGAAAACATTTCTTCAAGGATGAAATAAGTTGTGCCCAAGTCTTAATGATCAAAGTTGACAAAAAGTAGTTTCCAATAAACTTGGAAGATAAATGTTTGAAAGGTAGATGAATCATATAATAGAACAATGTCTATTCTTTATGTCAAAATAAAAAAAAAGAAAAGAAAAGATAGTCACCTTCTGTGTATCCCACTGATATTAGACTGGTATGAAAGTGAGTGAATAAATGACTTCGGTCATATATTTCAAGTCACTACAGAGTATAGTAACATATTTTAACTTGTTGATCACAGGTGTATATTCACAATATGCCAACTTATCCCTGCTCTAAAGTTAGCCACCTGTATATACACATGATATGTGATTGTAAGAAAAGAGGAAAACATATCACAGTCATGTATCCCACCTGCTGTGCATAGGCAGTGCACTGTCCTTACACAAGCTATAGTGATGTTGTGTACATATTCATGAGTCCTGACCATGTGAAAATTAAAGAAATAATGAGCAAACTGTTACAGCTCTTCAAAAGCCACAGTGACCTTCTGTGCACACTTTTCAGGTTTCATTGTGGTGGGAGGTTGACATGGTGGGTGAGGTGTTTACTTTATGGACACAAGGTACAGGGCTGGATTTTCATAGAGGGTAATTGGCTAGGCTTAGAATGGCTCAGAAGGGCAGTTAGCCTAATACTAATCTATGAACCTATCAACCTAATTGTGAGGACAATTTGAGAAATAATGACCACACTTTCTTACAGTCTCAAACAAGTTATAGTGACCCTCTGTGAACACCTCTGAGGTCAGATTGTGAGAAGAATTTAAGAAATAATTATCTCACTCTTCCTAGCTGTCACTATCCACAAACAGATGCTATAGCAACCTTCTATGGGTACCTCTGAGTAGGGTCAGTTGTAGACCAGAGGAGTCCCAGGCAGAAGTCCTTAATAAGCCTCTATCAAATCTACTTCTACAACCTGAGATATGGACACTGTCAGGTCAAATGTTCTGTGATGCATTTCATGTCTTATTTTTGAAAGATAATGACCTGTAGTGTATAGATCATTGTGATTATCCTCTGAATTTGGGTAAAAGCATTCTTTCAGATTGAAAAGATTTTTAACAAGTTTTTGTCATGTACATCTTATTACTGTTAAGTTCTAGTCACACATTAGAACATTAACAGCAATGCAAGTCCTTCATTTAGACTTTTTTCTAAAGTCTAACTAAAGTGTTTAACAGCCTGAATGAAGTATTTAACAGCTTCTCACCACTCTCTCTGTAACAACAGTGAGTGTGTTACAGACGTACTGCACTTTCATGTCTAATCTAACTTTTGAATATATGGCCACCCGATCACATGCCATGTAGGTGTAACTTTAGCTTCATTTGTACATTTCTAAGGAATTTTGGTGCAGTCATTCCAAACATAACTCATATTTAAACTATATGCTTCTTTTGTCATGGATATGTTTCTGTTATGGTAGAAGACAGCTAAAAACTGTATTTGTTAATTACTAAGACCCCCATTTGCCTTCCACCCCCCCCCCACAGCCTTTAGCAACTTCTGTCACCACTTCTACTAGTATTCTACCTTTTGCCCCTTTTTCGTTGCAAGAGGCTATAGATTTGGTGTTGTCCTTAGCTGGATAAACTGCATATTGGAGAATTAATGAATGTATGAGTATGTAATGCATGGAAAAAAGAAAAGATTGTGAACAGCTCTCAAGTATGGAAAGAATAAGGAGGCAGGGTTCTTAACATGGAATTTTGGTGGAAGGCGAAGAGACTCAAAGGCTACAGTCAGTCACAGAATGGTTGTCATTCTGCCTCTCTGCAAATTGTTTGTAAGACTACAAAATTTTCTATCAGGTCTGTTAAATTTTTTTTCACTTTAACCGCTTGTGTTGCACATTATATATTCCTTCTGTGTTATGTTTGCATTTATTTACACAGCATTTAACCCACCTGCCTGGTCATCACATAAATACATAAATAAATAAATACATTTTGTTCTTATAATGCAGCTAATCTACAGAGGTTAGGATGCACTCATAGCCATTATATTAAAAATGTTTTGGGAATGTAGGAACTCAGCTATTACTAGCCAACTTATATAATCAAGCCCGTACAATATAAATACAATATAAATTAGAGGCTGTTTTGTGGGATGTTGACACGTGGGAAGATGTTACACTATTTTTGGGATTTGCTGAAGCCAAAACATAATTCTGAGTAAAGAGCATGTATGAAGAATTTTGATATTTCCATTAAGTCCACCTTTTTAACACAGTATTCTCCCAAGAATTTTCAAATATGTTGCCTAGAGATAATAAAAAATGCTTTAACATTAATTACTTTTTGGAATGCATATTAAGTTTCGAAAATTTCCAAGTAGGAGGTCATAAATGGGTCAATATTATGAGGTTGAAATGCCGTAACGGCGAACACCTAAACATCGGCAAGTATTCAGCAAAATGCATTTCTGCAATTCACTGAATATTTAAAGGGCTAACAAATACTTGCCCCACAACACAACGGAACTAAATTTAGCTAAAACAAACCCACCTGCCCCTCACACCCTCCCTAACTAAATATAGCAACTCAGTGGAGAAAATGGCAGAATTGTGTAGTTGGTCAATTACATCTTTGCCCTTTAAGTATTCAGCGAATCACAGAAATACATTTCATTGAATACTTGCCGATGTTTAGGTGTTCGCTGTTACAGCATTTCGATGTCATAATATAGACCCCATGTATGAACTCCATTGATATTTCACCTTGCTTTGATTAACCAGATATCTCTCTGTATTTGGTGAGGGTGTGTTCAGATGGTGACGATAGATGCGGCTAAAGCATGGTATGTTATAGAAAGGCATACAGTTTTAAGTGTATTACATGGCACTTGGAAAGTTGCAAGCTAGACAGAGGCATATGGAGATAAGATATGATGAAATTATGCACTAATTATTGGGTACTGTACTTTCACTTCAAATTCTGAGAGTCAAAATCTCTGTCTGTAAACTGAAAGAAAAACATTGTCTGAGTGGCTAACTATTTCTTTATTTGTTCATATGCTTGCTTAGTACTGCACTCCACTTGGGTATCATAATTGTAATATAATTCCTATTTGCATTATCATCTTTCAGCTCCTTTGAGTCCCCAAGACCAACAGGCATCTAGTCAAGAACTGCTGAAAATCCTAAGTGCCCAAAGCAGAATATACACTTATATACCATGACATTGACTAGCAGCACGTCACACCCTCTACAACAGTCTTTCTTGACAACATTTGGTCGATGACCACCTGATTCTAAAGTTATCTTTTCATTGGTTATTGGTCTTGTTTGGTAACATTTTACCACCGTCTTGGGATCATGAAAGACAATACAGAACTGTTCAACCTAAATTATTGTTGACTGCAAATTTTGTATGAAAGCATAATAAAATTAATTCCTTTCCTTCAAAACCAGACCAGGCAACAAGATGGAAATGTGAAATTCACTTGTTATAATAAAAAAATACATTTGAAATGAAAAATGCAATTGATACCTTATAAAAATGGTTAATTATAAATTCACTAAAATATCAACTCTGGTTGCAAAAAGCAACTATGCAACCAAACTAATCTGTGCCATTCCTTATTCAGTGGATGAGTTCAGATGTTACTTGGCCAGAAGATTAAAATCAGCACATCACCTGAATTGCTTTATATCATCCCTATTTATTCTTGAATTCTACCACAACTTCTGAACTAACTAGAATCATTTGAATACTGTTCCATGAATACATCTGGTGCACGAAAAAACTATTTCCATCTATTGCCTCTGAAGTGTCATTCTATTTTCAAACCATGCCTCCTTGTTCTCATGATACTGTTACAGTTTCTCAAAAAGAATGATTTCCTGGAGCCTGTTGATCACATTGAGATTACTGAAAGGATAAACCAACTGTCTTCTTCATTCTTGCTTCCATATAAATAAGTATTTCAGCTTGCTTTCTCCATGTATATTCTGCTAAAGACTTGCGACCACTTTACTTGTCCACCTTTCATATTCTTCCATTTTGTCTGCCTTTCCAAAGATTAGATCACAAAATGTGTTATATAGATGTCAAAATGAGTCTCACCTTCTTTGAGTCATGATTTCCTTTGCAAGCTCCTTTTGCTAAAGCAACTAGGAAAGTAATAATAATATGTGTGTGTGTGTGTGTGTGTGTGTGTGTGTGTGTGTGTGTGCGTGTGTGCGTGTGTGCGTGTGTGCATGTGTGTGTTTGTGAATGGATGTGTGTGTGAATGATGGACAGAACTGAAATAGTACCATATAGATTTTTTGTATCTTGCTGTTTATAGATCAAACCTAAGATTTGTGAAGTGTATATCAAGAAAACAACAATAATTCTACTGTTCATGTTTTTCTATGTCTGTTGTTTGCATACTTGAAACAAATAAATCATTAAGTAGCAATTTTTTGGGCAATCAGTGTCACATCCTGCTAAATGTTAATGTAAGTGTTTTTGAGATGATGCATGTTCTCATGGACAAACATTTTAAACTTTTAGCAATGCTTAACTGACTGCACTGTGTAGTGAAAGTTCTACAATGCTATATGAGAGTTGACTGAATAGGTAAACAGGCCCTGATTAGGCAGGGATACAACTGTTAGTGTAGGATCTGTTTCTTATTAATGCAGAATACATTAACAAAATAACCTGCATGCCATTCTGCACACAAACGGTTTGTGCAAAAGATCACCTTGAGCTTCAGCTGGTGAACTAAGAGACTGACAGCCATCTTTTTAATGGGTAGTTCAAGTTACTGCATGATGTGCTGGGGGACAACATTACAGTCTAAAAGTACATTGCGGTAATCTCTGTCTTTCTAATGTTTTTGCTCAGTTTTTTCTTTTGGACCATACTATAAGACAGGATATAAAGGGCTAAAAAAATAGAAACAAAGATAAATGGTGATGCTGGGATTCAGCCTTTTATTTTTGCATAGACACACAATGTTTTCTAAGTATACATTACCGATAGATGTTCTCCAGATGGGATTGTCAAAAATGAGTGAATGCAGTATGACACAAAATCAACTGAAATACTACACTATTAATTGTTATTGGAGCACGTTCCATTTACCATTCACAAAGCAGGCTCCAGCTACCTTCTCTCCTGTCTGGAGACTGTCCTCTGTAGTGAGTTAAACAGAATGATAAAAAGCCACTTTATATTTATTACTGCGAGCAGTACCAATGTTTAATAAAAGCTTCATAGTGCTGCCAATCAGATGGTCCTCACTTATGCTTATTGTTCATGCTTATAGAAAGCTGCCAGATTCTCTGACCCTCCAGTAGGCCTCTCAGCTGTTTCCACGGCAACTTGTGTAGTAACATGCTGAGAAGAGAGCAGCTAGAGACCTAGTCATGGTAAGTCCATCATTACTGTCATGACTGCAGCTGCAGTTCATACGTTGGTCTTCATTAGGGCAGGCCTCCTCACAAGTATGTATTGTATAGAATATGAAATAGTCACGTACGGTCAGACACAACTGCAGGTCTGCTAGACTGCTGCACCCCTCCCCTCACAACTTTCTATTTTTATTTGATTTTTTGAAGGTACTCACTTTGTAAGAATCTGAAGGTATTGTGATAGCTATTCTGGGGAGCCAAGAATCAAACCACATATTTTTTGTGAGGCTATTTATTTTGCTTTATATTAATTTTATAAACCAAGAAATAGATAACATGCCGAATTAGTAAAAAAAAACTAAGTATGTTTCTTAGACAGAAGAAGTTGCCAGTCTTTCCAACTGAAAGGGAGTTAGCTACTTTCCAAAAGAACACCTAACTTTCTCGAATGACAGTAAGAAACTGGTTAGTGATAACATAAGAAATGAATGATACCTTGTTGTGCAGTAAATGAGGGTGTCAGAGGGGGATCTAAAGCAGGTACAGTCTGGTTTATTTTATGTGAATTCCAAATGATGCTGTGCAGCAATATGGCTTATTATGTGGTTTTAATGTGCACTGCTGAGCCTTTGGGATGTGCAGTCAATAAATTAGTCTGCCTTGTCTGAGCAAATGTGTACTTTGCTCATGTCAGAATCCAGTGAAACCATGCTTATAAATTTTTAATGCATTGTTGCAGGATGTGGTCATTTCTGCACAAAGACTAAATGCAAAGTGAGTAGAACCTTTAGCCTCCAAGTAAGTAGTACATGCTTGTACCGTGTGTAAGTGAAATTAACAATTTTTAATATCATGTACTTCCAGAAGCAATACTATCAGACTAAGCTATTTAATTTAATGTTATATAATTAAAAGTGATGATAGGCATATGTATTATTTACAGTTTGTTAACAAAATAGTGCCCGTTAGATATATTGGTCCATTTTAGGAATAATTTAGTTTGAAACTTACTGTGGCAGACCAAATTAGGTTACTGGAGAAACTCTCACACCCCTGCACCCTTCATCAAACAGCTTCACAAGTTGCATAAATGGGTGGATCTTAATTTAATGTGACTTAGGAAAGATAGTGCTCTCCCCTCCCCATCTTATTACTCGAATACTACCCGAAGTGCCTGGACCAGGGATAGAACACTCAACCTTTTATTCTTCTAGCAGTGAGAGCGAGTGGACATACTCCTGAGCCACTATGACTAGAAAATCTTCCTCTAGAACACCATTTTGATTTAATTCCACTCCAGCTAAAACAGATAGCAAAAAATACTAAGATTATAATCCTGCTGGGGACTGACATTTGAGTCCTATATTTGAAAATGACAGTGAAGTTAATATCAGTCCTATAAATTGCTTATGCCATCGGTTAGGACTCCTTTTTCTTCTAAAATTCATACACAGTGACTAAATTCAAAATAATTGCATTCATTTACTTGCCTTTAGATTTTTTTCTTCTTTTTTGTATTTGGAAATCACACAAATAGCAAATCTAATTGCTTATTACTTAAATTACTTAAAGGCAGAGTGAGAGACAGCCAAAGTTGCATTAGAAAGCAGTAATATATATACTGTAAAAAAATGAGCAAAAGAGGTAAGCCTTGTTCCAGAAGACACCATTGCAATGTGTTATATATCGCACAAAGGCATACTGTTCAAGATGATAGTAAATGCTGATAGGTATATTAAATCAGTGTCTATAGTAGGTAGCACAGAGGGGCATGTTTGCATTGCAACTTAAGAGACTGTTTTCACAAGTTTTGTACCTAGGCGTGGCTTGTTATTTATGTGCACTTATATAAGTTGTAGTCTGTTTTTGTTGCCATTGTCAAGGTGTTTTACATTTTTATGCGCGTTATGCATACTGTGAATGTGCATATATGTGGTGAATATACAGAGGGTGTGTTTATCTGGGATTAGTTGTTTATCTATGGTGTGTGTGTGTGTGTGTGTGTGTGTGTGTGTGTGTGTGTGTGTGTGTGTGTTTACATGTTATTATTTTTTAATTTGAAATACTAAATAAATTATACAAATTCGCATGGAAAGCAGCACGTTATTACACAAGTGAGTAAAAAAGAAACTAGGATTACTTCTAAGCATATACATATGACAGCATCCTGGATGAAATGCTAAGAAATTATTTCAGCAGTATTGACATTCAGTTATTCACTCATCCTAACAGCCTAGGAAGGGATTTGAAGGAGGATGAAAGAAGTCACACAGAGAGTTGTTACACAAATCCCCTAGTATCTTATGTAGTTTGAATGTGGGTCAGGCATGCTTACCTCCTGCCAAGGTTTCACCTTGTAACAGTGGGAGGCTTAGCCACCATTCAGACCACTGGCAGTTGGCCAGAACAAACCTAATATTTCATGAGTCTGAAGATGTCCACAGAGAAGCATCTTGCAGTCTGGAAACAGCCAGGAGTCTGCTATCTTTGAGCCCAGATGTCTTTTTCTGTCTTTTTTAATAACTTTTGCTTGTTTAACAGGAATAAAATGATGAAATGTTTCAGGGCTTTAGAGCATGTTCATCTCAGTAGCAAGGTTCCAAGTGTTAGATTCAAATAGGGAAATGAGCTTGCCATTAGCTGCAGTAATTAATGAGTATGGCAAATTTGGTGATGTGCAGTTCCATTAACTGGGCAGATGCCAGACATACAGAAGGTGATAGATTGTAGATTAGCCATGAATTAAACAGATGACATTTCATATCTCTTTATGACTTGAGGAAATACTTCTTTTCATAAGTAAGTTCAGTGAAGGTGACCTCTGTGTTAATAGTGGTTCAGCATACTAAAATGTGAGAGAGTGTGTGTGTGTGTGTGTGTGTGTGTGTGTGTGTGTGTGTGTGTGTGTGTGTGTGTGTGTGTGTGTGTGTGTGTGTGTATGTGTGTGTGCACGTGCATGCGTGCATGTGTGTATGTGTGTCTTGATGTAGTCTTGTTCTGGTCAACATATAAAATTATGAAATTCTTAAGGCTAATTTTCTTGGAAAGTAAATGCTTTCTATCATAAACTATATTACACATACTTCAAAATGTCACAGCCGATCATCTTGAAAGCCTTATTTGTAGCACATATTGTGTTTTTTTCTGAAAGTGTAATGCAAAGTATATTTTGTTTAATCTTGCATTTGGATTGTTATACTCCCTGTTTGTTTGAAAGTGCACTTTATTTAATCCCAATTTGGGATTTCACACTTCCTGCCAGTTTGATAGTGTATACTGATTTTGGATTTCACACTTCCTGCCAGTTTGATAGTGTATACTGCTTTTGGATTTCACACTACCTGCCAGTTTGATAGTGTATACTGATTTTGGATTTCACGCTACCTGCCAGTTTGATAGTGTATACTGATTTTGTATTTCACACTTCCGGTCAGTTTCATAGTGTATACTGATTTTGGATTTCACACTTCCGGTCAGTTTCATAGTGTATACTGTTTTTGAATTTCACACTTCCTGCCAGTTTGATAGTGTATACAGATTTTGGATTTCACACTTCCTGTCAGTTTGATAGTACATACTGCTTTTGGATTTCTCACTTCCTGTCAGTTTGATATTGTATACTGATTTTGGATTTCACACTTACTGCCAGTTTGATAGTGTATACTGCTTTAGGATTTCACACTTCCTGCCAGTTTGATAGTGTATACTGATTTTGGATTTCACACTTCCTGTCAGTTTCATAGTGTATATTGCTTTTGGATTTCACACTTCCTGCCAGTTTGATAGTGTATACTGATTTTGGATTTCACACTTCCTGTCAGTTTGATAGTGTATACCGATTTTGGATTTCACACTTCCTGCCAGTTTGATAGTGTATACTGATTTTGGATTTCACACTTCCTGCCAGTTTGAAGGTGTATACTGCTTTTGGATTTCGCACTTACTGCCAGTTTGATAGTGTATACTGATTTTGGATTTCACACGTCCTGCCTGTTTGATAGTGTATACTGCTTTTGGATTTCACACTTACTGCCAGTTTGATAGTGTATACTGCTTTTGGATTTCACATTTCCTGCCAGTTTGATAGTGTATACTGCTTTTGGATTTCACACTTCCTGCCAGTTTGATAGTGTATACTGCTTTTGGATTTTACACTTCCTGCCAGTTTGATAGTGTATACTGATTTTGGATTGCTGGTCTCTTGATTTATATAGCTTTACAGATTCTTTTACACTAGATTGATACACTTATGCTCATCTTCAGTTTGCTTACATTAGTTTTTTTTGCTCAAGTTCTTGGTGTTTTCCTGCTAAGAGTTTTCTGAATGTAATGATGCCAGACTTCTTGTTTCCAAGATCACTGACAGTCAAGAAAGCAAGAGAAAAGAAATATTTATTGTGAAGTGTACTTTGATGTTTCTCTGAGACAGTGTGATCTCAGAGTTAATATGGGTGTGCCACTGCAAGATCTTCTGTGTGAATGATACTTGGCCCCGCAAAATAGTTCTAGCTCATTCTATTTGTGTTGTGTTGTAGGCTGTGCTTTTCTTTCATTTTTTGAGATGGATCCCTGCTGGAAGTGATACAAAATAAGTGCAATTGGCAACTGGCAAATATCAAAACTGTCCATAACTCTATTAAAGTTTGTTTTGTAAGAGTCTTACCCCTACACCATGAATACTGGGTTTATGTCCTCACACCACTGTTACTTAAATATAGAGGGACATTGGAAAAATACTAGGCAAGTGATCATGGAAACCATAAGATACCTAACCATATAAACTTTTAAGTAGGCACACCAAAAGTGATTTGTCATACTTGTTTTGTTTTGCATGACTTGCAATAGGGTTATTGCTTACAGAAGTGGTAAATGGTAATACGTACCTTCTTTGTTGGAATTATATATTTCCAAGCTGAAAGTGTACAGACAGCACTTTCTTTGGCATTTCAAAACTTATATTTCTGTGAAATTCCACCCACCAGAATGATTTCATGTTAGGTAACAGTGCTGGAGTAGAGCTGGAGATACTGAAATGTGGCAGTTTTTTTCTGAAAGACCTGCTCTTATTTATTCCTGGCTTTTAACTGTGACAAGATAAAACAATGCAAATGCAGTCATATTCATTTTTAGTCTAATAATTATTGCGTTGAATGTTTTAGTATTTTACAATGCAGTACTTTTCAAGGCATTACAGTTATGCTTATGTAGTGATGAAATAAATTGTGTTGTACTGCCAACAGCCTTTGAGGAAGTTGCAAATCATTTTTTAAAAATGGCACGAATGGTGTGTTTTGTTTCTGTGGAAATATTTACTTATATATCTATTATTTTCAGGTGTTTAAGCCAAGGAAATGATGTTAATTTTGCAGTGTATAGCTCTCATCTGTCTAGAATATTGCAGATTGTCTTTCTGTCTATTTGCACATGAGCGGAACTTTAACACAATACCACTGCATACTTCATATATAACTCCTAGGTGTGTGGTGTGTGTGTGTGTGTGTGTGTGTGTGTGTGTGTGTGTGTGTGTGTGTGTGTGTGTGTGTGTGTAAAAATGTGTAAGATACAGCTTCTGTGAGTATCATTAAGGAGGACATTTCTATTTTCACATCCATACCTAATTTTCAGATATATCTATACCATTATCTAACCTCTCCCCTACATATCAAACAAAATAACATTATTCATACAATCAACACTGCCACTCAAAACATTACCAAAAGCAACAGTGCACCATTGTGACTCAAAAGATAATAGTTGTTTGACCACAAAATGAAACTAATGTACTCACCAGTAAAAAAAAAAATGTAATTTAGAAATCAGTCACAAAAGAAATTCATTATATCTTAACAGAACGATGCTGTGATTTCCAAAATACTTGTCATTACAATATGGAGAAAACTGCATGACCTTTTCAACATCAGCACTGCTGTCATCCTGTTGAACTCAAAAAAAGAGTCATGCTTGCAAGGATCTAGAAGTCCAACATCAGAAGTTAAACAAAGAACTTTGACATCACTGCTATCACTAGGAAAAAAAAATAAGAGTCCTCAAAATCACTGTCACTCACTGAGGTGACAGCCTTAGTGGAATGCATTACTTGACATCAAAGGACTCCGCACAGAATTACATGGAGGCGGACCATCACAGAATGAAAAATAACAGAAAAAAAATCATCACAAACTATAAAACAGTTAAGGCAAAACTACAGAAGGATTCATTGCAGCATTAAAACAAACACGATATAATAATCAAATATTAATTTCCAAATACTGGAGAGAGAAATTGTTGACAATTGAAGAAAGTAAAATACTAAAAGCAATTCACTTAACCATAAAATCTGTGTCCCTTCAGAAGCTATTATTTACCCAATTGATGATATTTAATAAGATATAATGCTGCCTCACTCTACACAAATTTAACTCAAAGAACTCACCAAAATGCCCATATTGTATAGATCAAACAGCCGACCTCCTACATATGTTTTGGAGTTGTAAATGTATTTTCAAACTCTGGAATTCCTTGAAACTTCAACTACAAAAAATGGGATATCAACATTCCACACTCTCCTGGGAATTTACGATTTTACATATTCCACCACCCAACTTGGAAAGAACCCAAAGAATTATACTAGTCAATATTTTTTGTTGATGAAGTTATATATAGCTTCCAATTGGTTGAACCCTTTACAGACATCATGGCAAAATTTCAAGATAGTAGCCACCAAACATATTCTAGCACATAAATTTCTAATTAGTGATCATAAGAAAAATGTAAACAATACAAAAATATGGGAACAAATCTTTAACATTGTATTAGCTTAAAGTTCCATTCCACTATTCTCTGGGAAAAACTGAATAACTGTTGAATTTTATTGAGATAAGTCTTATATGGTTACTAGTTCTTTTTTCTTCATTATTTTTTTTTTTTAGAAGTGTATAGGTATGTATAATGATTCTATGTAACTGTTGGAAGCATTCATGTACATATTGTAAGTAGTTGGTAGTACTGTATTAGTTGTTTGGAAAAAATAAAATAAAGAATTATTATTGGAAAAAAAAAAACATGAAAGTAAGCAGATTACCTTAAAATATGTTGACACCCACTTCATCACTTAATAGCACTCAACTGCCATATCAAACAGAGCTATGCATAGTAACCCCGGCATAAATTTGTGTTTAATTTAATAGTATCTAACTATGAATCAATTTTCATCAGAATAAGGTAAACTGTCCAATATACTGCAACTTCAGTCTTTGCACATCTTTCCCCTTTAGTACTTTTAATTTTGCAATGTATTCAAAGGACTACAGATGTAACCATTAAATGTTTAAGAGGTGCACCTTATTCTTCTCAGTTCACTTAGATTGGCTGCATGTAGGTGTTTCTATTGTGGGAAGGTTTAAGTTTGAGGGAATGGCACTTTCAGTTTTAGAGTCAAGGAGCTGTGATTTATGTTCACATAGTGAAAGGAGTTTATAATGCAATGTAGGGCCATATAAGTAATCACAGCTAGGTATTCTGTTTCTTTGCTTTGTGAGTTATGTCCCTGTTAGAATCCCTTGTAAAACATTGGAGAAGCGACAGTGTACTGCAGTTATATCAGACTCAATAATTCAAAATGCAATGACAATTTCCAGTTTGTCTCTGAAACAAAATTATATAAATATGCAGACTACATTGTGAAGGTGGCACAGTAGCACAGCATATAGCATTGCTACCACACAGCAAGAGGTTCCCCAGTTTGATTCTTGGCTGGGGTGCCTTCTGTACAGAGTCTGCCTGTATTTATCTGGGTTTACTCTGGGTGTTCCAGTTTTCTCTCATATTTCAAAGATCTGCAGTAGGTGGATTGGACATTCTAAACTGGAGTGTGCATGTGAGTGTGTGGTGTGTTAGAGCTACCATGGCAGAGGTAGAAACCCAATGATGTAAACCTTGATAGTAGATGACTGTCACTGTTGAAGTGTCACCCCGACCCCATAAGCAAAATTGGAAAAGGGGTGCAGATGGATGGATAAATACAGACTACATTGCATATTTCACCTGAGCCAGAGTCCTGGGTCCATCATTCTGCAAGGACTTTAGTGTATTTTCACAGTAAGATGCAATGTAAGTTTATTACATATGGACCCTTATACAGTTTTAAACAACATTCATGGGAATTCTCAATTACCACCCAGGCAAAGATTAGGTGGCCTCTTCACTGTGTTAGTGCTTGTAATCACCCCTGGTGAGCTTCTTATATCAGTTAGGGGCATATAGGACTTTACTATGGGGCAGTCAAGAAAGAAAAGCGGAAGATGAACTGGATATTATTTTTGGATGTGTAAGAAATAATTCTGTGCAGAGTCTGCATGTCCTCCCTGTGCTTGTGTGGGTTTCCTCCAGGTGCTCCGATTTTCTCCCAAAGACATGGCGTGGGTGGATTGGATACTCTAAATTGGCCCTAGGCAGGAGTGTGTGTGCGTGTGTGTAGGGGCGGGGGGCTTCTGTGGAAGGTTAGGTGCAAGGCTGGTAACTTGACACTATAAAACTCCACTGCCAATCATGAGCAGACAGGTGATCTGCTGTAGTGACCAGTAGAAATAATAGTAATTATTACTTTTATTATTACAATTTGTTAACCAAGTAGGCCTACTAGATATACAGTCCCTTTTTAGGGCCAACCTGGAAGCAATGTCTTGTTAACTAACTTTATTATTTAGCAATAGTCTTTGTTTTATTACAAGTTCCAAGAAAAGTCAAAAAAGGGACAAGACTGTTGATTTCAGATAGATTTTGGGGTACCAACCTTATTATCACTATACTATTGAATGATTCAGCTTGCCAATTACTAATATGTGATACCAGGGATTTTGCAGTGAGAATTAAGATTGCCCTAACTTGGGGATTTCTTTTTCTCTGAGATAGTGGGATTTGTAATTGGTGTATACAAGCAGTGGGGTTGTGAGGGTTCACCCCCACAGTGTTTTTTTTTTTTGTTTAGTGATTCTTTTATAAAGAATGTGATTTGCTATTAGCCAATCCAAAGTTTTGTGATTAATGTTTTATGACTCAATTACAGAACCTACAACATCCATTAGGTAGCTGGTTCTTTGTGAGATACAAGATGCAGCATTAAAATTAGCAGTAATTAATTCATGGAAAAGGGTATGATGCTCACCATGTATATACTAATTTGTTTTGAGGTGGTATTATACTCTTCCTGTACAGCCTGGAACTTTAATCTGGTGGCTTATTTGATGAATTGTCTATAGTTATGATATGGTAGCCATGTTGCTGCAAACTAAAATCAGACAGTATTCAATCACAGACATATTTGTTTAAATTGTTGCCTGCAAGCAAGTCCCCATGATGAATGTCTGTAACACTGTTGCAAAGGAAACCATTAACACTTTATAGAATGATGGCTTGTCTTACATGCAGACCCAAATAGATCCTAAACTTAGCTCTTTAATCCTTCAAAGCATCCATGAATTTAGGAGTGATGCATTTCTCTTTCAGAGGACATTTGCATCACACTGTTTTGAAATATGTACTGACTCCAATGGGAAATATTAACTGCAGTAATATATTTTTTGTAAATCCTGCAAGGCAGCATGCCCTTCTTTTCACTGTAACAGAAGATCCAGTTATACCTCACAGGTTCTTGCTGAATACTATAAAAGAAGAATATGCATGCTAAAAGCATTTAGGACATAGTTTTACCACTTGCACATCTTCAGCTGTTACATTTCGAAACAAAAGAATATAGCCTGCGAGAACTTGACAGCAGTAGTTTTGATGCATAAAGCACAAAAATGGAAAGCTGGCTAAATCCTAAACAGTACATCATGCTGATGCAAATTCCATGCCTAATAAAAACTATTTCAGCGCGATCACTAGAGGAAATTTAAAAAGAAGCCAGACTGCACTGAATGATATAGACACAGAGACAGTATTACTACAGAGCTTGAGTTCCATTGTCAGTGAAGTTTTTACCTTGCTGCATTTATGTTTATAAGCATGTTACTTTGTAACTTATTACTGATACTGTACACAGCACACCATTTCATTTATCTCACTGGCCTTTTACCTTCTCAAGACAACCCCTGTGAAGAATACACAGAGTTACAGAGTATCGTATGTAACCTAGTGTGCTATTTAATTAACTAAAGGATGCGATTCAGAGATGTGGCGCTCACTACATAGGGATATTATATTGTGGTAAAAAACTCAAAACAGCCCTTGTATTCAGAAATAATAGTTGGGCACTTTGCACTAACAATGTAAAAGAGCACTAAATACATACACAATTCACCTGCCTTACCCAGCCGCTTGCACAGCATTATTACTCGGGATATCAGGGTTACTTTTCAGACATAGAGTACTGATTCTACCTTAGCAGTAGAAAGTAACAACATCCATAGTATGACAGCAAGATATGCCATAATCCCTCAAAGGAACCCATAGGAAATGCAAAAGGTGAAAATAAATCGGTAACAACATGTCACATATGAATGTGTAGAGAAAATTGAAGAGACATATGAACAAATTTGGTTATGCGCATTTGATTACACTAATGCTTTGCATGGTGAAACATCAGATACTAGCAGTACTCCTGTTCAACAGCACACTGCAATTGCACCTGTTACTCTTATGAACCAGTATTACAGATGCAGCTTCTATTCACTTAAGTGACCCACAGCCATTAAGTCCTTCATCAGTTGTGGCAAAAATCTGAATGAGATCTGAATGCTATTCAGGAATACTGAATTAATCATGTGACTCACCCTTTGACTTTGATTTGCATATAGTAGGGCTGAGTAACATTTAATATATTCCTGCTGTCACTGTCATTAACCACTATATCACCACCATGACTGCAAATCAAACAAAGGGAGGACAACTGCAAGAAACTAGTCCTTATTCTGAAGGGGGTTCCCTAAAACCTGCATAAGATAATGCAGCTGTTGGGGACTGACTGACTGCATAAATGCATGCTGCACAAATTCCTGACAATTGGAAATGCCTGTACCATTCCAGATGACAATAGGAATCTTTTTGACCTTGCCAGAGTACATTGAGTGTGATTGTGTTCAATCAAATCAAAAAGGCACTCAACTATTTCACTTAAGGAAAAAGCATGATGCATTTCTATTTAACTAACCCTCAGTTTGCACTTAATAGTAATGTATAGAAAAAAACACATTACAACTCTTCTAATTTATTTTGCATGCTTTATTTATGAATCTTGTGTTCTCAGCATTATAAATTCAGAAACTTAAAACACAAACAAACCTTCAGATGTATCCTAATAAAATCAAAGAATACAAAACTGCCCTGTCTGCATATGAAGTCAAAGCAGAAAATAAAAAGGGTAAACAGTCAGTCTTTCCTGTGCAATAAGACTCAAACCATAGTGCAAATATACATAATAGTTAATATACATATCAATGTGGATTGAAATATTTTACGATGCGAAGCACTTAAGTTCAAGGGGTTCATGCCATGCATTTGAGGTGGAATAGTGCAAGACTCAAAATTTCAAATATTGTACCATTTAGGGGAAATATGTACTCAGTCTGAAACTGCTGTATCATTGACAATTCCCCCTTTTCAGAAGTAAGAGGCATTAGATATAGTATATAGTTGCAGGGGTGTGAGAAATATGTTACCTCACATTGACAGATGCAATGCTTCCCCTGTAGAAAAGCACTTTTAATGTTTAATGGTGAATTTCACACTTTACTGTTACACAGAATAAATTACATACAACTTCTCACCTCTAAAATGCTCTTAGATTTAGTTTGTATGACATCAAATTTTTCTTACTGAAATTTCTTTAGCTGAAGGTGCCTTGTTAAATGCCACTGTTTCCCCTACTAGAAGAGAGATACAGAGAGAATGAGCCTTGACACTTGCTCCACTAATCCTCTATTCATCCTTTCATTTTGATCATTTATAATCCTACAGATTGATCACCGATATAACATTATGGGGGGAGGGGGACATACTGTTTTCACAGGTATTCTAAGGTATAACGTTGCAAACAGCATAGCCAAGCTGAAAAAAAAAATGTACAGAAAATGTATTCATTACATGGAATAAAGGAAGTGTGTCTACCTTTGCCTGAATGCTTCATATTCCTAAGCTTCTTGTGTTACTTCTATATATGCTGTCAAAAGAGTGTTCACTTAAAATGGCTTTCCAAGTCTGGGCAGACTGTAATAAATACATTAATCAAGTACTACCGTTGAATGACTGATAGCTCTCAGTTGTTAACAAGTCATAAAATGGAAACAGACAGATGGAAATGGCTTTGGCTTGGTGAAGATATCGTATGTTTGATCACAAACATTAAAAACTGAATGTACCTCTAAGATACTGAAGTCTTAGGATTTTCCTAGTTCAGCTGGGCTTAATCCAAGGACTGGATATGACAGTCATGAGAATTTTTTGTTCCTCTTTAGAATGTGCTATGCTTGCAAATGACATAGCTATACTCTCCAATGTATTAGTGTGTCTTTACACAGCTGTTTCCAAACTGTAGGCTGATGTGAAATGCGTGCTTCCAGAACTGCATCAGAGGCTTGCTGCCAGGAAGGCTGTTGCCTGTATAGATAATCAATTCTTGACTAACAAGTAGAAAGGGTCCTTGAAAGCTGAGCAATAAGCCCTGACAAGAAGGGTGTTCCCCTTTGATAATATCCTACATCATGCTGATGGGGAGGCGGCATTTCGCTGTTTGCATACTGAGCTACTTCCATTTCCTGGAATGGCTCATTTTAATTTTCCTACCTACTTCTAATTTCTGTGTAGTCACCTTCTGCATTTTGGCCTGCATTCACTTTTAACTTACTGTTTTGAAAAATGGCATGCTATAGAAAATAAAGCCATTTTCAAGATTACAGGCCCTTCTCAAGTACAAGTACTGGAGGGGGCACAGAGGAGAAATATGCAAGTCTGAAGGAGTATCTGAAATTTAAATTTCAAAGATGGCTGTGAAATGGCCTGGAATGCAAATCTGGGTCATTCTGGTTCAAGTGCAGTTTGCTGGAATGGACTGAAGCAAACATTTTTTTAATTAATGTTACAAAGTAAGCATAAATAATTATTTTTCTCATTAAATACTAGGGACCTAAGTTCATTGCCTTTCAGGATGGTTGGACATCGAATAAGAATGATTGATGACAGTCCCTTCCCCTGCACCTATAGGGTAGTGATAGCGCCTTCCAGCTCTCCCACAGGTAACAAGAGTGATCATCTATGAAGTTCTGCCCATTATTAACAGTCTTGTATAACTCACTTAAGTGTTGTGTGTGTGTGTGTGTGTGTGTGTGTGTGTGTGTGTGTGTGTGTGTGTGTGTATACTCATGTGATCGAGTGTGTGTATGTGCATATTTGTTTGTCTTAAGTATATCTGTATGTATCTTAAATACATGTGTGTGTGTGTGCATGTGCATTTTTTTTCTATTGTTGTGATGTATACCTGTGTGTAGCTTACTTAAGTAAAGTATGTGTGTGAGCTTAGTTGTATATATGCGTGTTTCTGCATATTTGTATGTCTTACTTGGGTGTAAATGCATGTACCTTAAATATGCTTTGTGTGTGTGTGTATGTGTGTGCGTGTGTGCACGCACACGCATGTGTTTCTATCTTAATAAATTATACCTGTGCATAGCTTACTTGAGTGCGTGTGTGTGTGTGTGTGTGTGTGTGTGTGTGTGTGTGTGTGTGTGTGTGTGTGTGTGTGTGTGTGTGTATCTGTGTAGTTATGTGTTTGTGCCTGTGCAGATTCATTTTATAACTGAGAAAGTACAGCAGACTCTTTACATCCCTGCTTTCTCAGCAGATCTTCCACAATCTGAAGTTCCACCTTGAGGTAGGTATGTAATTAGGAAACATAAAGCTACTAGCAATCTTATGTACCTGGAAGGTGACTTACAAACACAGTTGGAGAATGGGAATTTGATGTTCTCTCCAGAGTTTGGCCACAGACTGTACTGCATAACATACCAAAGGATAGATATGGTTGGATTAATTATAAAATCATTTTTTCATATTATGAAAAAAGTTTACTCTGTATAAATTGCATTCTGATCATTTCTAATGGGGGATACATAGCACTTCTTGTTTCTAGATACCAGTACGACAGCAATGTAATAAAATATGAATCTTTTTACTTTTTAATTTTGAGCTAAATATTGCCAGAAGTACCCTTGAAAATAAAATTGTTATTTAAAGTGCATTTCCCAGACAGCACAGTATGACATACATAAAGATCTATCACTAACCAGTGCACACAAACACACACACACACACACACACACACACACACACACACACACACACACACACACACACACACGCACACACACACACACACACACACACACACACACACACACACACACACACACACACACACACACACACACACACACACACACACGCACACACATGCAAACACACAAACACACGCACACACACACACACACACACACACACACACACACACACACACACACACACACACACACACACACAAACACACACATACACACACAACTCTATATATTTCTATATCTACTTACTTTTTGATGCAGTGCAAACTTACAGGATAGCTTTTGGTTACCTCTCCAGTACTTCTTGCTTTGAAGATCTGCTCAGGCTTAAACTTCCCAGAAATTAAAACAGATGGTAATGTTTAAAATGAGCAATTTTGTTTTGTCTGTGTTTGATGTAGTCCTGTACTGATACCAATGAGAAAGATAGAAGTTCACTGACACCTTTCTGGTGACTTCCAGGTGTGCTTATTAGCTGAGGTATGCCTTGTTGGGGGGCTACAACACAACTTCCCCAGCAAATATTGATGAAAAACATGCAGTCAAATGAGGATCTGAAAGCATGATCAGATGTGTGGAGCAATCATTCATTTTGCAGATAATTTCTTGAATGAAAAAAAAAATCTCAGCCAGAAAGCTGTTCTATTATTCCACAAATAACTGGAATAATTCTCAATGTGACAAAGGTATCTTTTGCAGTGTGTAATTCTACTTTTATTCCTACATTTGTAAGAAATCTACAATAAAATCTATCATCCTGAAAAAAAGCTTAGATGTTTTGGGAACTCAGAGATATTTCATTCTCTTGAGTTGCCTTCCCAAAGTTCAATGATCTTTCCTTCAACTCCGTGTAACTATTTTGTACTCAGCTCTTGACATGTCTTCTTTAATAAAATCATGATAATAGCAGAAAGAGTTTTTTAATATGAACTCAAGATTTTCAGCACTCAGTACTGACGTTATTAACCACCAGTCTGGTTCTGTTCTGTAGCCATAGTCACAGTTATACCTATCCAAAGCTGACCTTAATAAACTAGAATCCTCCTATAACAAAATAGCAAAGTTTACTACCAGTCAACCCCATAAAATCCATCACTGCACAGTTCTTCAACAATTTAGCTGGCTGGAACTTTCCAATCTTTTAGCACAAAATCAATGTTCATTTGCCCATAAAATCATATACAACCCCACTGACTGCCCCACACTTTCAAACCTGGTCCAACCTAACTCTAACAG